>NC_081825.1:226475390-226785208 GCF_030867095.1 Alligator mississippiensis
TAGCCATCGTTCCCATGTTTGAAATGTGCAAACAGTTGTCTAAAATAAGAAGCTGATAAAGTGGCTTCAAAAGAGACTTGCTCGAAAATGGAAAAGTAGTTTCAGTTTAGTTTATTATCAGTTAAGTTTATTAAGGATTCTGGCTGAAAGCCACACTCCTGGAAAGACATGAAAAACATACAACCGTAATATAAATAAATTTAGGCAAAAATAACAGAAATACAAATATAATAAAATAGAGCCAACCATTATAAAAAATAGTATAATTATTAGTATAAATATGGTAATAAATCAAATCATGAATCTATAAAAATGTGCATAGATTCACAATTGACACAGTAAAATCAGATATAGTATTAAAATGTATCAATTGTATCGACAGTAAAGGATGCTTAATCACTTCAGCCCTATAGATAAGCAAAAATTGCAAGACCATTTACTAAATATGGATCTGTTTCCTGGAAGAGCCAGATTAAATGGAAAAGTAGAAAATTTATGCTAGATAAAGGGAACTGGATAAAAGCAGTGGTGCCAGGACAGAGTGCTAGAGTTGGTGTTGTGAGAAAATGGAGAGTGAAAACATCAGAAGAACCAAGTCTTATCTGTCCAGTATAAACTTGGCCATGGTAGTCAAATGGTTGGGTGTAAAATCAGGTGGCTGATTTACAGACCCTGTCAAATTATGCTCTATATTTTTTGAGTACCAGATGTTGCTTGCTTATACTATTTCTCAGCTGGAAGTTCTCTTTATTAGGAAGACAATGACTGAAATAGTTGAGCTTCCAGTAATCATGATAGAATGAACTAAGGCAGGGGTTGCCAATGTGTGGCATGCAGCAGATTAGGGAACAAATAGCACAGCAGCAGATAGGGCAGTAAGTAAAAAGCAGAGCAACAGACTGGGTAGGGGAAAGGGATTAGAGTGGCAGTTAGGGAGGGTGCAGGCTAATTTGTGGGTTGATTGACCCCTACTGAACTAAGGTGAAGTGTTATGCATGAAGAAATGGGTCTATCCAGGGCCAGTGAGCTACAACTAGGAAACAATGAAACCTTAGAGCATGAAGAGCCTCAAAATGGGTGTGTGTGGAGCTACAGTGTTTGCTTGAAGCTCTTATGTGGTGTAGGAAATGGTTCTCCTTGGGGTGTGCTATGGGGAAAGTAACTGGAGGATAGCATTTTCTAACTTGCTTGAGTATAGCAGCTGTGCAATAGCAAACAGAGGTGGTACTAGCTGCTGGGAAGAATCCAAACCACTGGAGTATAAAAGCAGTGGCTTCACCATCAGTTCATTCCTTTCAATTTGACAAATTCTCTATCCACCTCCTTTCCACCTAATGCTTAGTAGAGTTGAAACCAATGTTGTGCTGTACCATTGCCAGTGAGACAAAAATGTTAGGATTAGGATTTATTCAGCTAGTTATCCATGTTTTTACTTCAAAAGCTGCCTCTGCAGCAGAAAGCACTAAGTAGGTCCTATACAAACAACAAAATTAATTTTGCAATCAATACTGATTGTTTTTCTTCTGTTTTTCCTGCACATTTATTTCAGGTCATTGAGTAAAACTTTAAAAAAGAAAGAAAAAAATGCTGAGTTCAGAGATGGATGATGTAAAGAAGAGGTAGAAAGTGTTGGAAAAACTAAGACCTGCTTAAGGGGGGGGATATGACAGTTTCATGTGCAAAACTATTAGTATGGTGATCATAGATTGCCACATCCCTTGTCATAACGGAAAAGTGGACACCCTATGGGACCTACAGGTCTGTCAATTTTAAGGCAAGCAAAAGGAATGCATATAGTCCACAATTGACATGTGGAACTTAAAGCCACAAGATAATTGAGCCAAAGAAGGTACTTTAAAACAAAATGAGAGGTCGGTGTGGATATTGTTAACATCTACTAAATCAAAGGACTATTGAGGGATGGAAGGGAGTGAGAAATGTCTACTACTTCCTGTTCCAGACCATGGACCAAATAACATATGGCCTGGACTTGGGATGTGTTGAAGTGATTTGATGTAGCGATGCTGGACATGGGAGGAAACCTGTTACATACAGCACACTTCAGAATTGTTCCTTGTGACAGAAAGGCTTCCAAGACAGATATAAGCACTGTCATATAGGTGTCTGTAGCAGAAGAGAAAACTTGGATGGCCTGCTGTCCAGACTCAGTATGGGAATTCTAATAGTCCTAACAAGAGGGCTGTGTATCATAACTGTGAAACTAAAATGCTACAATCTGCCAAGTAGCTGGCTGGATTTCCATTTCAGCACTGCGGAGAGCAGCACACATTCTGTTGTACTAATTTAGCAAGAGAGCCAGCAAGTGAATGCAGAAGGTATAATGCTCATGGACTAGTTTGAGGATGAGTGCAGGGCTATAGCAACAAAGAATGACTTTGGGTTCCAGTCACAAGTATTATTTGGAGACCATTTTTAAAAGTATTTATCACTCTAGTTCAGGGGTTCAACTGTCCCAGATGCCTGAAGGTGATATGGTACACGGAGTTGTCTTTTAATCTCTAAAAGCATGCAGGGCTTCTCTTGTCAAGAGATGAAGTGGGAACTTCATGATTTTATTGAGAAGGGATAAATCTCATCTACTGAGAACATGCTTAATCTGTGGCTTGAGTTCCAACAATGAGAAGCATGTAGTGCCTCCACTCATCTGTGCACAGGCACATCCCAGGTAAACTAGAGCATGTATCCCATGTAGCTTGATCAATTATGTTTTAGTTGAACAATCTCATATGGGACAGGCTGAAGAAGAGAAGATTGAGGGGGGATTTGATAGCAGCCTTTAACTATCTGAAGGGTGATTACAATGAGGATGGAGCTAGACTGTTCTCAGTGGTGGCAGATGGCAGAACAAGGAGCAAGGGTCTCAAGCTGCAGTAAGGGAAGCTTAGGCTGGATATTAGGAAAAACTCTCTCACTAGAAGGATGGTGAAGCACTGGAACAGCAGTGGTGGAATCTCCATTCTTGGGGGTTTTTAAGGCCCAGCTCAACAAAGCCTTGGCTGGGATGATCTAGTTGGGGATGGTCCTACTTTGAGCAGGAGGTTGGAGTAGATGATCTCCTGAGGTCCCTTCCAACCAATGTTACCTCTAAAGTGTAATGATCCATGAGCACACAGCTTTGGTCTGTGAGCGCACCACTTCAGTCAGTTCCTGTTAACAGTGTAACAAACATGACCACTTGAATAGTAATTGAGTTCTGCTTAAACACTCTTACGTATTGTTTGGATAAGCCTGGTGGGGCTCTGCAATGTGCCTCAAGGACAGCAGCAAGGTATTGTGTTTACAGGGTATTATATATTCATGAACAGATTTAAGAGTTAAAATTGTCAGTTGTCACAAACAGCTGGAGGGTTAGGGTCTGATTCCCCTCACACAAAATCAGATACCAGCATAACCTCAGTACCTGAGTGTGTATTGATGAAGAAACTCCTACAAGTACTTGCATATTAACTTAAATAGCTTCACCCAAACATTGTGCCAAAGAAAAGTAAAATAAAGAAAGCAGTAAAAGAGTTCTGTGCACCACTAAAAGTCATGTGAACTGCTTACATGCCATGGTTTCCTTCTATGGTGTTTATAGGCCCATATTTTCTTTTCATCTATGCCTTTGCAAATCAGCAGTGACTTAATTGAAAAATAGAAACTTACAGTGGTGTAGAACTTGTATGAGAGGGAAATCACATTCAGGGCCAGCCAACAATCTTTGGGGACCTGCTACAGGATGTAGTTCTGGGGCCTCCTGATCCCTCGCTGGGGCCGGGAACTCCTCCCGGCGCTCAGCCGGTAATTAAATGAATGTCTCAACACACTGGATGCAGCGGAAGAGGTGGCATATTCCGACCACAACAAGGTAGAAAAAACAGACCAGTTCCCTGGTGCCACGAGGAGGCACTCTGCCCCCTCCCCCCCTCGCCTCGGGGAGGAGCCACTGTCTGAGGCATGAGGAGCTTACCTCTGGTAAACGTCCTGTGCCACCAGGCTCCTGATGCCTCTGCTGTACTCTGTGCCCAGGTCCTCTCCGGGTGGGTACGCAGCAAGATTTTAAATTGTTTGCAGCCGTGCATGTGCACACCTTGGAAGGAACCTTGCTTCCAACCCTAATTTTCTTTGATAATGTATACAAGTATTTATATTGCATGTAGTCTTGAGTCAGTGCATATCACCCATTCCTATTGTAATCTCAGCTGTAGACCAAACGGATCCAAAATATTAACCTAGCCCTTTATTGGAAATAGGTAAAGGACCACTCTAAACAGGGAGTTTTAAGAGAAAGTCTTTAAAGGTTCTGAGTTCCTGTGGAAGCCAATGTAGACATAAGCACTTGACTGCTGATAGAGCAACAGGGCCCAGAACTGGTGGCAGTTACCTTGAAAAAGAAAAGTCTAATTTCCTAAGTATTGTAGCCTCTCCATGTAAAATAGGATCCAAACTTCTACTTGACTTAACTGTGCTAATATAAGACAAGGTAGATTTGTGCCTTATAAACTAAGCTAGATATATATAGCTTAGTATATCAAGGTGCAAATCTACCCTGCCTGTATATATAATTGGCCAGATATAAATATGTAACGCAAGCTTTCATGGGCCTGAGCTCATTTTAATCAGATGCTGTGAAAGGATGTGCATGAAGCTTTGTATAAGGAAGAAAAACTGGACTACAAAAGCAGAAGAGGGAAGAGCAGTGCTGGAAGAGGCAAATGTGCAGATAGTAAACCCATGGAAACAAAGGAATTGCAAAATGTAATACAGGTAACAGGTTAAGAATGCACAGTTCCTTTTTAAACTATGCTTAAGCAATCTAGTGTGGGGGTGACTTCCTGTTCTGCAGTTTCCCAGTCAAATAGTTTTTAAAAGTTTGCTCTCTGAGACCAGCCACCCTCAGGTGAATGATGGAGTGTCCAGGGAGACTCACGTATTCTGCCATAAGCAGGCTTATGAAAATTGCATTGCTTCATGGTGAGTTCCCAGCTTGTTTCATCCCACTAGAGCTCGCCCACTAGTGGGCATATTTAGCCAACATGTAATTTAGCCTCCATGAACAGCTACTGATGCATATCCATGCCCAAACCTAGATCCCCCAATAGGTGGTGACCTAAGGAAATGTGCTCTTCTATGTACATGGGGCAAAATATGGGATACCACTATACCCAGACTACTTATAGAAATATAAAAACAGACATTGTGGTGGCCCAGCATAAGCAAAGGCACAGGCAGCTATGGCTGGCAGTGCTTCACTTGTTAAAGTCCAGCCTGTGTGGCCTAGGTTCCAAGGACAGCTTCAAAACAAAGGGATCACCTGATCTGATACCTAAATTGGTAGGGTTGGGTCAATGAACCATTGTTCCCAAGAGAACTCAAGCATGGTCACACTGATAGACCTGCTTAAACGAAGGATGGAAGCCCTACTTGTTCCCAACAGTGGAGCCCATAGCCAAGCTCTACTACTGTTGAATCACACTTCCATGAACTAGGGTTTGCCCCTCAAGGTCAGGGGCAATGCATAGGGGGTGCACGCAGGTGCATGTGCACCCCCTGAGTGTGGCAGCACACCCCCTACAGAAAGGCTGCCGGCAGCATCTGTGGGTGGTTGCTGACCCCTGGTCAGCACCCCCTATGCGTGCCCCCCCCCCCCTCCCCTGCTGCCACCAGCACTGGGGGTGTCTACGGGAGCCCTCACTTACCACTGCCCTGCTTCTGCCACAATGCTTCTGTTGCCGCCATGCCCCCCCCCCCCCCCCCCCCCAGCCGCTGGGGGCACACATCGTTCATGCTCAAAGTGGTATTTGTTTGAGGCTCACTTCTCTAACTGGAAGGAGGTGCTCTGGAGAGAGAAAACAATACAGGTTTCCTTTACTTTATGCTGTACATGTGTTCCTGGAAGATGGCGCATAATTCAAATTCACATAAAGGGAGCCCACTTTACAATGTAACAAATAGGCATATGTTCCAAGACCTTGACTGTACTGACCCCCAGACCCATTTCTACCACTTTTCCAAGACAATTGTGGTATTCACCAACAGCAAACAGTACATGCAAGCACAGGGTGGTGGTGAATGTTACCATAATGGGGATGGCAAATACAGAAACACTTATCTCAGACAAGGAGTGAGGAGCACAGATCCACACAAGAGATTATATTTTGGTGCACATCACTCCCACAATGCACCGCACAAAGCAGCTGACTTCGGGCTTCCACCACACCAATCGCATAAGAGTGAAGTTACCTCTCACATAACAATTTTTTTGGTATAAAAAGGGGTCATTGCATAAGAGCGAATTTGCACATACAGAACCCACATAAAGTGAAAAAAACCTGTATCTCCATACACTAGAGGCACAAGGGTCTTGAAGAAACCTGTTGCAGAAGATGCTGGTGCCTGGGATCCGGCCTAGATGGACGGGGCTTGGTCCCAAGCAGCAGTGAATGGTTTCTCTTTGAAACTGGTCTGACAGCTGGACTCTGCCCCTCCCAGCTCTGTTGCCTCGACTGGGAAGGAGGAACGAATGCGGAGCTGGACGGCGGGGCTTGCACTCTACCCTAGGAATTAAATGGCCTTATGAAAAGCTGGGCTGCTGCTGCCAGGGGGGCTGCTTCCTGGGGGGGGACTGAACTGGTGACTTGAATGCCCTGCAGCTGGCAGAGACCCAGCTGGGCCCCTTCCCCCAGCCAGCCCTGGGCTGCAGCCTTCTGCGGGGGCCCCCCTTGGTTGCTTGGCCCATGATCTGCACCAGCTGCCCAGGCCCCTTCAGTTCCCCCAGCCCCTCTCAGCAGGGCCTCCCTGGTGGGCACCTTGGGGTGGGATCTCCAAACAAGGAAATGCCCGGCTGGCGGGCAAGGAGCTCTCCTGGGGGCACCCAGTGGTGCCTTGGGCATTAGGGCCCCTCAGCCGCCGCTCCCCCGCCCCTTCACCTGCTGCAGCTTCCTCCCCACCCCCCCAGCGGGGCGGGGCCGCTGCATCCAGCTGTGGGGGCCGCTGGCTTGCAGCTGGCGCCCTCAGGGGCGTCCTCGGCGCCGGCTTCCAGCTGCGCCCCCACCCCTGCACCCCCACCCCAGTGGATCCGTGCCCGGCTGCCGGGCTCCCCCTCCTCTCCCCTCCCTGCCTGCCAGCATCAGCAGCATCCATCTCCCTCCCTGCTCCGCCCGCATGGAGAGGGAGAATGGCGGAGAGAGAGAAAGGAGCCACGTCCCCCGCCGGATCGTCTCCCTTCCTGGGGCTGCACCTCGCCTCGCCTCCCAATTTCAGGTACCGGAGCCGCCTCCCTGCCCGGAGCCCCGGGTCTGGCCCCGGAGGGAGATGGGGGAAGGGAGATCTCTTTGATCCGCTCTGCTCCCCCTACATCCCTCCGCCTCCCGCAGAGCTGGGCTGGGCACGGGGTGAAGCCCAGCTCCCTTCTCCCCCACCCCCTACTCCTGCCCGGGGAAGAGCTAGCTGGGGCTGGTCCTGCTCTGAGCAGGGGGTTTGGTTGGGTGACCTCCTGCAGTCCCTTCTGCCCTCATTTTCTACCATGCTAAGATGCCAGCAGGTGTTTGCACCCCCTGCCCCCTCGCTCTTTACTTCTCTCCCAGGCTGTGCCCCTGCCGGGGCAAGGGGGCAGGCCGCGGGATGCCTCCCCAGGAGACATGCGGAGGCTGCCCCACTGAGGGGGTGGGGGCAGGGGAGAACAATGCCCACCTGGCGCTGGCAGGGGTGTGGTCAACCCTCCCAGTAGGATCAGGGCATTAATGACCCCTCTCCCTCAACCTAGGGTCTCCCCAGCGGGAGCTGCCTGCCCTGGAACAGGTGGTGTCTGTCAAACCATTCTCTGTTATCTAGGGAGGCAAGAGGAGGAGGGGGACAGGTGTCTGGAGAGCCAGAGATGGGCTTTGATCACTCTGAGCAGCACCTTGCCACAGGAGGGTTGGCATTTAGCTATAGGGTCAGACCCCCCCCCCCCCCATGGGATTTCTCCTACCAGCTTTGTGGAAGGAGGGGGAACATGGAAGAGCTCTCTCCTGGGTGGGGCTGAGCAACTCTCAGCATCCCACAGGTGCACATGTGTGCACACACTCATGCACAGCCTTCCTCACCCCAGGCCCTCTCCCTCAAAATCTACACCTAGGGCTGCCCCCAGATACCCCATGCATGCACCCTTTCTATGCCTACTTCCATATCCTCACACCTCCCTCACCCATCATGTCCACATCACCACAGCTGCCTTACCTATCTCACCTCCCTGTACATCTCCTATCCCCCCACAAGAAAACCTTGAACTCCCCATACCTCCTTCAGCCTCCTCTTACTTCCAACCCCAGCCTCCATATCCCCATACATGAGAAGCCTTCCTCCATACTCCCACTTCCTTCTCTGAGAAGCCTTCCTCCCCATAAAAATACAGCCACCCACTCATCTTCCAGAATCACCTCCAGAATGCATCCTCTCAGGCAAACCCCCATCTCCCAAACCCTGTATATGATCTCCCAGAGGCAGAGCCCTGCCCTAGGAGACCCGAAACAAACCCTGGAGGATGCAACAGATTTACAATCGATCCTCTCAGAAACATCCCATCGATTTGGATCACGGAGCTTTGGAATCTGAATGCCGTGGGACTATTCACAATGAGGCCTGCCAGCCACAGGCAGAGGCAAGAGCAGAGGGGAACTGATGTGCCTCTAGTTGCCTAGATGAGAGATGGGCACAAGTGACAGTATGAGGGTCAGGATGCTGCCTGGTGACCCTCTCAAAGCAGGGTTAGGCATGATTTGCATATTAGGAATGGGGCCATGGCCTCACTCTTTGTCATATAATGACTGTGTCCTTATTTTTAACTGTGGTTTCAGGGTCTGGATGTTATTTGTCTCCTAAAATTCTGAGCAATCATTGAGTGTTGGGAATTGTGGGGCTGTGTGACTGAAACTGCTTCAGGTCTGGAGGGAAGGCAAGTTCTGTACTGAGATTCCAGGCAGGGTAAAGATAGGTGCCCCACATTTGCAGCTACAGGTAAATGTGTTATATTTGATTCTATAGGAGTCCAGGGTCTGAGGTTTGGGGCAGGAGATAATCTGGCATCCTCTTTTTTGAGAGAAAATTGGTATGTGGTCTGGGCTTTGTGGGGCTGCCTCTAGGGGACTTGCTCCTCTGCAGACTGTCTGTCTGTTGTTAGGTTCTGGAGGCTCCTGTGCTGAATAGCCTTGGGGAGTCAGCAGACAGCAGCCTCCTCGCTGCCTTTCAGTTCCAGCACTGCCTGTTTGATTTGTTTGAAGCTATTGCAACATGGCTGGATAAACCCTGCAAATTAAGCAATTAAAGCTGCCTCTGGAAATGTCCACTATGGAGAAACGGCTCGGCCACAGAGCTGGGTAATATGAGCCCAGCAGCAGAGCTCAGTTCAGCCTGGTCCCGTGACAGTCTTGGGCTTGCTGTGTGCTGCTGTCCTAGATACAGCATTTGTCTCCTGGGCTCTTTCTTCTCAAATGTAAACAGCAACACCCAGGGAAGGATGAGCAAGGTGCCAGCACCTTCTGTTGTCCAGATCCTTCGAAATGGAGTCCAAATTCTGACATCCTGAGCTCAGAAAAAGGCTTTACTGATAAAAGGAGCTGGGAATGGTTATGCCTTGTGAAGAGAGGTGTCCCAGTTCTGAAATGTATTTAGGAGAGTATGGGGGGGCTTTACAGTTAAGATGAAACATTCCTAAGTTTGGGGTTGTGTTTTTGAGATTGAAGAAACAATTCTGGGGTTTCTGAGCTTTGGGAAGAATTTTGAGATCTCAAATAATATTTAGTAGTCAGAGTGGCCCCCTGTCTCCCCCCCCATTTTGTTACAAATTACGTTATCTGACAGGTGCCAGCACTAAGGGACCCTGAGAGCTGCATGTAAGGAGAGAGTCCGAATGATAGCTGCCTTTTGATTCATCTAGCCTTGCTGTAGCCAACTCAGCTCCAGCACCTGTGAGAAGAAATCTCTCTTTTAGGGTTCCCATTGTAGAGAGGGCAGCACTGATTTCAGTGAGAGATAAAGAGTCAGGCCAAGGTATGAAATGAAATGCTGTGTGAACCGTGGGAGCATATTAGTGTTGCGCTTCTAGCAGAAGGTGAATCCAGTGCCACTGCTGTGCCCACTTTTGAATAGATTCCCACCAGTGTTTCTGTAGGTGAAAGGTACCTGGTGCCCCGCTTAGATCTAGAAGGGAGCCAGTTCTTCCAGATGACCTCAAATGGACAAGTTGGGAAGAAGGGGTCAGAGGTTCTGGTAAGGTATCACCTAATATGATGATCTGGCATCACCTGTGAGGGGACTGAGGAGCAAAGGACTGTGGTCTAAGCCCCTTATGTAAAGAGGCCCTTGGGTGGGGAGGTCATCTTCACTATGCGTCTTTGAGGGGAATTCTACAAGTCAGAGATGGAAAAGGCACCATAGGTCCCATTCACTTTTCCATTTGTCTCATGGGCCTGAGGCAGGATTGGTCCCTTCAATCTATTTCCTGTGGATTTGTCCAGTCAACTTTTTCTGGGAGACAGTCTCCAGATGATGCCAACTACCAGTGTCTTTTTCTGGGAGACAATTTCACAGCCTCCCACACAGCCTGCCCGGAAGCTTTTCTTGAGTTTAGACTAAATTTACCTTGCATCATTCCAGCCTATTATTAATTCTACCTCTTGGAAACAATGGAAAACTGCAGGCTTGGGTCTCCCAGAAAGGTGGATGGTCTTAAAGGGAAGGCTCCTCTCCCCTTTCTCACCCAAAGTGAATGCAATGAGGACATCAGCTTAAGCTTCTTTGGGTATAAACCAGCATCACTAAATGAAGTAGATCAGCTGTGCCAGGATATATCTCAGCATGAATCCCTGGGCATGCCTCTGCAACAGGGGGAAATCTGGGGCTTTCCCATTCTGCAGAGATGTTTCTCAAGTCAGATTCCCTGCATGCAAATCTCTGCAAACAGGGAAACCCTGGGTTTCATGGATAGGAGAGGCATGCCCCATGTCAGGGCCTGGCAGAACAATATGTGACGAGGGAGTGCCCTGCTGGGGGATTTCCAGGGTCCACCTGTGCAAATGGGGGAAACCAGGCAGGCACTCCTGGGACTCTAGGGACCCAACCCTATATGCCCTGGGAATGGGCATCTGTCATCTGCCACCACTGAGAACAGTCTAGCTCCATCCTCTTTTGAATGCCCCTTCAGGTAATTGAAGGCTATAATATCCCCTCAGTCTTCTCTTCTCCAGACTAAATAAGTCCAGTTCCCTCAGCCTCTCCTCAGAAATCAAGTCCCCCAGCCCCCTCATCATTTTTGTTGCCCTCTGCTGAACTCTCTCCAATTTGTCCACGCCATTTCTGTAGTTTGGGACCCAAAACTGAACACAGTACTCCAGATGTGGCCTCACCAGTGCTGAATAGAGGGGAATGATCACTTCCTTTGACCTACTGGCAACACACATACTAATGCAGCCCAGTATGCCATTAGCCTTTTTGGCAACAAGGACACACTGTTGGCTCATATTCAGCTTATTGTCCACCATAACCCCAAGTCCTTTTCTGCAGAGCTGCTGCCCAGTCAGTCAGCCCCCAGGCTGTACTGGTGCATGAGATTATTCCATCCTAAGTGCAGGACTTTTCACTTGTCCTTATTGAACCTCATGAGATATCTTAGTCCAATCCTCCAATTTGTCCAGCGCTCTAAATCCTAGCCCTACCCTCCAGTAAATCTACTACTCCCCCCAGCTTGGTGTCATCTGCAAACTTGCTGAGGGGACACACTATGCCATCTTCCAGGTTGTTGATGAAGATATTATACAAAACTGGCCCCAGAACCAACCCCTGGGGCACACCATTTGATACTGGCTGCCAACTAGATATTGAGCCATTGAGCCTGATGATCAAGCCAGTTTTCTATCCACCTTACAGTCCATTCAGCCCACCCATACTTCATTAGCTTGCCTGAGAGAATTTTGTGGGAGACAGTTTCAAAAGCCTTGTTAAAATCAAGGTATACCACATCTACTGGTCTCCCTGCATCCACAGAGCAAGCATCTCATCATAAAAGGCAATCAGGTTGGTCAGGCATGACCTGCCCTGGGTGAATCCATGCTGACTTTTCCTAATCACCTTCTTCTCCTTAAAGCAAACAGGTGCCTGCCACAAAATAGCAGCATAAATTCATACCACCTATATCATAGCCATGAATTTTGGGCAATTCTGATGCAACAAGGCCCACAAACAACCAGTTGCTTGACTTTCATACCACCATAACAATTTTGATGATGGCACAAAGGCACTGTCTATTTCCACCCAGAAATGCTTCCTGCCCCTCTCCATACTTTCTAAATAAGCAGATGTCTACAGAGCATAGTGCAACCCAGGCTAACCCTCAATGACCTAGCTCAAGTACTGGAAGCACTTCGTACATGCTAGCACAGCACTCCTCCTAGGGTAATTGAACCTCCTGAGAAGCAGGGTATATTAGCCTGGGCAGAAAGCCATGCTATACCACTTCCAGTAGCCAACCTGGCTTGGATATCCACACTGCACTGCGTTGGGCCGTGTAAGCCTACCCTAAATGATACTTCCAGCTGCAGCACATAGGTTTCACTGTGCCTGCTGATGCTCTGTGACAGCACCAGGCTGGCTCTAAGGTGATGCAGGAGCAGGACTAGAGTGGTGTGGGACCATAGGGACTACGCTGAGAACCCACCAATTTTTGACAGAGGGTTTCACACAAAAGCTGTTTACCAGTGCTCATCTTTCACTGGAACAGGAATCAGGCTTGCATTGGGGAAGAGCAGACAGTGATGGGGACAAGTGGAAGACACTTCACCTGAATGGTGTTTTTGGTCTATAAGGTGCAAATCTATATTACATTCTGCCTCAGGGGATTTGACATTTGAGCCTCAACACAAGAGGAGGAGGGGGTTGTAAAGTATTACTGGCTGGTAGTGGCCAATTGTCCTGATTCTGCCCAACCCTCCACCTTGCATTAACACCTCTGCAATAAACCATTCTGACTTCACTGGATTTATGCCCGCTTTGAACTTGTGTAAAATAACTACATGAGGTGCAGAGCAGCACTGCTTCTGTCCCCATCCTCAGCGGTGATTGGGGCTAAGAAGGAAAAAGAAGGGGTTATTCATAATTCCCTGTAGCAACCTGCAGGCATATCACTTTATGCTCCAAATCAGATACAACTTGCAAGTTAGCAGGATTGGGCTTGTCCAGTTCATAGGTGGAAGATGCCTCTAGAAAACCTACAGGAAGTAGTGTTAAAAATGCAACCAGAGGGGTTGGTGGATAATATAGGCCTGTCAGGATGACTTCTTGGCTCTGGTGCAGCCTCTTCCAGTTTCCCAAATAAAGGGAAATAGCATTAGCCTAAATGATGAGATAGGAGGGCTCCTGAGGAAGCAAGAAGCCAGAGGGACTATTTGCATTGGTCAGGGAAGTAGAAAGAGGGAGAGAATATGGCTCCTTTTAGAAGGTTATCTGTCCACAACAAAAGTGTCTGGGCTGCATTCCTGTTATAAAGGCTTTTAAAGAGAGGGAAAGTGTCTAGGGAAAATGGCCTTTTCCATTTTCTTAGGAAGCTTGGGGGAGTGTCCTCAGTCAATGGCACAGGGCTCAATCTCCCCCTCTGTCCATGTGCTATATGGACTGGGGTTTGAGTAACCAACTCAGGCAAGCTATTAGAGGTGGGCCCCACATTGGCTTTAATGCTATATAAACCAGAGACCATTCCAAGGGGGAGGTTTGTCTTCACTGCAAGCAAAAGAGCCTCTGAGGGCCAAGATGTGATCCCAGAAAGTCTGAGACATCCACCACCCCCTCTAATTGCACCTTGTCCTGCAGTGGTGGAGAGCAGGACCTGGGGCTCAACCACCACTGCATTTTCCTTGGAATTAGTACTATGCCCAGTGACTCAGCTTAGGGTTGAGAGCTGCTGGCTTTCAAATGGAATATCAAACTAAGGCCCTGACTGCTTCTGGGTATGAGAGATCCACCAGCATTTCATAAGAGCTGCAGTATTTTTTCTACTGCCCTGTCCAAAATCCAGATCAGGTGCCCCTAAGTTTCCCCCTGCAGGTTCAGACAGACAATAAACTATTTTTTCCTCCCTGTCCTTACTTGCATGGCACTTGTATTTGGCTGTTAAGCAGGTCTCACTGCAGATGTGACTATATTAAAGTGATAGATAAAGTGATTGCTATATATTAGCACATTTGTGAAAAGCATGTGAGTGCTATTAAGGTGCAGTTTTTAACACTAGCTTTGCTCACTGAGCTCCACAGCTTTTGAGGTGCTGAGGAAGCCAGGGATCTCACCTGCAAGTGGGGACATGCTCAGCGGGTTGCCCTGCCTCTAGGAAGTCACCAGTGTGGGAAGTTCCTTCTGAATGTAGTATCACTGATACCCAGGTGGCCAATCCCCTTGTTAATGAGATGATCTCTCCACCCCCCCGGGACCTGAAGCATTTGCTGGAAGTGACCTAGCCATCTTCTGTCTGCCTTCTGCTGTTGCAAAGGGTTTAAGAGCCCTCAAGAGATTATAATGACTTTGTCCAGGTCACTGGGGCTCCTTAAGGGGCTGAAGGAGGGAAGGGGATGTGGAGCAGTCCAGTTTAAAGTGTGTAAGTACCATGGACAGCAGTGTCACTTCCAGAATTTTAAGCTAGAGTCAACCCTCTGTTTTTGTGGGATCCCTGCCATGGTTTTGTCAATGTACCTCTGTCTGGAGTGGCAGCATCCTTGGCTGTGCTAGCCCTGGACATTTCAAGTTGTGAGGTCCAATGCTGCAGGACTTTTTGTAACATCCACATGTACCAGCTAGGATGAGGACAGATTGGAGAGTAGGTAGGGGTATGACTAGTGCCCTCCTGGGATTTAATTGTCAGCTAAAACCCTTGAAGCTGATAAATATGTTGATGAATACAGTCTTGAGTCATGAAATAACACCAAGAGTTATGATACAATGGGTGATCAAGCTAACAAAGCAAACCCTTTGATTATAGCAATGTACTCATATGAAAACTAGCTGGTGAAATTATAAACATCCCTTTCACCTCACTCCTCTGCAGCTACACACAGGGATATAGAAAGGGATGCACTCTCTTCACACTTCATGAAAGAAATATTTATATGAGCAACCTAGACCAGATCAAGGTGCAACTGACAATCTCTCCAAAGGCTTCCATGCAATCAGTAGCAGGAGCAAATGCCTGACCAAGTAGAAGGCTGTGTGAAATAAGAGGAAGGGGGCAAACTCAGAAGGAAATTATACGAGCAATTGAGCAAGCAGAGTAAGCTCTCAAGAGACAGGGCTGTCAAGCCCCCACATGCTAATTACTTCTGTTTCTCCAAGATTCAATGAGTCTCAGATCCCATCAGGTCTGGATGGGGACACACCAGTTTACCTCGGCTCCTACCCCTCACCAGTTGTTATGGCAGTTGACAAACACACTATGCATAATTATCATCTGTGTCACAAATACTGAGCCTTCCTCCCTTCATGGGCACTTTGGGGCTCAGCAGCAGCTCATCTGTCCCTCACCTTGGTGTGATCTCTGTCTGTCCCTTACCTGGCTTCTACTGCAACTCCAGATCCTGGCCTGGCTTTTCTTTCACTCACCCTCTGCCAGCCTGCTGTTCTGCCCTTGGCTTTTGTCAAGTCTTACTTGTCCAGGAGCCCATCCTCAGGCCCTGACTTCTCCCTGCCCAAAGATTTCATTTTTACTCTGTATTCTCTTATTCTGGGTCCAGCCTAGCCCTGCATCAAACCCTGCCCATGTTCTAGGCCTGGCTTATCCTTGTGCCAAGGCCTACCAAGCCCCTTTTGAGCTCTGTGCCTCAGTTTCTCAACTTCTACCATGAACAAAGTCTTTTTTTACATTGCAAAGGGGCTGTGTGTGAGAGCATTTGCACAGCACTGGAGAGCAGAATGTTCTATATAAACTGTAAGCATTAGTGTTATTAGCAAAGCACGAAAGATCTTGCCTAGGGCCAGTAGGGAGCTTCTCCAGAAAAGTGCCTCCAGCTTGACCAGAATATTTTTCTAGCCCTTATGATTGTGAAGGTTTTCCAAATGCGACCCAGGCATGGCATGGCATGATGGCATCTACCTGAGTCTGCAGACAGATGGCACCAGTACTTCTGCTGCTGCTCAGGTAAAAACTGACCAGAGTCTAACTGGTTTTTATGGCAGCTTTTCAGACCCTTATGGAGAGCAGTGAACTTTATGGGGATGTGTTTCACTCTGTGGATACTTGTGAGGCTCTGAGCAGCAAAAACAGGGGTACAAGGAAGGAAGATAAAATGGAGGTGGGCAGTGGAGATCTATACCCACAGCAGCTGTGGGGTTCTTGAGCAGAAGGAGGGACCCTTTCATCCATCCAATAGATGAGGGGACTTCATAGGTATCAGACATCTACAAGGCAGTGCTGATCGGAGAGATGGAGCACTCGATATCCTTATCAACGATCTGAAAGATCATAACAAATATGACTGGTGAGGTTTGCAGATGGCACAACAATTGGTGGAGTGATAAGTAAAAACACATCAGCTCCATAAAGCAATTGGGATCACTTATTGTACTGAACTTTATTGAGCAGCATGCATTTTAATACAGCAGAGTCACGTATCTAGGAGGTCATACTTCAGGGATGGAGGATTGTATCCTGGAAACCAGTTGCTCTGAAAAGACTCAGGGGTCAGAATGGATAATACACTGATCAGTATGATGCAGTTTCTAAGACAGCAAATGTGCTATTTGGATGCATATGCAAAGACTCTTTCTTGAGGAAGTCAAAGGCTGAAAGATGTTATTACCACTATATAAGACAGGGGTAGGCAACATTTTTTCGCTGGAGTGCCAAAAAAAACACAATGTCTACCTTGGAAGGTGCTGGAGTGCTGACATGCCGGAGCCCAAAGCAGCTGTTTGCAGCCTCCCAGCTGCAGCCAGCCCACAGAGCCCAGTCTACTTGCAGCAGGGCTTGCAGCCTCCCAGCTGCCTGCTGTGAGCAGCCTGGATTCTGTGGCTGGCAGCAGCTGCTTAGAGCCCAGCCTGGCAGTGGTGTGCCAAGCAAAGTGGCCTTGTGTGCCATGCTAGGCACACATGCTAGGGGTTGCTGACCCCCCATATAAGACATTAGCAAGACTGTCAGTGAATGCTGGGTCCATTTTTGGTGTCCACATTTTAAAAAGGATGTTGACAAGCTGGAAACAGTTCAGAAAAGAGCTACAAGAATTATTCAAAACCTGGGAAATTTGTCTTGCAGTGAGAGGCTAAAGAAACTTAATGTAGTTAATATAACTTATCAAAGAGAAGGTTCAGAGGTGATTTGATCACAATCTTAATCACTTCCCTGGAGAGGTGATATCTGATGGCACAGGGCTTTTTATCTGACTAGGCAAAAGCAACATCCAGTGGTTGGAAGCTGAAGCTGGACATGCCTAGTCTAGAAATAAGAGGCAAAATGTTGACAGTGAAGATAATTCACAACTTACCTAGGGAATGTGATGGATTTTCTATGCTTTGAGGTCTTTACATGAAGTTTGGTGTTTCTTGGAGATTTGCTTTAGTTCAACCACAATTATGGGTTTAATGCAGAAATCACTTGGTGAAGGCTTATGGCCTATGTTATTCAGGGAGCCAGACTAATTGTTTAGAATGGCCTTAAAATCTATGAAAAGTAGGTTTCAGAGAAAGGTATGTGAGCGGGGTCCCAGAACCCTCCCCTGTTCCCAAAGTTGGAAAGAGAGTTGGCTTCTCTCTGGACAGTGAGGCTCAAGCTTTGAGCTTGGCAGATTTAGACCTCTAGCTATTAGGCCTCAGAAATATCATCAGATGTCTCAAAGCAAGGAGTTTGAGAGGTGGGAGGAAAAAAATACTACATAGAGAATGGAGGAGCAAGAAGGAAAAGCAGAAGCTGACACAGAAAGCAGGAAGAGATGCATTGTGATCTAAGAAAAGAGCTGAGGGAAGTACAGTGAAGCCAAGAAGAGAGCAGAAGTGCAGTTAATCCCAGGGAGATGAAGCCAGTTTTCCAAAAGACTGTTAAATAGAAAGTTTATCAGCAACACCTTGTGGTTCAGGGTAGCCCACAATGAAAAGTACTCATGGCTTGTTTCCCTGAACAGCAGGTGGTGGGTTTGAAGTGGGGGGATGGCTGGGCAGGTGCTCTCCCCTGTGATTAGTACACTTGGACTCTGCTTTGGGTTGATGTTTTCAGGCCTGTTTATTGCTTTTCTTGCAACAGGGTCTTGGAAGTGCAGAGAGCTCACTGAGAGCCAGGGGTTTGCCAGCCTTGATGTGCATTGCTGTGTGAGGGGCCTGGGGGCACAGTACCCCGAACCACGTCTCCTGCTGGGACACTCTGGTGGGGTGGCTTTGCTTTGCTCCTAAGCTTGAGGAATTTAACTTATAAAGAACATAGTGGCTGTTGCTGCTCTACTGACTTCCCTCCACTCTTCTAAAGGCCTGAAATGAAACCATCCTTACCTCCTGGTCCGGGGCAAGACAGTTATGCTCACAATTATGCTGTGCCCAAAGCTATACGTTTGGTCTATCAGAGGGAAGGGGCATGGTAAGGGGCATACCTCCATGGTGCCCTGGGCAGACACTTATATGCATTTCTGAATGCTGTGCTGGCCCTTTAAATTTCTTTATGCATGTGAAGCAGACAGTTCTCTCACTTGCAAATAAAAGCAGGCGAACATCCCATTCCCACTGGGGAGTTTGGCCTCTGGAAGAGGTTGGTTGGAGCCCTGAGCTGTAACTCACTAGAATGGGCAGGGACATTGCAAGGGCAGAGGAAGGTGGCTCAGCAGAGCTGGTATCATTGGTATGGTAACTTGATTCCCATTTTCCCCAGGCAGCAGGTGATGGGTGAAGCAGGAGCTGCTATTGATTACGAGCCGGGCTGGCTGGCTGGCTGAGAGAATCCACATCCCAGGCAGAGCACAGGGCCTGGCACCATCTCAGCTCTAGAGGCTATTTTTTTTCCCCAAGACAGCTGATTCCATCTATTTTTAATGAGCTCCCCTAGATTGCGCAGTGGGGAGAGCAGACAGCAGCACAGGCAGCCACAGGCTCTGAGCTGGGGCAGGCTGAGGGGCCACACACATACCCTGCCTGGCTCCTCCTCTCCCTGGGGGGGAACTTCTTTGGATTGTATTGCTGAAGCCCCAAGGAAGGGGTTCCTTCTAAATGCATCTGGCTTTGAAAATGGAGTCAAGCACAGAAGAGGAAAGCTGGCTGGAGGATCAGTGGGAGAAATGGTAGGGACCTGGCTGGGACTGGGGAGTTTGTGTGGGATGGGGGGGGGGGGGGGTGTTTCTCTGCAGGTTTATATGGAAAAGGAAGGAGAAACACAACATCTCTGGGTTCATCCCTTCCCTCTGCCTGCATAGCAGGAGAGCACTAGGCACAGACCAAGGTGCAAAGTTTATCAGCTGCGTATGCAGCTGAAGGGTGTTTGGGTACAGAGGAAACCAAAGTAGCCTGGACTGCTGGACCCTCCCCATCGGTGTTAGTTCAGGGTCCGTGTACTGGCAGCCCCTCAGTGGCTGAAGCATTGAGGCAGAAGTGCTTGCTGGCAAGGTGTGTTTTTTAACATTTTTAAACAGAAAGGAGGTAGGAGAGTAAAAGCAGGGGCCGGAGGGGAAAGGGGCTGATAGGGAAGCCTCGCTGGGGAAAAGAAGCTTCTTGGGTAGCAGCTTGGAGTTTGCAGTGTCCCCAGGGGTTGACCCAAACCCTGTATGTTCCAGTGCCAGGCACACAGGGTTCACTGCAGCAAGCAGCCTTCTGTATGCAGGCCTGCACTTTGCCTGCAGAGGCGGTCCCTGGGGAGGGGGAGTTGCCCCATGTCTGCTCTTCCACCATCCCACTGGGTAGTGGGGAGGTGCTGCTGAGAATCCAGTCCTGCAGTGCTGTGAGACCTTCCCAAGAAGCTGCTGATCTTGTAAGGAGCCCACTTGGTTTAGCTCCAAAGAGGCCTCTCTCTTTCTGTCTCTCTCTCTCTTTCTCTCTCTCAGGCAGGGCCCTGACAGATGGCAGTGTGTGAGATAATGAGCATTAGTGGCATTTCCTGTCTGACCCCACTGACCTGGGTAACCGGAGAAGAAATCGATTTCCACTCTGAAAGACCACTATTAGTGTCTCTTTCCTTCCCCCACTTCCTGACAGAGGGGCCAGCAGTAGGGGAATGCAGGGCCTGATTCACCCTTGTCTGGCACCTAAAGCATTGCATCCACTCCAGTTCCTGCCTGTTCTGTGCAGACAGGCACAAGACAGGGCAAGGTGGCACCTTAGAGACTAACTCATTCAGGGAGGCATAAGCTTTCATAGGCAGCAGCTTACTTTGTCAGATGCTCATGGCACAGAGATTTTCTCCTTTGCCCATCACCAAGATGGACCCTACTCCACTGCCCTTCTGGGCACTGATAGGAGGCTGCAGATCAAAGGGGGAGTGGAAGGGGGCTGGATTCTATGAGGACAGACTCCCTGGTAAGCTTATTACCCTGTTCTCCACACACCTCTGCTTCCCTGTGCCTGGTTCTGCAAGAGTAGACAGAGCACAAGGTGATCTTTCCTTCTCTTCACACCATCCATTCCCTCGCGGTTTTTAGCAGCAGGGGGACAGGTGTTTCTTCCCAGCTACACTGGTGTCTCTGGGGGACTCATCAAGGATGTGATTAGATGGCTTTCTGGCCTTGCAACTCTGGGCATTTCAGGGAACTCACAAGGGGTTAAGAAGTTCTCTTGACCATGGCTGCTGCTGGAGCATCCATGAGCAACGGGGATCTAAAATCTGGATGAAGGGCATGGATCATGAAAGGCATCCCCTCATCCTTCTCCACTTACATTACCTGGAACTCTGACCAGTCCCTATTCTGCTCTTCAGCATCCATATCCTTTGCTTCTGTTACTCTCTCTCTCTCTCTCTCTCTCTCTCTCTCTCTCTCTTCTGCTGTCTGAAAACCTTGTGCCAGCTGGATCCAGAGACTGGCTATGAAAATGGTCTGTGCACTGAAAAAATACAGATTTCTGCCCTGTCTACCCATGCACAATTTTCACCTGCTTAATTAAACTGTTTTGAAAATGATTTGAAGTTTAAACTGGTGCATACCCTTGTGCAGACATTCTTACACTTTATACTTCTGAAGCATAAGCTGTTTTTTCTACCAGGTCATGCTGAACCACAAGAATCTACTTGTAAACTGCAGTGTGTACATACATAACAGCATCAGTGGTTCCTAAATCAGTGTAAAACCTCACCTGTAGTTATAACTGTGCCAACTGGTATGGAGACAAGGTCTGAGACAGTTTAGTTTTGAGAGTTAATGAATATGGAGGCATTCTAAATAATGACTGCTTTACAGCAGAGACACTGGGAGTTGCTTTTCACACTGTCTGAGAATATAATGGGGCAAATTTAGCATTGCTGAAAGGAAATACTTCTTAAACCAGGTAAAATTTGTGTGTGGAACTGACTGCCACAAAATACCCCTGCAGCCTAGAGCATCGAAAGGTTTGACCCTTAAGTGGATAAAGAGAACATCAACAGTGTTATTAGAAGGGAATGGGAAATAAAGGGAAATGCTTAAACACTCTTACTTTTGGACTCCCAGATGTTAGGAGGAAACTTCCTCTGTGGGCAAGTTGCTCCATAAATCTCTGTGTAGATATCTACTACCTTTCTGTAGAAGGATTTAGCATTTGTCACTGACAGAGGCCACTGGTCCATCAGTTCTGGGCTGCCAATGCCTTTGTTCCTTATATAAGGTCTTGTCCCTAGAAGGTTAATTCTCGTCTCCTGCCCAGCTGTGCATTGGTGGGGACAGGGACAGGTGAAAGTATGTTCTTCCTGTCCCACCTCTGCCCTACTTTCACTCCAGTAACCTCTTGTCTTGTTTTTTATAGTGGATGGTTACTACTTGGTCCTAGCAGAATTGTGTATGGTAGCTTTCATTCTCCCTGGAGACCGCAAGGCCCTGCCAGGAGAGTGTGGCAACCCAAAGTCACTATTGTCCCAGGTGCCTAGCTGTGTCTCTAAGCTGCTGATCAGACCCCAATACAGTGTACCCCACACCAGAGTGTATGGAAGGGGTACACTGGTATGGTTTCCCACCAATATGCTTTAGGAGGTGGCTTCCTGGGCCCTGCTGATGAAGAGTATTTGGGCGTTAAAGTGCAACAAACTCCAGGAAAGCAGGGATCCCCCAGGCTTGCCATGCTTTGACTGGATCAGAACCTGGCACTGAAGGAGGGGCAGAGCTACCAGGGAGGGGCCTTTATCCCTCTCTCCTACCCCAGTTACACTGCTGCCTGCTGGCATGTACCCAGTTGTACCACCTGCAGCTAGCCCAGGGCCAGGGAATGCGGTACTGCCCAGCAGAGCCCGTTGTGGATGCCTTGAGAACAGGTTAAGATAATGACCCCTTCTTTCTCTTAGCTACACATTGGATAACACTGGTTAACTTAGCCTACTAGGATTCCCATGGCCTGAGGCCCTGACAGTTCACCCCCAAATTGTCTCCACTGCCCAGACAGCACTGAGGGCATTTCCCAGAAGATCAGGCCTGTTTGGCAGTGACTGCATGATCTTTGTCTCCACCAGGCTCACCCACGATATCAGCCTTGAGGAGTTTGAGGATGAAGATCTCTCTGAAATCACCGATGAGTGTGGAATCAGTCTGCATTGTAAGGACAGCCTGGCTTCCCGGGTAAGCACGCTGACTTCCCCTGCAGATGATGGAGGTGGGAGAAGGGCAGAGAATATCCCACAAAGCTAGATTCCCAGGAGGAACCGCGTCATCCACTCTCATTCTGAATGTACTAGCCTGACCATTGGAAACTGCAGGTCCCTGCTTCCATCACGCTTGCTTGGACCAAGATGGAGCTTAGCAGCTGGGATGTGCAGCATCCGTAGGCTGCGTCTGTGTGAGGAATGAGGCTGCAACAGGCTATGCTGTGGAATATTGTGGACCCAGTGGTGGCCAATGCAGACCCTTTACCCTCCTGGCTGTCCCTCCTGCTGCCATTTGTGCTGATGCCATTTCTTCCCTACATGATGACCCTTCCTTCTCCGTCATCACCAACACAAAACTCCATTTTCTCCATGCTCAGTCAGAGGGAGCTCACACTCTGTCTGACTCTTCCACACTTCCTTTTACTCCCCAGGCCTCCTCCTACTACAAACACCTTAAAAATATTGCATGTAGAGCCATTGCAGAAAAACTGTACACTTCTGGCTGATATCCTTGTGATTCTAAGCTCTAGCATTCTCTATCTGCAATACCATGCCGGGGACTCCTATTACTGTGCTTTCTGTCACCACAGGCGATGGACTGTGAAGCAGA
Organism: Alligator mississippiensis; assembly: GCF_030867095.1. Taxonomy (NCBI): domain Eukaryota; kingdom Metazoa; phylum Chordata; order Crocodylia; family Alligatoridae; genus Alligator; species Alligator mississippiensis. Next base: position 226,498,739 of record NC_081825.1, read on the forward strand.
AGGCCAGAGGCCATTAAGCTGTTGGGAACAGGCACAGAGACTCTCTTCATAGAATAAGGCATTATTTAGCTACCCCCCTGCCCCAAGAGCTTGCCAAAGACAGGAGCCTGATCCCATGCAATCTCCATACCAGAACTGTTCAAAAGTTGGGGGGCAGGATTTCAGTAAGTGGGGTTTGAAGGGAGAGAGAATATGATGGACAGTGGTATAAGGACACAGGGCTTGTCACCCTGACCAAGATCAGCCCTCCTAGTGTGGTATCCTGTCTCTGAAATAGCTCATACTGGCTTCTGAGGAAGGTTTGAGAAACCCAGAAAAGGACAATTATGGAATCCCCTGTTCAGAGCAGAAGTCCCCCAATACCTCATTGGATAGTACTTATCTTGTGTCTCCCAGTGCAGGGGCATTTGTGTGCCTTATATGTTCCTAAACCCTGGGTAATGTAGCTTTGGATGTTCCCATCATCCCTTTACATATTAATTCTTCAAAAGCTCCTGGTATATGGGCAGAGTACCAGACTTACAAGCAAATGAAGGGACCAGGGGCAGAAATGGAGGTTGGGAAGAGTAATCTTCTGTGGGGTATAGAATAGGGAGCCAAGGTGATGGAGAGTACGGAGCCAGTAGGAATACTTATGTTCTCATTCGTAGTGGGCAGCAACAGGACAGATTTCATAGAGAAGGCCTGGACTGCACTGATGCTTGACTCTGGATTTCCATTTTTCTGCTGACAAAGCAACTTGGCCAGAGTCTGGTAGACAGCAAAGCTGCCTGAGATTCAGTCGATACTGGAGTGATGGGGGATGGGAGAGGACAAACAACATCAGAGGATGTATCAGCCTCCTTCCTGACTACCACAGCAGCAGTAGCCAAGAGCAGTCTGTATTGCCTGCACCCTTTATATACAGAGCACAGTGTTCCCTTCATCTGGGCCTGGGACCATGTCCTGCTGTGATGGTGCTGTCCCAGTGCATTCTGCATGGGTGGGAGTGTGCAAAGACTGCTGCTGGAGGATCTCCACTGGGTGGAGATTAGTTTCCAACTAGTGTATGAGGTGTTGGTCTGGACCCTTCAGGCCCTAAAGGCCAGATTTCCAATGGCATTTAGTGCTGAAGACAGAGGGATTTTCAGAAGTGCCTTGGAGCTTCCCCTGCCTATGCACATTTGTGAACCTCCCTAGGTGGCTCCTGGCAGCTTTAATCAATTAAATACCTACATATACATAGCCCCAAAGGGTTGTGGGGCTGATTACCTGAGCCACACCACTCTTCGTGGTGTCCTGTGGCAGCTGAAATCTGCTGACGTGTTTGAGCTGTGAGCTCCCGTCAGGGGATTAGCACCCCTCAGCTGTGAAGCTGATACCTTCCCCTCCCTCTGGACCTGAGACAGCCCTTGCCATCTGACCATCAAGCTATGTTGAAAGGCTCAGGTGCAGGTCTCGGGGAAGAAGATCCGATAGCATTGCTGGTGGTGTGTCCAATGGATGAGGCAAGGGGATTTCCCTGTTCATCAGGGATTAGACCTGAACATTGTGTCAGCCCCTAGATGCAGCAAAACAGGTGCTATATGAAAGGTCCAATAACCCACTTCCTGAAGCAGGAATGTGTGTCAGGTGGAACAGAGATGTGCTGGCCATGATTTAATGTGTTAAACCTCAGCAGGGAGTTCAGAACGGGAACACACAACACTGCCTGCCTATCCCATTGACTCACACATATTCTCACACAGGAGCAGGTTACAAAGGCTGAGCTAGACAATATATCAGGGCTAAATCACAGCAGCATCACTTCTGTGTTCACTTGAGGCCTTATTTTTTTGTCCATTAAATAGATGGTGCCTTAAATCTTCCTTGGTCAACACCAAAGGATAACAGGTGGAAAACGCAGGCTGCTGGCGAGCCCAGGGAATCAGCAAGCAGATTGCCAGTTTTGGATAAAAGTGAAACTGGCTGCTATGAAGAATTAGATGAAATAAAAATGGCTCCTCTGACTCCAAGGCATCTCCAACATGTAAATCCCCCATCAACCTTAAACATGCTGCTGAATGCCAATGAGACCTGGAAAGGGTTCAAACTGCAGTTTAAACGGTCTGTTAAAACCATGGGGTTTACTAACATGGAGAATGAATGCAAAATTGCACTGGTTTTAATAACAGCAGCAACAGTAGATGTTTGCAGTATATTCTATGCTATGGAGAAGAATGCTTTGAAGAAGAAATTGGAAAGATGTAATGATTGTTGTGTCCATGGAAAGAAAGAGAGAGACGGGCTATGAAAGAGAGAGAGTTTGGATGAGGACCCAGAGAGAAAGAGGAACGATGGAGGAGTTGGTCACAGCCTACAAAATAAAAAGCTGACCTTGTGGATTGAAATATCAGGATTCCCTCAGTAAGAGACTAAATACTTTTATGGTACAGCAATAACAAAGTATGTGAAGAAGGCCAAATACCTAGTATTTAGAAAGACTAATACTGAGTATATATAGTATTTAGTATATCATATTTAATATTTAGAAAATCAAGGTTTTCTAAAATGCCCAATGATTTGGGGTGCCTCAGTTTTGAGGGCTGAAGCTGAAACACTTTAATTCAGTGGTGCCTAACCTTTTTTCTCCCTTGGGCTGGATGGACAATGCTCAGTCCATTCATGGGGTGGATCCACCCAGATGACCCAATCCAGTGCTCAAGGCAGTAAGGCAGGGTGCAATCTGGCCATGTGAGGGAGTTGGAGACTGGTTTGGCCCCACAGGGGAAGGGGGCATGGCCCAGCCTCAATCTGCGCACAGGGGGCAAGGGAGCATGTCTGGCTCTGATCCAGCTGCATGGAGAATAGAAGGGGGTGTGGCCCGGCCCCCATCCAGTCCCTCAGGGCTTGGGAATTTGGCATCAGGGAGATGTGGCAGTATGACTTGCTACTGCTCCCCCGTCACCAAATGTCCCAACCCATTGGGAACCCTGTGGGCCAGGTGCCATGGCTCTACAGGCTGCATTTGGCCTGTGAGCCAGAGATTGAGCACCCCTACTTTGCTTTTCAGAGGTCAGATAGTTTTAAGGTATCTCAGTCTTAATAAAAATTAAAGGCTAAGGGAAGGGACTGCCATGCCAAACCTGGATGGCTGTCAGAAATGAATATAGCGAATACCAGAAAATGTCCAGAATATTAAAGGCAAGGCAGGTAGTGACTCCTATACAAACAGTTGCATAGCATCTGGTGAAATAGGCTGTAGCCTATGAAAACTACTCTTTTCTGAATGAGTTAGCCTTTAAGGTGCCATCCTGCCCTGACTTCTGCTTGACACTGAACATGTTAAGCTAATATTTTCAGTTGCTTACAACTTTGCTAAACTAATTATTTGATCTGGTTTTTTTTTTATTCTAAGTATCTGCCTCCTGGTGAAATTTTTGGGAAAGGTTTCAGCCAAAATAGATCCGCAGTTTCTGGGAGTGAGGTTAAGGGAAAATGCATTGTTTTACCCATTTAGAGAAAATTCCTACACCTTTTCATTGATAAACTTCAGGTCATCCATGGTTGAAGAGACTTGAAAACTTGGAAGAAGCTGCTTTGGTATCAGAGAGATCCCTTTAGTTAGCCCTCTAAAATCTTTCCAAATTTGGCTAGATTTTGTGAGCTCCTGAAAACTTAGTTCACAGATGCTCAGTAAAAACCTGTTAAGAGTTCTGCAGCTAAATTCTCTGAAGATCTAATGCTCTAATCTAGCCCCTATATCAAAAAATTGATGAGCAGACTAAGGTCACAGACAGACATTACAGTTATAACGTTACAAGGCTGCATTTAAAGTGCATATAGGACTACAAAAAGTGGGTGTACATATGTGTATGGTGGAAGCACTACAGGAATGGTCCTGTCTGAAATGGGAATTTCTCACTAGTGCTGTGTTTTGTAGGGTCGTATGTAATGTCTGTACAGTATGTGTCGTCTCAAGGGTCTCTTCCTTAGAAAACAGAAAGAGAGCAGTAGGCTGCAGAACACACCAATGGGAAGCAGAAATGCAGAGCAACAGGACCAGGAGTGGCTGCTCTGTTTGCTGTGGCAGTATCCTACAGTGGCAACTGGGACCACTGCTGGCCCCAGGGTGGCAGGTACGGTGCTGCCTGACCTTTCACTATCAGTGATCAGCTTCCTACCCATTACTGGCAGATTTCCTAATCCCCCTATACTGGCAGGAGAGAGCAGACTGCCAGTGACCTGGCTCCCCTGAGTGGGAGCAAAGGAGCAACCTCCTATCACTCCCTGGCTGTAGAGCATGCCTTTGTGGAGATTTTGTAGTGCTCCAGCCAGGGAACTATACATGAGGGTATGCCCCTCTTAGTTTTTGTAGTGCTGCAAATGCACATTTGCCAATGGTCTAAGTAGACATCATCCCAGCATAGTTACTAAGCATGCTCCAGCTCAGGGCTGCAGGAGCTGAGCAGGACTTCCCATGAAATTGTTTTTTCTAGGTGTTCAGGATGGCACTAAGCAGAAGACTCTAAAGCAGATTGGCTGCCATGTGCTCTCAGTGCTCCCCTTTAGTGGTGAAAAGGCAGCATGGAAGAGTAGGAGGAAACTGTCTGACTTGACTGTAGAGGGTGAGGCTCCAGTGGGCAGACAGAGGGAAGGAACTGGATATCTCTCAAGTATATAGAGCCATGGGAGACTAGGAGGAGAGCTGAGGGAAAGAAGCTAAAAAGGGGTGGAGGGCACTGGAATGAGGAACTGGGGTTGGAGTTTGAGCTGGCACCCAAAGATCCAAGATGGGGATCCTGTGCCTGGAACAAAGCAGAGGTTTTTGGAAAAAATATGTGATTCTATAAGTAGAAAGTAGAAACCATATTGTAATGTATCCACACAAAGGTGTGAATTAGAGTTGCCTAGGTAACCTTAATTTAGGCTTTTTCTAACTTTGCAATGTAACCTTCTCTTAAGGTAACAATTTTGGTGTAATAAGCCCCTTTGCCAAAAAGTGCAGGTACATCAGGAACGAGCATGGGTTAAAGGGACAAATGTGAGGATTCCTCCAGGGAGGCAGTGCGCAACAAAGAAAGAAGGCTTACGCTTGCAAGAATGACAATTAAGGTTATTAACAAGTGACATATATGGGACATACAAAATCACTTGGGGAGTATAAGTGAATGTAATGACAAAAGCAGCACTAGAGAAGTTTCAAGGAAGTACAGAGCCAGAGTCAAACAGGAGAAGGTCAAAGAGCTTTCATATCTAATTCAAGGCCTGGGTGAATTCCTAAAGGCGAGCTGGGGAAATGAGAGCTTGTAGAATTTTATGGACAAAAGCAATCAGGATGTGGTTTATACACATAAAAGGGGCTTAGTCCAGTCAGGAGGTGTGTGCCAAAGAAAGACAGTAATTTGTAATAAAGAGCCAGACATGCAAAGGCTATAACATCACATGAGAAAGTACTCACAGGACAGAAAGAATCATTTGGTGACAAATAATTAGAGGAGGTCACACTAGTACTCATGGCCGGAGAAGTACTCAGAAAGAGGCTTGAGAAAAAGCTGCATCACATGACCAACAGACATCACTTCCTAGAACAGGAGAACCAATGGAGAGGGTAGAGGCCTTCGTAACTGTAGAGTCACAAGGGGAGCAGTCTCAAATTTGGTGTTGACCTCAAGGAGCTGAACAAGAACATTGCAACAGGGACATTTCCATTTGTCCGCTAGAAATAAAGCAGTTGCTGAGATGGCAGGAGCCAAATTCTTTAGCAAATTGGAGGCATCAACATGATCTTGGCAGATTCCCCTGGACATAAAGCTTGCACTTGCAATGTACCATTCGGCTGCCTCATGAGGCTGCTTTTCAGAATATATTTGGCACCAGGAAGTGCTTCTTTGCACAATGTCCCAGATGCTGGAAGATCTCCCAGGAGTGAATATCTACTTTGATGCCATCATAATCCATGGTGCTATCACTAGTGAACTTGAAGAGTAACTGCAGAGGGGAAGGGAAACCTCAAAATGGAAGATCAAGCATCCATTCGGAGTTACCAAAATCACCTACAGAGCAAAGAGGCTGACTATAAAATTCAAGCAGAATTGAATATGCCTGGGCTCAAACATAAACAAAATCAGAGGTCACAAGGAGTGATCAGTAATTTCAGACCAAGAAGTGGTTCATATGCTGAAATGGTTTCACAAAAAGATTGAATGAAGCTGGATGTCAGAGCATGGCAGAGGTCAAGGATTTGTAGCGTGTACTGACATCAGCACTAGCGTGGCAATGCTCTGACATACTGAAGAGTTCAATCTCTCAACAGCTGTTTCAGGAAGAGACATGGGACTGAGGCTGCTGGTAACATGCTGCAAGGATTATGACAATGGCAGAAAATGTACAAATCAAATATGCTAGGCTTGGCCTGTCACTGTGCAAAATTTCATGACCTGTTGTAGCTGCCACTTTTGATTCAGAGATGGACCCTGACCCAGAGGCAGTGATGAGGAGATGAGAAGTACAGCCAAGACTCTAGCCATTGCTTTGCTAAGTGCGAAAGGATGATATGACCCTGCCAGGGTGTTGCATAGCAATTATATAAACAATATCAAGAGCACATGATCCATTTGCTGACTCTCAGCTAGATGACCTAGAACAAACAGTGATAGTACATGTAAACATGATGGCAAAAGCATGGTAAGGCATACTTGTTAGGAATATGGGATGAACTCAATAGAAACCAAAGATAAAACACAATGAACAGTAATGCAAGCTATAGGCAATGGAAGGAGAAATCAGTGTTTCTTACCTTCACATTCCTAATATTTGTAATGAGCCTTTAGAGAAAGGTACAGAAAGAAGAGTCCTTCCCATAGAGATGAGGAAGAAAGTGCTGAACAGAGGAATGATTACCCTTAGAAAAGGAGCCATATTCTGGATAGAGAGGAACAGAAAATGTTTATTGATGAAGTGGTTGAACATGAGTAGAACTTGCTGGAGGGATCGATGTGCACAGCAGAAAGATTCTGTGAATAACCTGCAGTTTCTGAGGACAAAGTCTGAATGGATTTGTTTGTCTGGGTAAAACATAATGACCTCATTGTGGACTATTTTAGCCACTTTCCAAAAATAGTGACATTTAGACACACTGCTGTTTCAATGTGATTGGGCCTATAAATCCAATGTTCTTATATCATGAGACTCCATAAAATGCCAGAGACTATAGCAATGGACAAAGGAACACATCTCAAGAATGAGGAATATTTGTGGAGTTTGTTGAAACTTCTGCATGTCGGCATCAGACATGGACAGATTAGCAGAATGTGTAGTGAAGGTTTGCTCAGCAAAAGCAACTGATGCCAAAGTAGAGCCATATTTAGCACTGCTTACCTACAGAAGTAAAAAAACCACCAGCAATCTTTTATAATAACATATGTCCTCTTATCAGACACCAGACATAACCCAGAGAGGGCAAATAACAGCGTTTTGGTAAAGAGACCAGACAACTTAAAATAGAAAATTATAACAGAGACAGACAATTGTCACCATAGATATTTTTTAACTACTCAAAGACTTTGAATTTAATAGATTGGTTACAGGCCAGAACAGGCTGCCCTGACTAAATGGATACCCCCCTCATTCATTTTCATAATCTGCAGAAAATGGAATATTGTATGTAGAAATACTAAACATCTGCTAAAAATACCTGAGAAACAGAAAATTACCTGTCCTCAGAACTGAGCAGAAACCCAGGAGGTGAATCGATCCTGGTCTTGACTTTGTGAGAGAGACTGAACAGGCTATTGAAGACATGGACCCACAAAAGAGCTTCACAGAAAATCTGCAAGACACTATATTAAAAAGGCTGCTTGAGAACTATTTTACCATACCAGTTCTACAGTAGATTCTTCCTTATTGCATGTCAGTTATTTGTATATTTTGGTTATTTGAATATTTTTCCATAGGACAAAAACCACATGCTGTCTATTCAATTAAACTCCAACCAGTTATTTGCATATCATCCTTTTCATATTACAGTTTATTGTATGAGCTAAAACTAGAACATGAAACACAAAGACTGGTTAATAAGAATACAAAGACTGAGCAATGCAAAAAAACCAAATTTCCCACTCACAATTTATCATAATATTTCAAATTATGGAATGGTTTTGTAATCTGGTGAATGACTGGAAGTGGCTCTTTCTCATTTTAACATTAATAAGCACATTTCTTTTTTTGAGGTGGACTTGATGGGCTTCCTGTCATGAACTACCTGTTCACCCATATTGGATCATTCTGTCAGTGGCAGGTCTAAGAGAAAGAAAATGGATTTGTTTCATGTGGGATTTTTATTTATTCTCCACAGAGTCTTTAGGAGCTGACAAAAAATATGTGCAACAGCTTGCAATTCAGTGCTTCATTACGATTAGGAATTACGTTACCCACTTCCAGTTATTTTTATATATATATATAAAAATATATATACAAATAAGCAGACTGTTATTTAACAGACTGAGATGTATAGATATGTATAGATATCTATATCTATACATCCCAGTCTGTTAAGTAGCATAGTCTGCTTGTTATGTAATTTTGTTGGGAAAATAGAGCTAGGCAAATACTGGGAATCTGCTATACTGAAAAAAGTAGATAGGAGGACTGTAATTGTTAAAAATGTGTTCAGTCAAGGAATGAAGGAGATTTTAAAAGGAAGGATGCTATTGAAGGGTTAAGCTTCAGCAAGGAGTTCATAGTTGCCACACTACATGCAGGGCAGCATGCCTTACTATACAGCCTGTTGACTCCTGCAGAGATGGGGAAGCTGATTACACAGACAGGGAGTGCAGCCAGACTAGATTACAGCCACAGTAAGGCTGCTTACTGTATATGTTTGTTTTTTTCCTGACTTGTTGAATAAATAAGTGACCCTAAACCCTCCTGAGTTATCATTAAAATGCCACAGCAGCTCTGCCAGGTTGCCTTGGAGAAAGGCATTTCCTATATTTAAGTGCCTGGGACTCTAAATTTGGGCTAAATCACTTCAACATAGGCACTCATTTTGGGAGCGTCAGTGTTTGTGTGCCGAACTGGAGAAGTTGGGTTTCAGACAGTCGAGGGCTGAGTGCCCACCGCTCCCCCGACTTCAGCTGCACTTGGAAATGCTGTGTTGGGTTTCTCTCGCAGCGTTTGGGGAGCTGCCCCCACATCCCACCATGCTTCTTACAATATCACTGTGTAGTATGAGGCAATGTCCTGCAGGTGGCAGCCGAGGTCAGGAGCAATTTGCATAGGTCTCACTGGAGCCTGCAGCATCTCAGCTGGCCGAGCGTTTGGCCACTGCAGTCCTACTGGTACTCTGGGGCAGCTACAGCCAAACAGCTGATGCTGAGGTGGTAACTTGGCTTTTCTCAGGCTGCTGAAAATTGCCCGGATGATTGAAAGGAGGCAAGAGGGTGCAGTGAGGGAGTAGCTAAAGCCTAGCTTATGATATTAGAGGGAATTACAGCTCTGGCACTTTGAAGCTGCTCAGGATGTCCTGCATGAATCTCCCTGAGTTTGTTTTTCTCTCTCAGGGTTAAACTGCAAAAAATGTGCCTAATCAGAGGCTTCATCTCTTTGTTGTCTTTACCCTACCCTTCCATCTTGCAGTGCCTCGGCTCTCTGCTGCCCTGCCTGAAGAAGCAGGGAGGAAGCCTGGGCTTGGACATGTGATCAGCTAATCTCAAGGCCAGTGGGCCAAGGCAGCTACTGTTTTATGGACCTATTAATAGTAGGCAGTGCTTGCTTTTGTGCAGCACCCTTTCCCTGCTTCACCTGCAAGACCCTCTCTGTGCATTACATTTCTACCATGTTTAACATGATCAGCATAAGTGAGCAGGGTGAAATATGTGCACCCAATTTAAAGCATCATAGCATAGGAAATGAGCCATAAAAATGTTCCACATATAATGTAGAACATTTTTGTGGCTGGTTTGTATGGCCAGGAGAGCAGAGGAGAACAGTGAGAATGCTGAAAGATTTAGAACACTAAACCTGTGATGAAAAGTTGAAGGAATTGTTGAATGTTGAATTTTTTTGTGGCTGGCTTGTATGGCCAATTTAACTTGTAGCCAGAGCTAACAATCAGCTGATTGTCAGTCCCAGGGCCCAGGATGAACTGGGGTCTGAAATCGTCCCAGGACCAGCAATCAGTTGATTGTTGGCCCCAACCTGAGGCTGGAGCAAGGGGAAAAACCAAAGGGGTCCCCACTTCAGGATTTTAAACCCCATGCCTGGCAGCTGTGGCTGGGCTGTAAGGGTGCAGGGGATCAGAAGCTCCCATTGAGGGGAGCTGAAGGGGTTCCCCCCTCTGGGGACTTTAAACTTTGGTCCCCCAGCTTCCTCTACACCAAGAGCTTCTGATCCCCCATGCTCAGCAGCCTGGCCAGAGCTGCCAGGTGTGAGGTATTGACAATCAGCTGATTGTCAGCTTCATCCTTGACAGCCCCAGATTTGATTCAAACCTGGGGCTGTCTAGGCCAAAGCTAAAAATCAGGTGATTGTATGCCTTGACAGCCCTAGGTGGGCCAGACCTGGGACTGTCTGGGGTTGGAGCCAACAATCAGCTGATTGTCAGCCCCTGACCCAGGACAGCCCTGGGTAGACTGGACCTGGAAATGTCTGGCCAGGGCAGCCAGTCATCTGATTGTCAGCCCTGCAAGGGGGGGCTGCTTTCCAGTGCAGGGAGGCCAGGTTTATTATCCCAGGCTCCCCCTGCACTAACAACGTGTGGCAGGGCAGGAAGCACGATAGTTGGGGTCGGGAATCAGATCCTATTGCACCATTAAGTGAACATGTGCCAGGGACTTAAGCATCATCACATATCTGGCATCTTGCTTGCTTTTTCTTGCATGCATTCACATATGCTCTTGTTTGGACTCTGGTCTTATGATGTCTGTTACTGTACCCAGGGCAAATACATTTCCTGGATTGGGGGTTTCAGTGAAAAGGACAAATCTAGAGTTCATTTCATAGGAGTTATATGTGGCACTGAAAGAGACTCCATGCTCTAGTGCAGAGGTTCCCAAAGTTTTTCTTATTGTATACCCCCTTCAGATTTACCAACTGCTGCATACTCCTACCAGCATACGTGTTGTCTTTTAACCCCTTAAATGCCAGTTATTATTATAATGACAATTAAATCTAGCATTACACAATTTCTCCCATGTACACCCCAGAAATGTCTTGCATACCCCTGGGGGTATGTGTACCACAGTGTGGGGACCCTTGCTCTTGTGCATCCCCCGTCTTTGAGGCACGATCAAGTATATACTGACTGTCCTTAACAGATACTTGTCCAACCTATTCTTAAGGAGCTCCAGTAATGGTATTCTCCAGTCTTCTTAGGCAAACTGGCCTAAACTTATTCTTACAGTTAAACTGAAGATTTAAAATGCTGTGCTTTTCTGACCTTGAACCTGTTTTACTGGAATTTAAGACAATTCCTTCTTGTCCCACTCTGAGTGGATAGGGTGAAAAATAGCTCACTACTCTCTATAGAAGAATGTTTTACATAGTGGAAAACCTTTATATACCTCTTTAGGTCTTCATTTTTTCTAGACTAAATAAACCTAGGCAGCACAGTTTGGAGAGGAGGAGAGCAGGCAACAATGGCAAAAGAACAGGTTAGGGACTATTTAGAAAATCTGGACATATACTAGTCCATGGGTCCAGGTGGGATGCACCCAAGGGAGCTAAGGGAGTTGTCTGATGAGATTGCAGAGCCACTGGCCATAATCTTTGAAAACTCATGGTGATCAGGAGAGGTCCTGGACGACTGGAGAAGGGCAAACATAGTGTCCATATTTAAGAAAGGGAAAAAGGAGGATCCAGGGAAGTACAGACCAGTCAGCTTCACCTCAGTCCCTGGAAAAATCATAGAGCAGATCCTCAAGGACTCCATTTCTAAGGATTTGGAGGAGGAGAAGGTGATTAGGAACAGTCAGCATGGATTCATCAAGTCATGCCTGACCAACCTGATTGCCTTCTATGATGAGATGACTGACTCTGTGAATGCGGGGAGACCAGTGGATGTGGTATACCTGGATTTTAGCAAGGCTTTTGATATGGTCTCCCAAAAAATTCTTGCAGGCAAGCTAAGGAAGTATGAGCTGGATGAAAGAACTGTAAGGTGGATAGAAAACTGGCTGGAGTATTAGGCTCAGAGGGTAGTAATCAATGATGAGAAGACTTGATGTCTTGGGACATCATCCAGGACTTGATGGCTTGATGTCTAGTTGGAAGCCAATATCAAGTGGAGTGCCCCAGGGGTTGGTCCTGGGGCTGGTTTTGTTCAATGTCTTCATTAACAACCTGGAAGTTGGCATGGAGTGCCCCCTCAGCAAGTTTGCAGATGACACCAAGCTGGGGGGAGTAGTAGATACACTGGAGGGTAGGGCTCAGATTTAGAGTGACCTAGACAGATAGGAGGGTTGGGCTCAAAGAAATCTCATGAGGTTCAACAAGGACAAGTGCACAGTCCTGCACTTAGGATGGCACAGTCCCATGAACCAGTAGAGGCTTGAGGTAGACTGGCTGGACAGCAGCTCTGCAGAAAAGGACCTGGATGTTACAGTGGACAATAAGCTGAATATGAGCCAACAGTGTGCCCTTGTTGCAAAGGAGGCTAACGGCATACTGGGCTGTGTTGGTAGGAGGGTTGCCAGCAGGTCAAGGGAAGTGATTATTCCCCTCTATTCAGCAGTGGTGAGGCCATATCTGGAGTACTGTGTTCTGTTTTGGGTCCCCCGCTACAGAAAGGATGTGGACAAATTGGAGAGAGTCCAGTGGAGGGCATCAGAAATGGTGAGGGACTGAGACACATGACTTCTGAGGAGAGGCTGAGGGAACTGGGTTTATTTATTTTGGAGATGAGAAGACTGAGAGGGGATTTAATAGCAGCCTTCCACTACCTGAAGGGTGGGGGTTCAAAAGAGGATGGAGCTAGACTATTCTCAGTGGTGAAAGATGATAGAACAAGGAGCAATGGTCTCAAGTTGCAGCAAGGGAATTTAGTTTAGATATTAAGAAGAATTTTCACACTATGAGGGTTGTAAAACACTGGAACAGGTTACCCAGAGAGGTTGTGGAATCTCCATCCTTGGAGGTTTTCAAAACTGGGGTAGACAAAGCTTTGGCTGGGATGATCTAGTTGGGGTTGGCCCTGCTTTGAGCAGGGGGTTGAACTAGTGACCTCCAGAGGTCCCTTCCAACCCTAACTTTCTATGATTCTGTGATTCTAACCCAATTTCTTCAACTTTCCATCACAGGTTTAGCATTCTAAATCTCTCATCATTCTTACTCTTCTCCTCCGTTCTCTCTCCAGTTTGTCTGTATCTTCCTTAAAGTGTTGTGCCCCACACTAGACACAGTGCTCTAGCTGAGGCCTCACCCACACAAAGTGGAATGAGATTATGCCCACCCATGACACTCCAATTAACTTGTTTCAGAATGAGATTTGCCTTTTTTACAACAACATCCTATGGGTGGCTCATACTTGACCTGGGATCCACAATAACTCCCCAATCCTTTTCTGTGCTTCCTGCTGTCCAGCCAGTTATTTCCCATGTTGTATTTTATACATTTAATTTCTCCTTCCTAAGTATAATATTTTTAGTGTCTATTGAATATCATTTTGGTAAATTTAGGTTCATTTCTCTGATTTATCAAAACTGTTTTGAATTCTGATCCTTTTCCCCAGTGTTGGCTCACTTTGCCAGCTAGTATCATTTACAGTTTTAATAAGCTCATTCTCCATCCCATCATTACAATCACTATTGAAAATACTGAATGCTGCCAGACCTAAGACATCTGTAGGTCCCTGCAGGACCTCACAAGAAATGTCCTCCCACTATCACCTCACAGTGAATCATTGATAACCTCTCTTGAAGTACCATTTTTCAACCAGTTGTGCACCCATTTTTGGGGATTTCATTAGACTATATTTCCCTAATTTACTTATGACATTGTTACGTGGGACAGTCAAAAACCTTATAAAAGTTAAGAGCTATCACATCTGCTGCGTCCTCATGTATACTAGGCCAGTTACCTGTCAAAGAAGGAAATGAGCTTGGTTTGACATGGTCTACTCTTAACAGAACCTTGTTGGCTCTCTTTCATCACCTTTTTATTTTCTATATGCATTTAAATGGTCCAGATTGGTATGAACTGTGGGGGGTTTGCCTTCTTCTGTAGCAGGGGGCATGGGATTTCTTGAATGTATATTAGCAACCTTTTACAGAAGCAGGATGTTGGCTGCTGTGGTCCCCCTGCTTTACCTAGCAAGTATACCCTGTAGCATGTTAGGATGTTATGCCTTGTGTTGTGTCAGGGTTGACATAACACAACACAGTTTTATTAAGAGGCTATGGATTTGTTTAAGATGATTTGGATAGGGATGAGCCTGCCTCAGGCAGGGGTTTAGACTAGGTGACCTCTGGAGCTCCCTTCCAGCCCTACTTCTGTATGATTCTGATTCTCTGGAATGTTTTAACACCTTGGTCCAATATCTTTATAGGTACTGAAGTCAGACTGACTGCATTTGTAATTCCCCAGGTCCTCCTTTCCCACCCTTTTAAAGATAGGCACTGTGTTTTTCCTTCCCCAGTCCTCTGGGACATTCCCCATGAGTTGTCAATGGTTCAGTATTGCTTTGACTAGTTCCTGAAGTATTTGAAGGTGATTTTTGCTGGGCCCTGCTGACTCAAGTGCATTTAACTTAACTGAATATTCTTGAACCTACTCTTTCTCTCCTGCACTCCTGTACTCTAGTTACACTTAATTTTAATAATTACCTAGTCACAAATAGCCTTTTTTTTAAAGATGGGAGCAAAAAGGCATAGACCACTTTGGACTTCTGAAGGATTTTTTTTTCTTTAGGGTTGTAGGGAGGTACCTAGAAACCTAGAGTGGGCATGACATACAGATTCTCTCTGTGAGCTCCAAAGTCTCTTGTGCCAATTTTGAGCAAGGCTGCCTAGGCTAGGGGTGGTTTGCGGGTAGTTTTCAATAGCACATTGGAGTGGTGTGTTCCATGCAGGTACCTATGGACTGCTTGGCAAGACTTAAGATGAAGATCCTGTTTCCCAGGCAGCAGCAAATCCCATCAGCGGTCTGGGGTTAAAGGCTCATTTTAGGGCATATCTACATGATGTTTTGTGGTGGAGGGTAGTATTTACAGTACTTGTCAATGTACTGGAGCTGTCGCTAATATGGTTAAATCAAGTGCTAACAGCAGTGAAGCCATGATAGCATGGGCTTCAGTGTGGGCTACCCAAGCCCACTCAAGCCCCTGGGATTTACTCAGTAGAGGAAGCCTCTGTCACCTCCATTTCTTCACTACTCTTGATACCCAACCTAGCTAGCTGGATTAAAGCTCCCTTAGCTATATCTCCCCACCTCTGTCTGCAGAGTTTCTCTACCCATACATTTGTATGATGGCCATAGCTGCTGCCATAGAACAGTGGGGAACTGCATTTGGGTCCAGTTAGAGAAGTGTTGGGTAGGAGGGACTGACTTTTTAAGCAGGGCAAGTGTTGATGTCAGTGAGGAGAGGGAAGCACTCTAAAAAACAAACAAACCCTACTACTATAATATCCCCCTGCATTGAGGTGGTAGCTCTGAGGTTATCTGTGTTACCTACAGCCTTACTATTCTGCATACATCTTCACTGCTGCCAGGTATACAAATAGCAGCAGCCCTTCTCTGCCTGTGCCTGATCCGGAGCCATCCCCCAGTCCTGCCAGCCATGGTGATTCATGTATGTGTGACCTCCAGGCTTGAATGCTGCGTAGTGCTCTACTTGGGAATAAAACTCCTGATGCCTTTACAGTTGAGTCAAAATACAGCTACTACTTCACACAGCATTATGCCACTGGGAGCACATCAGTTTAAAGCTCTGGACTGACACCCCCCTGGTGACTGAGTTAAGTTCAGGACTTCCAACCAACCCAGACCATCTAAGGCAGGGGTGTGAAAATTATGACCCATGAAACCTTATTATCTGGCCCCAGTGCTGCCTATGGGTCTTGAGTGGATGCACAGGCAGCATGTGGGGTGATCCACATAGCCCTGTATACCGCATGTGGCTGCTTCATGCCAGATCCAGCATGTATCCCAGTGCAGCATGGCCCCAGAGTGACCAGCAGGCACTGTGTGAGGTGCAGTCCTGGACCGGATGCTCCAGGACATGTACTGCACACGATGCCCACTCCAGGAAACATGTTGTTTCCAGAATGGAAGGGATGCTCTCTGGAGGAGGCATTGCATGCATGGCTCTGTCCCAGAGTAGCAAGAGAGGGCATTGTATGCAGCCCAGTCCTGAAACAGCCAGTTCAGGGCAACACTACACACAGTGCCCACTCCAGCTGCTCCAGGACATGCACTGGATCTGGTATGCAGGGCTGGTTTGCAGACCTGATCTGGCCTGTGGATTGGCCCCACACCACTCATCCAGCCTATTTGACACTCCTGATCTAAGGGATCACCTCAGCCCCTGCGATCCAGACGATCCATAATAGGGGTGTGCAAAGCAGGCCTTATTCAATTTGGATTCAGATTTGGTCCGAATCAGGGACAGTGATTCAATCTGTTGATTCAGATCACTGTCCCTGATTCAATTTAGCCAAATCCGAAGCTGAAGATTCAACGCTGATTTGGAGAATCAGCAATTTGGATATAGACACAGCTTTGCATTTTTTTCTACATATCTCGAGGTACCAGGCACAGCTTGTGACCACTGTGATGCTGGGGCACATGGAGCATCCCACAGGAGTGCCGGGAGGGCCTCCACCTGCTCAGCGGCAAACCCAGGAGTGGACCAGAAGTACTTCCAGTCCACCTCCAGGTCTGCTGGGGAGTGTGCGGGGGGCTCCCCCCACACTCCCCTGGCTTAGTGATTGGCTGTGGGGAGACCTCGGGTGCCTCCCCAGATCTAAGAGGCACCAGTCGCCGAGCCACAGGAGTGCAGGGGAGCCCCCTGCACGCTCCCTGGCGGACTCAGAAGTGGACTGGAAGTCCTTCTGGTCCACTTCCAGGTCTGCTACTGAGCACACTGGGGAACCCCCTGTACTCCTGTGGGACGCTCCATCTGCCCCAGCATTGCAGCATTCACAAGCTGCCAGCTACCTAGAGGTACGTTAAAAAACATTTAAAGCTGTGTCGTCTGAATCTCTGAATCTTTCTGAATCTGTCCAAATCAATTCGGAGGGTTCCGATTCAATTAAAGCATCCTCTGATTTGATTCACAATCGGAGATTCGGCACCAAATCGGGCCGAATCTCCTCCAAATCGAATCGAGGACTGAAGCATTGCACAGCCCTAGTCCATAACTACTCTGCTCTGGAGAGCAGAACTGTCAGCTACAGGGGTGAAATTGGCAAGCATGGAGCTCAGAGTTTGAGCCTGAATTTTGGGACTTGATCCGGGAAGCTGTCAAAAGAACAAGTTTCCCCGCCTTCCCCACCTTCAAAGCAGAATGAACATAGAGTCTTCCCAGTGAAGGATGGTTTAAAAAAGAATCCAACCTCAGGGACTGAGACCAAGATGCAGGCCATGTTTGTTTGGTGTGTTGTGAGGCATTTGTATGCCTTGCAGCTTGGCACCAATATTGATACCAAAATGAAAAACAAGAAGGGGCTTAATTTGCCTAGCTGGGCTAAATGGAAAGGAGTGCTGACAGTAGCATAATAGCGCTCTGAAGGGTGTAAAATTCATAGTGAGAGGAAATACTGGGGTGTTTATTTAATTCTTTAAAAAGCTACAGGTGGAATAGTCACACCCCTGAGGTAGCTGATAGTTTGAGATTGATTAAACAGGCATACTGAGGCAGGCATGGTGAGGACAGTCATGTCTCGTGCACTGAGAGTAAAAACAAGAAAATAAAAATTCCAGAATTATGTTTCTGAAAAGGACTACAAGGACAATGACAGCAAAGTACCTGTCATTACTCACAGTCACCCCAAAGACATCTGGAGTTGGCTGGACAGTTGGGCCTGGCAAGAGTCAAGGATTTTGTGTCTGACTTCCTCCCAGCCTCTCTTCCAGGAACTCATCTTATACCACCTCTCTTCAGTCAGATTCATGTTATACACATACACAGCTTATCCCATGCGCAAATACCTGAATGCCCCTGTTCTTTATCAGTTAGTACCACATTAATCATTTGTATCAGTCAAATTTGTGTCACACATTCCTGTGGCATCCATGCTGTCACTTTTGTGGCTCCAACCCCTCTTGATGCCTAATATTCTTTTTTAGATAGTCTGTGCTGTCCTAGCGTGCATGCTTAAGGCTACTTGCTTCTTATATAAGCATGTTGCCCTGAAATAGTATGATAAAATTCATATCTAGCTTATCTATTTGGGCTAAGCCTAATCAGGTAAGACCTACTCAAGGCAAGACCGTATCTTTTTTTTGAAATTTTGTGTCTCGGGTCAAATCAGCCAAATCATTTCTAAATTCTATCAACTGAGCAGAGCCCAATCATTCAAGTCTGTGTGGTGCAACCACTGGCAAGTAACCTGCCTCCCAGACTCTTCAGCCTGTAGCTTCAGATACTCCTAAATCAATGGCAGGGATCCTACGAGAAAGTGCCAAGCCCAGAGGTTTTGGAGATCAGATGCCCCCTAGTCTTGCTTGCCCCTAGACATAAAGTTGAAGTAGCAAGTTAGAGGAAAAGCCTGAAAGCCATCCCCCATCACCAAAATTGTGTACCCAAGATCCTCATATTGGGAGGCATGTATAGGCTTGCAGGGATCAGCCTGCCTGCAGTGCAGGGGACAGGCTTTCACCCTCCTACTACACCAAGTCATCTTTTGGGTCTAAGGGCTTCCCTACTTAGCCTAACTTCCTCTTAAATCATACCTTATGGGATACACAACAGATACAAGTATTTACCCCAGGTCAGGGACCTGGAGCCATGTCTGTAATCCAATTCTTATCATGGACAAGTGCATCAGTTTCACCAAACCACATCCTGGAAGAGGCAATGGAAAGAGTTCCTCCTTAGCCACTCCCACTGTCCACAGGCCAAGGCCAGAGAGAATAACTGAGCCTGGCAGCATAACATACAAATTCGGACTCTTTTCTGTAAAGCACAAAGGCATGGCTGGCAGACTGAGATGGAAGCCTATTCAGTTTAAAAAAGAGATGCTTGAAGGGGGACATGATAAGGGTTCACAATATACTAAATGGTGAAGAGAAAGTTAATAGGGATTTATTATTTATTCTTTCTCACAATACAAGAACTAGGGGTCTTAAAATGAAATGTAAAACTAACAAAAGGAAGTTCTTTTGCACACAGCATGTAATTCAAGTGTGGAACACATTACCACCAGATGTTGTGGAAGCTGACATTTTAGCCAGATAAAAGAAGGGACAAATTCTTGAAGGAAAGTGGCATTAGTAGCTA
Organism: Alligator mississippiensis; assembly: GCF_030867095.1. NCBI lineage: Eukaryota > Metazoa > Chordata > Crocodylia > Alligatoridae > Alligator > Alligator mississippiensis. The sequence goes on from NC_081825.1 coordinate 226,518,135, forward strand.
TTGAGCCTGGGAGTTAGGGATACAGCCTCTGAATCAGAACTTCCTAGACCTTAAATGCTGGAGGCTGCAAGTGGGAGAGAAACCTGAAAAAAAACCCCTGATCATACCCTGTTCACTCTCCCTTTCAGCATCCACTCTCCGCCACTGTGACACAGGAGACTGGGCAAGATGCACCTGTGGTCTGACCCAGTAAATGGCAGTTCTTATGTTATTAAGTAAAGGATGGGCAAGTTAAAGGGGATTCCTGGAAGCCACTCACTGGCAGTGTAATGATATGATATGATATGATATGATATGATATGATATGATATGATATGATATGATATGATATGATATGATGCCACAGTGCAGTCTACCAGGGGAAGGGATGGCACTGCCTAGGATTTTTAAAATTAGACTAGGATGGAGTCTTGGAAAATTGATTGTAGCAACCAGCCCTGCCTGGGCCCTGGGAGAACTGGCTGCTCTGACAGATCCTTCCGGCTGCCTGTGATTCTCTGCCAAATTCACAAAGGGCTGATACTCAGATCTTGTGTTTCTGGGGTAACCCATGCTAGCAGCACTGCCTTGTTGTGTCGGCCAGTAAAATCTTAGCCCCTCTGTGTCCCGCCCTCCCAGCCAGCATTGCTTGCAGTATTCTTGTTGTGAATCAGAAGAGAGCCATGTTGCTGCGGTTGGAGCTGCAGCGTCTGGGCAGAGAGATGAAACCATTGAGTTAATAAAGACGCTTTATAGGTGCCCCTACAGGTGCCTGCTGGTTGGGGAAATGGAAACCTTTGCTCATAGGTGGGTTTGGAGGCTTGTACATTTTTTTTTAGCCTGTCCCTTTAAAAATAAAGCAGCTGAACAGAGATTTGCTCCTGCTGTTGCTGCTGTATCCCAGCTCTGGCTCCCTCTCCGCTGCTGCTGCTGATGTGATGCGACTGCCCGACCTTCCCACCCAGTCTCATGATTTTCTCTCTCTTAATCCTTCCAGAGCCATGTGAGCCTACAGGCCAATAGCGTCCTGGGAGTGGGTGGTGGGGAGGCGAGCCGGCTGCAAGCAGAGATGCTTCAGCTAGACCTGATCGATGCAGCCGGGGAGACCCCTGCTGAAGAGGAGACAGCACCCGAGAAGCTCAAGAAAGAGCCCCTGCCGGTAACCATGGACACCTACAGACCCAAGCGACCCACAACTCTCAACCTCTTCCCACAGGTGCCTCGGACCCAGGTAGGTCTTGCCCGGGGCGTGTCAAGGGGCGGGCAGGGGCCTGGATCCTGATGTGTGGTGTGCACTGCAAAGATCCCTCTCTCTTTGCTTGTCCCCATGTTCCCTAGGGAGCTCAGGGAGGATTTCCAGCCTTCCGACATTCCCAGGTGCCAGTTACCTGCTTACGGTTTCAAGGCAACACAGCAGTGTTGGGGGCCTGGGGGCAGGTGAGAGCTGTGGGTTGAGGAGAAGGCTCTGGGGTTCCAGCAACCATAGCTAAGACTGGGGAAGGAGAGGGTTAATGTCTTTTGCAGGGCGCACTTGTCTTGGATGACACAGCTCAGCTGGTGAATGAAAGAGGCTGCAGTTCTGGGAGAAAGCAGTGTGTGTGTGTGTGTGTGTGTGTGTGTGTGTGTGTGTGTGTGTGTGTGACACACACAAGCAGAGCAGGTGCAGGGGACTGAAATCTCCCTTGCTCTTGGGGAAGAGGTGATGAGTGGTGGAAGAGTTGCATTTCCCTCTCCTTAAACCCCTGCAAAAATGTGAGGCTCTTGGGAGGTGGGGGTCAGTGGCGGTGACCCCTCCAAGCCATGTCCAATGGTTTACCCTGTTTGGTTTACCTCTGCTCAGTCAGGGTCTTTGCCCGCTCAGAAAGCCAACTCAATACTTGATACTGAAGAAACAGACTCTAAGCCCAACCCTTGAGGCAGGAGGAGCCTACTAGGTTGGCAGAATGGGCAAGGAGGATGCAGGACCCCTACCACACCCAGCTTCTCTGATGGACTGCAGTCCAGTCTGGCAGCATCCTCCGCTATCTGAACCCTATGCCACTCCTAGGTCCAGCCTCACACTCTGCCTAGGTGGGGGCAGGGGCAGGGAAGACTTATTGGTTCTCTGTGAACCATAGCATGTACAAGAGACCCCTTCATGAGCTTGATGTTGCTTTCTTCCCATCACCTGGGGGAAGGGAGTGTTATGATGGTTGTCAGTTTGGCAGATAGGCCTCTAGGATGCATGGATCCAGATTTCCAGCCCTGTGGCAGGAGTAAGACTCTGAGAGGTTGCTGGCCTGGGGAAGAGACTGAGCAAGGGTCTTTGCCGGGGAGCCGGGGGAGGGCGCACAGGTCATGCTGAGGAATTTTTTACCTGCTCACCCCCAGTATTTATAACCAGAAGGGTGATAGCTGAGTCAATTGAGGTGGTAAGAGAGGAATGGAGGGGGCTAGCCAGAGGAGGGGGGATCGGGGCAGAAGGTCTAGTGCAGTGGGGTAGAGTTAGCCTCCAGCAGAGGAGGGGGATGGTGGGACGTAGCCAGGGAGTGCTTGAGGGATGGCACCTGTTGGCAGGGAAGGGAATTGGAGGGATGTGTTTGGAATTGGGTTTGGGAAGCTGCAGGAGAGAGGTCTGGGAAATGAGGCATGAAGTGCCAAATGCATGAATGAGCCATTGAGCAGTGTGTTCATGGGGCCAGGAGGGGGAGGGCTGGGCAGGCTAGGATGATGTGCGGGGCGAAGCAGTGCAATGGGTGTGGGGGAGCTGCAGCCAGAAGGAAAGTGTGAGTAGTTGGGCAAAAGACTGCAGCTGGGCTGTTTCTCTCCATGAGCCTCCTGGTCTCACAAGCTCAACTGTGTCTTGCCTGAATGTGGCTAAAATGGGGGAGCTAAAAATGAACACCCAGGGGCTGCAGCAGGGAGTGTGGGTAACTCAGTAAGGGATGCCCTTCCCCTTCCTTTTCACGCGTGGAGTTGGGGTGCTGTCTGTTGTGTGAGGTACCAAATGGAGGTCCTTCCTAGTGGTGCCTGTTAAAAGCAGCAGGATGTGAATCTCAGTGTCTTGTACAAATTCCTTCTTTGGTGCTTCTGCTGCCCCCCCTCATCCCATGTGTAGTTGCAGTGAAAGAGGATTCTGCTCCCAAAGTGCTGGGCCCCGGTGCTGTTCCACCCCAGAGGGGGCTGCATTTCAGGGTGAGGGGCTGCAAATGTATGTGCAGTGGCAGAAATCCCGCCGCCTGCCTCTCTCCTGTAGAATATGCAAAGCAGCACAAGGTGCAGGCTGCCCAGAAGGCTATTTTTAGCAGTTCCTGTAGTTCAGCCATGGCTGCTTCTGCCAAGTAGAAGGATTTTCATCTTGGTGGCACTCAGCTGAGGAGCATGAAGCCAGAGGCAGGTGTTCCTCTGGGTGACAGATGGGGAGTAGTCAGTGGGCGTGGAGCTGGGTGTCAGCAGCATAAAACTGGCAGCTGATGTTAACTCTCCAATTGAGGAACTGGGGGTGGGAGGAGCGATGAAGAGAGTAGAGCCATGGAGAGAGCCTTCTCCTCCTCACACGTGAGGTGCAGCTGGTACCCGACACAAAGGGAGAGCAGTTAGAAAGACTGGAGGCAGCCAGACATGTGAGCATAATGGACAAGGAGGAAGAGGTAGGTTTTGTAGCCTTCTGCACAGAGATCCTGGAGGAGAGAATGGGGTGTACGAGCCTACGAGCCAAGGGTGCTAGCCAGAGGCAGGCCTGAATGGCTCTCAGGGAACAGAGAGGTTGACTTGAGTCTCTTGGGGAGGGACAGCAGGGAACTGTGGGTGACAACAGTGGAGGAACAAGCCAAGATGAGATGTATGTAGCTCAGGAAGGTGAGAGTAGGTGATGCCTGGGTAATGAAGAATTGCACCAAAAGGAGGGAAGGAGGGAGGCTCAGTGGAAGCAGGAGGAAGGGGTTTGGCCGCAAGAGTGCTACTGGCAGCTTGCTTCCCTCCTGGAGTGGAAGAACATAGCAGCCCCTTGGCAGAGAAGGGGAACCAGGGTGGTGAGGGACCAAGCCAAGGGCACCAGCAAGAGAGTGAGGAGAATGCAAGTGGTCTTAGCAGCTGCGGGAAGAGGGAGTGCTGGGTCTCTGCAGGGGAATGCTGCACACTCCTGTCAGCCTCAGGCTCAGAGCTGGTGCTCAGCTCCCCTCTCTTTTGGATGAGAAGGTGATCACAAGGAATCAGGTCCCTAAGGAAATACCAGGGCAATGGCTTTGGGGGGACACCCGTGGTTATGGCTAATGAGAAACAGGAGCTTGGTGGGAAGGACCGTGTAGGGGAGAGTATGCAGAAACAGGGGATTGTCAGGACTGTGTGGTGGGTGAGTGTAAGTGCAGGGGGCGGCAGGAGGATGGAGATGCAGAGTTAGGAGTGGATGGGGCAGATGGGTGTGTGTAGGGGAGAGGAGGGCTGGGACATCTGGCCCTCTGAAGCTGGATGACTACACTGTCTGTCAAATCCGTCATGATGCCATTGCTCTTCCACTTGCTGGGAAGGCTAATTTTCCCCCAGCATACTTCCCCAGACCTGCCCTTGCTTGCCCCCCTCTCCTGTACCTGTGAGTGGCCGTGCTCTGCCACCCCTATGGCCCCATGTCCTCAGAGGCCTCTTGCACTTGGCTGGGGGTGGGAAAGGCATCATGGGCTCCTAGCCAAGGGAAGACTGTCGCTGGAGCCATGTGCAGCATCTGTGGGAGCCAGATACCTTTGCTGCTTGTCTCAGGGTGTTTCTGGCCTCAGATTTGGCCAACCAGCATCCTCCTGCCCTGAAAAACAGAGCTAAGATGGGGTGTCTCTGCAGCAGGCAGGCCCCACTCCACACACGTGATCCTGTGTGTGAGCAGAGCAGAGACACAGACAGGCAGGCTCAGAGCCTGGCGTGTCTGGCAGTGACAGCTGCAGCCTGTTAACCCGTTCAGACCCCAGTACTGTGGAAGAGGCTTGAAAGAGCAGAAATCTGCCCAGTTAGTGAGGATGGCAGAGGGCCTTTTCAGTCGGCTTCGGAATTGTAGATAACTGCTGTGAGGAAGCTCAGGTTGCTGGCTTCTCATTCAGGCAAAAGGAAAATAAATTTGGGGCAGTACCTGAGTTGAGGGGGCAGAACCTCAGTGCCAAAGGGAATGGAGGAGAGAGAAAGGAGAGTAACGGGCAGAGGGGAGCCTCTCTTTTTGCGGGCAGTCTGCTTCTGCCCATGAAACAGTGCTCTTCCCCTTCTAGCTGTGGCTCAGGGGATCAGGGGAGCCAAGTCATCTCTGGGGACAGAGTTGCTGTGAGAAGAGACGACTCCTCCTCTTTCACTCCTCCTGCCATGGATTTGCTGTTATAAGCTCCATGTGAGGGAGCAGCTGCCCTCCTCAAGAGGAGAGTGTGGCCTGGGCAGTTAGGATAAGTAGCTCGGGCCCACACAATCTGGAGGCAGACAGATGCTGTTTGCACGCAGATGCTTTATGGAGCAGAACTGCCCTTGAGGTGGCATCAATAGGCCCATTTACCCTGTGCAGTACAGGGCCAGGAGCTGCTGAGCTACGTGCAGCTCCCCATGAGAGCTTCCCTGAGGGTGCATAGCACCACTCTCAGCTGCACCAGCGTCTGCCCACCCCACCAGCCATACTGAAGCCACCACTTCACTTTGCCCCCCCCATTAAGATGGGGCTGGCTGGTGCACCCTCACAGCAGGTAGCACCTTTCCCAGGCCACCATTGCCCTAGCAGACTGACCTCGGGGCCTTCATCCTTTCTTCTGTGCAAAGCTGAGCTCTTGTTGTGGGAAAGCTCTGGCAGCAGCTGATGGTGCAGAGAGGACAGGAGCTAGACCGAGATCTTCTGATGCTGCTGTGTCTATCTCTGTGTGGATGCCTGCACTAGGTCTTGCTGTCCCAGCTCATAACATATAAGCTTCGTGAATCTAGCCCCCAGCTCCCAGCAATCTCCCCATCTGTTGACTTTCCTGTAGCCCAGGTGCCTTCCAGTGGCTCTGCCTTGCAGCCCTGTCCTCCACCCCTTTCCTGGCTGTTCTCCATCTCACTGAGGATTCAAGCCACTTGGTATCTTTGATGCCCTCCAGCTCACCTGGACTCCATTCAGCCTCATGACTCTAGTGAGGATGTCTAGATTGGATATCAGGAAAAACTTCTTCACTGTTAGAACAGTGAGGCGGTGGAATAGACTGCCTGGGGAAGCTGTGGACTCTCCATCACTGGAGATATTCAAAAAGAGTATGGACAGCTGCTAGTCAGGGATGGTCTAGGCATAATTTAGGCCTATGTTCTACTGTGGGTATTTTCCATGCTTCTGGGCTGTGCTGGTTGCCACATGGGGCTGGGAGGGAACTCCTCCCCCAACTGCTGCTATATGTCTGCTTGAGGGGAACGCCTCCAGACCTAAGGTTGAGGAGGACCGGGTTAGAGTGCTTCTGGAGGGGCTGGATGTGTTCAAATCAGCAGGTCCAGATGCTCTCCACCCCAGGGTGTTGAGGGAGCTAGCAGGGGTTATTGCAGGGCCCTTGGCATGGCTTTACGAGTGCTCGTGGTGCTCGGGTCAGGTGCCAGATGATTGGAAGATAGCCAGTGTGGTCCCCATCTTTAAAAAAGGGAGTAGGAAGGACCCTGGGGAAACTGTTTGAGAAGATCATCAAGGAGCACAACTGTGATGGGCCGGCATCGGGGATGATGCTCAAGGGCAACCAGCATGGTTTCATTAGGAGCAGGTCATGTCAGACCAACCTGACTGCCTTTTACGATCAGGTCACAAAAGCATTGGATGCAGGTGTCGCCGTGGATGTAGTCTTTCTGGACTTCAGCAAGGCCTTTGACACTGTCGACCACCCCATCCTCATTAAAAAAACTAGGTGACTGTGGCATTGATGCCTACACAGTCAGATGGATTGCAAATTGGCTGAAGGGTCATGCTCAGAGGGTGTTGGTGGATGGGTCATATTTGACCTGGGGGGAAGTGGGCAGCGGAGTCCTTGGGCCCGCACTGTTCAGTTTCTTTATCAGCGATTTGGACGACGGGGTGAAAAGCAACCTGTTCAAAGTTGCTGATGATACCAAAATTTGGGGTGAGGCTGGCACGCTAGTAGACAGGGAACGACTGCAGCAAGACTTGGATAGGTTGTAGGGGTGGGCTAACAAAAACAGGATGCATTTCAATACGGACAAGTGCAGGGTGCTGCACTTGGCCAGTAGTAACCAGCAGCACACTTATAAGATGGGAAACTCCCTTCTTGAGAGCACGGAGGCAGAAAGGGATCTTGGAGTCATTATTGATTCCAAGATGAACATGGGCCGACAATGCGAGGTCACGGTCGACAGGACTAACCGGACCTTATCGTGCATCCACATGTGCATCTTAAGTAGGGCCAAGGAGGTGATCCTCCCCCTCTACGCAACACTGGTCAGGCCACAGCTGGAATACTGTGTCCAGTTCTGGGCACCCCACTTCAAGAGGGATGTGGACAACATTGAGAGGGTCCAGAGGAGGGCCACCCGCATGATCCGGGGACAGCAGGGCAGACCCTACAATGAGAGGCTACGGGACCTAAACCTGTTCAGCCTTCATAAAAGAAGGCTGAGGGGGGACCTGGTGACCGTCTATAAATTCACTAGGGGGGACCAGAAGGGTTTGGGGGAGACCTTGTTTCCCCTAGCGCCCCCCAGGATAACAAGGAGTAACTGCCACAAGTTGTTGGAGAGTAGGTTTAGATTAGACATCCGTAGGAGCTACTTCATAGTTAGGGCAGCTAGGATCTGGAACCAACTTTCAAGGGAAGTGGTGCTGGCTCCTACCCTGGGGGTCTTTAAGAAGCAGCTCGATGCCTACCTGGCTGGGGTCACTTGAGCCCAGTTTTCCTCCTGCCCAGGCAGGGGGTCAGACTTGAATATCTACAAGGTCCCTTCCTACCCTACTTCTATGATTCTATGTCAGGGTTTTTAAACCTTCCTCAGAGGCATTGGGTGTTGGCTACAGCAAAGGCTGGGGATTTTGACCAAGGTGTACCAGTGCTGCTGCTGGGACTTAAAGCCAGAGTTTCTTGGCTAGAGGGTCTTGCCTCTCCACTCAGGGTCAGACTGATCACCATATTGGGGGTCAGAAAGTAATTTTACCCCAGAGCTGGACTGATATGGACTGTGGGGGGTGTTGTCTTCCTCTGTAGTAGGGGGTATGGCTGTCTTCCTGGGATCTCATGAACACATATTAACAACCTTACAGAAGCAGGACATAGGGTACTGCGGTCCCCCTGCTTTACCTGAGGCAGGTCAGCGTGTTAGGTCTTATGTTGTGTCAAGGCTAACTATGTGGTTTGACTAAGAAGTTAGGCAATGGATGTTTGGACAGAGATGATCCTGCCTCAGGCAGGGGGTTGGACTAAATGACCTCTAGAGGTTGTTTCCAGTTCTACTTCTCTATGAGTCCATCTGAGGTGTTTGCCTGACCCCATTGCCCCAGGAACTGAGCACATCACAGTCTTTAACCTAGGTATCTTCAGCATGCCACAGGGAGGCATAGAGAGTCTGAGTGCCTTGCCAAGGCCACCCAGAAGGCCTGTGGCAGAGCAGGGAATCAAAGCCAGGTCCTAAGCTAGAGCCCAAATCACTAGACCAAATGGTTCTGCCTTAAGTGAGGCTCTTGAGTCAGGAGCCTGGGACACAGATGAGGAAACAGGAGCAGCAGGTGTTGATGAGCCTCTTCAGGCCAGATGGTGACAGCAGCAGCATGAGTAATTTGACCCAATCACTTCTCTTCCTGGTACAGTCGGTGCTGATGGCTCCCAATCCATAGGTCCAGTTCTGTTGCCTCTAGCTGCCATGGACCCTTCTCCCCCTCGCTGCCAGGCTCCCCCTCCATTCACTTATCATAAGAGTGTTGTCTTCCCTATGTAAACCCCCAGTGCTTGCATGTCAAATACCCTGATGCATGGGCTCCACCTAGCCATGCTAGCTGCCATGTTGCTCCCCCCTCTCCCTGCCAGTGACCATATGGTGATGTCATGGGGTCACCACTCTTGTGAGCATGTGTGGTGGGACACGTGGCTCAGTGGAGTGATGTGTGGCTGCCTGTTGCAGTACAGCAGGTGACAATTCTGAGTGTCCTGCTAGGATAGTGACCTAACTCTCTAAGGGAAGGATTAGGGCAGAGGCTTGTATGTATTTTCCCCAAAGGCAGGACTGGACAAGAAGGGGGCTAAGACCCTGATTTCAGGCCTAGGCCACCTCCACCCCCAAAGTTAATCATTCTCACCACTTCTCTTGACCTTAGCTCCCTGCTGGTATTTGGGAGCCATCCCATCTCCCTGTAAGCTGCTCCCTCCCAGGTGGATGCTGTCCTACATAGGTGTAGGGGGGTGGAAGATCATTCTCTACCTCTGTTCTAGGAGCTGGGCTAAGATACAGACCCCAGGGCATCCAGGTAACTATTGCCATGGGGTGGCTGACATTGCCCTGACCACCCTATGAACCACATGCCCACACTCCTTTCCCTCTTTTCCTCTGTATCCCATAGTCTCCTCCCTCCCCATACGGCTGAGCACTGGGCCCACCTGGGTCTGTGCTGGATGGACACAGGCCCTAAGGTCTGAGTTTCAGGCATACAAAATCCCCATCTTGTGTTGTCCTGACACCACCACACAGAGGGGAGGGTTATCCAGAGAGATCCCCTCTCCCCATCAGGGCAGAGCACAGACACAGGGGAATGCAAGCAAGCTGAGTGCTGGGAGGGGAATGGGCCAGTTTCTGCTGGGACCAAATATCCACTGGATTGTGGTCTTTGAGGGCATGTGGTTTCCACCCTGTGCCACCCTTTCTAGCTTCCTCCTTGTCTAGGTAATGTTAATCTGGAGGCTGGCCTCCCTGGACACTACACAAGCTTTATGGGCCACTGCTGCTGTGTTAATTCATCTGGCCTGGCTGGTTTGTGCACTAGTGGACAAGTGGGAGCTGGCAGCCACTTGCTGCTCAGCACACACTGTGTAGAAGTCCTGGCAGAGGTGGTCGCTATGGCAGCTCAGCTGGCTTATGGCCCATCCTGTTGAGTCTTGGGGAGCTATGGAGAAGCAAATTGGAGAAGCTTGATTTGTTGCATTGGTGTAAAAGGGGTTTCTGAGACTATGCTGGAAACCTGCAGCAGCCCCTCCAGAGGGGTCTTTCCCTCCTTTCTTGGCTTGTTGCTTGTTGAAGGAGGAAGAAGGCAAGTATCAGACAGCTCAGGCTCTTGTAGAGTGAGAAGATCCCCAGGAGAACTGAATCCCTCCCAGGGGGCAGGAAGGAATTGTTATAGGCATAACCTGATGAGGTCACAATAAAAGCCAAAGGCCCTCATATGGGCTGGACACATGTACAAGAAATAATTAAAACCCACATGCTGGAGAAATGCAGCTACTGTAGCTGGGGAAAGATAGCCTGAAAGCCAGATCCTGCCTTGGAGAAGGACCAGGGGAGCAGAAGCACCAGCGAGAGACTCAAGGCTTAGGATGGGAAAGAGGAGCAGGAAATAGGCCAAGAGTGTCAAGGAGATGCAAATCAGCAGTGAGATCCTGAGGACTGTGTGTGCTGAAGCTTGTGCAGTGCAGGTGAAGCCAGTCCCTATCTGGGGGGACCTCACCTCAGTCACTGCTGAACTTATACTCCCAGAGACCTCAGACACCTGGACCTGGCCTGGAGTAAAAGACCCCTGTCTGGCTAGGCTGGTTCAGTAGTGGGTAAATGTAGAGCAGGTAGGTAATGTTCACAGGTAATGTCTGAAGCCCTGGGAGGGGTGGAGGCGAATCTTTAGAGCAATAGGGCAGGGTGTCCCCGATGGGAACATTCTGGCTGAATCTTCAAATGCTTCCTATCTTTGAGATGTGGAGTCCTCTCCTTAGTTGTTAAACTGGGAAAGAGCCTTCAAGAATGTGCTGGACAGCTAGACCTGGGGCTAGCTGGGCCTTTTAGTCAGACCAGGGAGGAGGATACCCAGCTGGATAGTTTGCCTTCTCGTGGCAGACCCCATTGTCTGACCGCCCTCAGAAATTGTCAGCTACATACCCAGGTATAACTGGTGGGGACCACAGGATCTGTCTGCTCAGACCCACAGGGTCTGTCTGCTTGTGTCTAGAACATGAAGGGATAGCAGCTGCAGAAGGATTAATGCTTTGGATCAACTCGATTCCCTGAATAGCTCCAAAAAGAGGCCTTGTCCTCACTGGAATGTGCACCAGGTCCCCGACAACATCACCCATGATCAGCTTGGGTTGTTTTCTTTTGTCTGGCCTGTGTGTGTAGTTTAGGCTGTGCCCTGAGGGCTGTTGGGCACTGCAGAAGCCCAGGGGTGCTGATGTGTTGCAGAGTGCTTGCAAACACCAGCAGATTCTCCCTATGCCTGAAAAAGGGTGTTTGTGCCCAAAAGCTTGCAAAGAACAGTTTTCCAAGTATTCAGTTGGTCTCATAAAAGATATTACATTTACCCAAATAACCTTGTCTGCTGTGTTCTCCAACATTTCTCCTGACACTGTGCCCTTAAGGGTCCCATACATGGCAGATCACATACTCAGTATGTAGAGATTCCCATGCCAAGCATTACCAAATGCATGACCTGCCTCATGGGCTCAGAAGCCGAGGAGAAAATACTCTTTAGTAGTTGTAGTGTCCTAGAATATGGGCCCTCCTCAGGTACTGGGGCAGTGCAGATGACAAAGCTAATGCTAGGGGGAGGAGAGAGCATGCAGTGAATAATTGAGAGAGCTTGCACAGTGTGTCAGTGATGCATCAGAGATGGGTGCAAAGTTTTCTCAGGATTTTCCTGCAGGGGGATAATAAAATCTTTGGGCCCCCAAGTCCATTCTAGGGCTGGAGGCACAGATATCCAGGTGAGGTTCTTTTGCTTATGGCCTATCCCTCCTATGCTGGGGTTTCACCCCTGAGCTACAGCCTAAACTTTCCCAGCAGCAGCACCAGCAGCTGGGATTAGCTGGTAGATCCCCCTGAGCAACCATCTCCCCTGATGCTTGCAAACAGAAAATGACTGTCTGGCAGTGAGCAGGCTAGGTCAGCAGCGTGGTGGGTAGGAGGAGGGATGGGATGCCTTTGTGCCATGCGCTGTTTACTGTTCCAGCTACAAGGCAGCTTTGTTCTTTCCCTCAGGACACTCTGAATAACAACTCTCTTGGGAAAAAGCACAGTTGGCAGGAGCGGGTGTCCCGGTCATCTTCCCCCTTGAAAACTGGTGAGTCTCAGGCTCTCAGCAGGGGCCGCTCTCTTTCATCCCAGGATCTCCCTCTGGGGAGTTTCTCTGGTGCCTGGGTCTCAGAGGGGCAAGCCCAGTCCTGCATCCTCAAATGCCCTGACCCTCTGGCCTGTGCCAAAGGGCTGAGTGTTACAGTTGTCCACAAGCTGCTGGATGCATTAGTAGTGGGCCTGCAAGGGGACGACATCCCACCAACCCCCTGTTTACTGGATACCTGGCCCCAGCTGGGGTGGGTTGGTGCTGCGGGAAGTTGTGTTTCTGCTTGGATCAAAATCCCTCTGGTCTGGGCACCCTATTTCTGAACTGCTGGCTCAGATCAAGAAACAGGCTGCTTTGAAGGGATGCTCTTCTAGCAACCCTGGTGCATGTATAATTCCCCGGGTGGCGGGGAGCAGAAGGCTGAGAGCCCAGGGAAAGGCCCTGGTGGTGATTGGCTCTTGCTGAGATGTAGAGACATGCAGGAATGTCATTTGAATAAAGTGGGGCCATCTGACACGGGATAAGGGCCCTTCTGGGGAGTCTGCTCAGGCCTGCAGCCTCAGCCCCAGCCCCAGTGCACTAGAGCTCTTATTACATTAGATGTTCTGGTTGTTTCCATACTTTATAACCCAACCCAGAGTGCCCCTGGGCCCCTTGCATTCGGGAACTGGCTATGTGATGTCCCTCTCCTTTTTTTGTTCTTGCCCCCCAAGGTGAGCAGACCCCTCCCCATGACCACGTTTGCCTGAGTGATGAGGTCAATCACCAAAACAGCACAACCTCCACCAAAGACCGGGGCACGTCCACGGAGAGCCCATGCCGGCGCACGGCTGCCACACAGATTGCCCCTGCCTGTGTGGCCTCCTCCCGGGCACCTGAGAAACACCAAACCATGGGCCGGCCCCCACCCCACAACCCCAGTGTGGTGGTGGTGACAAGGGGGCCGGAAGCCCACCGGGACCGTATCCGCTACCAGACGGACGTGAGGCTTGAGGCCACTGAGGAGATTTACCTGACGCCTGTGCAGAAGAACTCTGATCCACTGGAGCCCGAGAAGCCGTTCCTGTCCCAGTCAAGTGAGAACCGCATGTCCATCAGCTCTGACGTCGATGCCTCCAGCTACCCTGCACTTGCGGGGAAGCCCAACCCCTCCATCAGCGAGGAGGATGAGGTGCTGGACTACATGTCCTCCCCTGACAAGATGAGCCTGCCCAGAACCTCTTGTAGTGGCAGCAACGGTGGCTACCGGCCTGGGCACAGCCTCCAGCGGGCGTCGGTGAGCTCTGACACCAGCGCCCTCTCCTATGACTCGGTCAAGTACACACTGGTGGTGGATGAGAACGTGCAGCTGGAGCTGGTCAGCCTGAAGCAGTGCTACTCAGGCTACAGCGATGAGAGCGATTCAGCCACCGTCTATGACAACTGTGTCTCCTCGCCCTATGAGTCCGCCATTGGTGAGGAGTATGAGGAGGATGCACTGAAGCGTGACTCAGTCTGCCTCTCTGAGGACTCCACCCCAGAGGCGGACATCCACTTCTCCAAGAAGTTCCTCAATGTCTTCATGAGTGGCCGAGCACGTTCCTCCAGTGAGTGCCGGGCCTGAGGGGAGGAGGGGGTTCCTCTGCCTCCTGGGAGGACTGGGCATGGGTGGCAGTGGGGGCTCCATCACTGTACGGCAAGGTGATCCTGTTCTCTCCTTCCCATACCCCCGTGTGAGGCTGAGTGGTTGGCGTGCTGGGGGTCATGGCCTGGCAGAGCTCTGGAACAGCATAGGCAAGAGGTGTCCAGAGGTCACTGTTTGACAGGGTCTGTGATTTCTCTTTCTCTACCCCAACATTAATGAGACTGTATTAGCCATGCAAACCCTGAGAGCTGCTGGCAGGAAATAGCTGATGAGCTAGCAGGCCCTTCAGTGTGAGACTGGGCTCTGGTCTTTTCCCAGGACAGCAACAAACCTCATTTGTTGCTGTTGTTTCTCAGAGCTCCTCACCTCTCCCTCTGAGTCTTGAGGACTGTGAGGAGCTGATGGTGGCAAACCAACCAGATTGATTCTGAAATGTCCTCCTTGCCTTCTTCTGTAATTCTCCCCCAGAGGTGGAGATGGAGGGGCAAGAGAGGATGGGTGAGGTCAGATGCAGATGGAGCTTCATTTCCAGGAAGTGCTGACAGTCAGCTCCGTTGGTGGCTTGGAGGCAGCAATTTTCTTGAACTCTGTTGTCACTAGCATCTCCTGGTGCTGCGTGGCCTCGGCATCGCCCACTGATGATTCATTTGGGAAGGGTTGGAAGCTATTGGGTGACATCACTCAACCTTTGGGTGACATCACACAGCTCCATCTTCACTAGAGACTGGAGTCTTGTGGAGTTTCAGCCAGTTAGAATGCAGTGGTGGAAGCACAAACAGTTAGGTTCCTTTGACCATACTCCAGATCTAGCCAACAGGGCAATCCTCTGAGACTTGGTTCTAGACCCAACTCTACTGTTGAGCTTTTGCATGGCCTTGGAGAATCGTGGTCCTTCTCTGCGGCTCTATTTCCTCTTCTCCACTCTATTCATAAGCCCTCTGGCACAGGGGCTGCATGCCTATCTGTTTGCATAGTGCTGGACACAGCAGGACCCCTATTTCATTGGGAGAGCACTAAATAATAGAGCATCTCCACTAGGCATGACTGTCTTGGTTAAGTATTATTCAGCATCCACACTAACATGTCTTAGCCAGAGGCGATCCTGTGATACTGGTCCCTGGTGGGTATGTACCCCTCTGCAGGAATGTACCAGGAGTGGGATTATCAGCTCTGCCCTACAGCTGCCCCACCAGTGAGCTTCATATGGTCCCCAGATGAGAGACCCTCCTAAAATGGTCCCCAAGCCATATTCCTTCAAAAATACTGCTCCCTCAAAAATACTCAAAAATACCTGCTCCCTCAAAAATACTGCTGTGGCATCATCCAGTGCCTCCTTCTGTCCTCAGCCAGAGAATCACCTGTTTTTAATTGCCTGAACAAAGTGTGATTAAGTTAGGGGAAGGGTGATTGAGTAAACCTCCCTCCATATCCCCAGATTTACCCCATTGGCCATCACATTTCTAGTATCCCTTCTCCAGAAACACACACATACATGCACATGCACATACGTGTTCACACACACACACATGCTGATGTCTCCATTCATCCCTTCTGCTTTGGTGACTAACCAGGTGCAAGTCCTGTTCTGAAACTGGATTCCCACATCTCCCAAAGGATCCCTGCAAAGCAGGAGTGCTAGCTTGAGGTGTATTGTGCTGTTAGGAAGCTGCCTCTGCTATTTGGGCTGTGGCCTTGGGCTGGAGCTGTTTTTGGTCTGTGGTCTTTGGGAGGGCGTGAGGAGCAGGGCATCTCTGACAGACACCTGTTCCCCATTGCGTTGCTGATGGGTGGGGTTTGTCTGAGTGAAAAACAGAGCAGCACTGACATGACAGTCTTGAGCCCAGTGCCCCCATGAGGGGTGGCTCTCAGGAACTCAGGTTTCCTTGCCCACTGAGGGATCAAAAACCAATGCCTTCCCCTTTGCATTCACAGGTGCCGAATCCTTTGGGCTATTCTCCTGTATGATCAATGGGGAGGAGCAGGAGCAGACTCACCGTGCTGTTTTCAGGTGAGCACAGATATCCTCTCCTCCTAAGAAAACAAGCTCTTCTACCCAGAGCACTCACCCAGGAAGACCAGGACCCAATCATTCCAGACAGTGGTGTTGGCCACCTCCTCTGTGCCTCACAGCCCACATTTGGAAGCTAAGAAGCTTCAAAGCTCGTCACTTCTGAGGTGGGAGACCTCCAAAGCAGCCTAGATAGGGAGTATTCAGTAGGGGAGGGCACTCTTATAGCAGACAGCAGGTCTCCAGTGTGGCTTTTTGCTTCCCGTCTGGTCAGTAAGAATTACCAGGTTCTTCCCTCTAGAGTCAAGCCACTTGCTTAGCTCCAAGGTCACTGTTCTCCCTCAGTATCTGTTGGACACAGGCATCACCCCTCACCCTGTCCTTATACACTAGGCAGGGTGTTGGCTCTATGCCCCTAGTTGACAAAGTTGGTTTCCCCCTCCTCAGGTTTGTCCCTCGTCATGCGGATGAGCTGGAGCTGGAGGTGGACGACCCGTTGCTGGTGGAGGTGCAGGCAGAAGACTATTGGTATGAGGCCTATAACATGAGGACGGGTGACCGTGGCATCTTCCCTGCTTACTATGCTATTGAAGTCACCAAGGATCCTGACCACATAACAGGTACCAGTCCCACCTCTGTTGCCCTGCCCATGCCCCTCAGCCCAGGTCCACACCACTCACTTTGCTGCTAAAGTTCAAGGCTGTTCCTGAGCCACAGCTGGCCATTGCACCAGTCTTGATGGAGTGGGAGGAGTCTCTCTGGAGAGCATGCACTTGTCCTGCTGAAGTAATTCCAGGCTGCTGCGCCCCAGGGCTGGCATTGTCACTGGGTTTGAATTGTAGTTAAGGGAAGTTGATTGATTGCTTTCAGGATGCCAGCTTAGGAGCAGGGAGAGACCTAGCCAGCTTCTGTCCATGGTGCTGGAGCCTTGTGCCCTGGGCCCTGTATTCCAGTTGAGCTGAAATTTTCTAGACCTTAGAAGCCATGTGTTTGGGCCCAGATGCCATATGCATGTGTGCATGTGTGTGTACGTGCATGTGTGCACATTCTAATGCCATCTCTGTGGGTTCATATGCTCTCCCTTGCCTTGCAATTTCTTCCCCAGCCCTGACCAAGAACAGCGACTGGGTGGATCAGTTCCGGGTGAAGTTCCTTGGCTCAGTCCAAGTTCCATATCACAAAGGCAACGACGTGCTGTGTGCAGCTATGCAGAAGGTACAGTAGTCCCCATTCCTGGACATCCCATGCTGAGACACCTCGCACCCTGAGGAGCAGGGGGTGGCTTCCTTTCTGCAGAACCAAGTGCCTGCTGGGGTGAGCTAGGCACCAGCAAAGACCCTTCACTGAGGAAGGTGGGGAAGCAGTGAGTACTTACATGGTTTCTGTAGCCTGTCCCTTCATCTTCCCCAGATTGCCACCACCCGCCGCCTCACTGTGCACTTTAACCCGCCCTCCAGCTGTATCCTGGAGATCAGTGTGCGTGGAGTCAAGATTGCCGTGAAGTCCGACGATGCCAAGGAGCACAGCAAGGTATCTGCTGGCTGCTCCTCTCTTCCATTCCCCTGCACCTTGGCCTGCCCCAGCTCCACCTAAGTACATTCCAGTGGCCAGCACATCCTCCTCCCATCTCTGCCCCTGCCCAGTAAAGACAGTACAGGTTTCCCTCACTTTATGCTGTATATGTGTTCCTGGAAAAAGGCATAACTCAAATTTGCATACTGGGAACCCTCTTTACAATGTAACAAATAGAGATACATTCCAAGACCTTGACTATACTGACCCCCAGACCCATTTCTACCACTTTTACAAGACAATTTTGGTACTCACCAACAGCAGACAGTACACACAAGCACAGGGTGGTGGTGAATGTTACCATAATGGGGATGGCAAATACAGAAACGTGTCGCAGACAATGAGCAAGGAGCACAGATCCACACAGGAGACTATATTTCAGTGCGCATCAGTCCCACAATGCACTCTGCACAAAGCAGTTGACTACAGGCTTCCACCACACCAATCACATAAGAGTGAACTTACCTTGCACATAACGATTTTTTGGCATAAAAAGGGTCATTGCACAAGAGCAAATTTGCACATACAGAACCCGCATAAAGCAAGGGAACCTGTATCCATATATGTAAATCACCCATTTGCAAATATATTTATATATGCAAATCTTCACTGTTGGAACTGTGTCCCAGAAATGTCACCTGAGTAGCTGAAATCTATATAGAGGGTGCCCCCCTCCCAGCTCTCACCAGCAGCAGGGCCCACACCCCAGGGCCCTGTTCAACCTCCTCGCTGCTGAGTACACTCCTGGCCTGACTTGCTTGTGAGCTGCATGGCTTTGAGCATCTGTGAGCTACCTCTAAGCCCTTCTGCTACTATTTTGGGTGGCGCTCTCTGGATCTGCACAACAAAGCTCCTTAGCTGGGCACAGGAGGCCTCTGATTAGTGTTCAACATAAGTAGCCTCCACAGAGCCTGCATGAAGCTGGGCTGAGCCAGACTAGGCCCTCAGACAAAGCTATTCAGAGAGCCATCTCCCTCCCATAGGAATGCACTTGCCCTGCTAGAGTAATTCAAGGCCACTGGGCCCCACGACAGGGATTTTCATTGGGTTGGAAATGCAGTTAACGGATGCTGCTGTATTGTTCTCATTGGATTGGAAATGCAGTTAAGGGATGCTGCCATATTGTTCTCAAACTGATTCATACTGAAAGCCTCCAGTTGCTGATCAGGGCATTGTAAATGGCACGGGCTAAGTGACTTATTAAATGCCTTTAAAATATGCATTTCCATCCAGTTTTCTGCTGAGGTTTCCTTTTCAGCAAGGAAAACTTGATGGACTTTGCCGGGTAAGCAATGGCCTGGAGATGTCTACAGCAGGTTCAGGGCAGTGCTGCCATAGTCTACACGCTGCCACTCCCTCCTGCTCAGCATGTGGGTCCTTTGGGTTGCCTCGGAAATGAGTATGACCACCTTAACAGAGACCTGAGCACAGCTCCAGAACTGCTCTTGGGCTTTCTGTCACAGCAGGGCTTACTGACGCATGCTGAGAAATACTGCAAGCCTCCCTCCATTCTAGGTTTCGGCACATGCAGGGTGGGAACAAGTTTGCAGGGTGTGATTCACAGCAGTGCTCCCAGGTGCAGCACAGAGGTTGTGTAGACAAACCTGCTGCCTCTGAGCTGAGCACCTCCATGTGAAAGCTGATTGAAATGCTAGGTGAAATGCTATGCTGGTGGCTAATGCTGGTGGCTGGTGAGGAGGAGAGATGGCAGATTGCAAAGGGTCAATTTCCAGGGAAAGGTGTGGTTTCAGAGATGGGCTGTGGGCGTACTGATGCTCTGCAGCCCAGCTCTGACTGTGGCCCTTGGTCCCTGCACAAAACACGCCCTGAAGTTCCAATCCTGGCTCTGCATACAGCTCTGCCCATGCACCTCAGTCCTGATATACCCCCAATTCTGAACCTCTGCCTTGGCCCTGTCCATGCCTCACAGGGCAGCACTTCCCTATATTGCAGTGGTAGGCAACTTCATCCAGCTGTGGGCTGGAATGATCCAGCCCATATTGGAGGCAGGGAGACATTAGGACTCTGCCACAACTGGCGCTTGTCCCCACAGTGCCAAGTGGAGACTGCCCACAGATGGCATCCCAGCCATCGAGTGCCCCCATTATGTCTGTGGGCTGGATCCAAAGGTCCTGTGAGATGGATCTGGCCCATGGGCTGTTGCTGCCCTTTGTAGGCCTCTCCATAGCAGAATCTCTGCTTTGCAAGTAGTACAAAAGTCTGATGGTTGCATGTCATAGGAGGGAGATGGGCAGCAATCTGGGTCCCATGCCCCTTAGAGACAGCTCTGCATCGGAAGCAGCACAGAGTACATCTGACAGCTCCTTTCTCTGTCCCACAGGGAAACAAATGTAGCCATTTTTTCCAGTTGAAGAACATCTCCTTCTGTGGGTACCATCCAAAGAACAACAAGTGAGTGTCTTTGTGGTGGAGGGGCCTCTGTGCCCACTCCTGGATGGAGGGGACCCCACCTCAAATTGCTCCCCCCCAAACACTTTGCTTGGCAGGGAAGCTTGGACTAGGAAGCTGCCCACCTTCTCTCCAGTTTAGGGCCAGGATCAGTCCTGGGAGCTGGAAGCTTTCTTGGAGTTGGAGTCCCTGAAGCTGTGGGCAGGGTGTGGAGGGCAGTGGGGGACTTGCCAGCTGAGAGGGCTGCTGCTGCTGCTGCTTCCATTCAGATCCAGCCCCAGCCCTGGGTAGGAGAGTGGGGCAGACTTGCCTGCAGGGCAGGGGTGAACAGAGGCCAGTGCAAGTGGAGGCCAAAAAAGGAAGCACAGTGCCACCCCTTTTGTTCATTCCTGTGGTGGAGGGTGGCTGTGCTGATGCCAGCCAGGCCTGACCATAGCATGAAGATGTGTGGACAGGGGTGATTCTAGATGTGTTAAACCTACAAACGCCCCCTACCCATGATGATTTCATGTCCTTTTATCTGTGTGCCTCCCTGAGAGCAGGTCCATTGGTCATGCAGGAGCCAGGAGTCAGGACTCATGAGTTCTATTTTTTGCCATGCCTCAGTTTCTTTGTCTACCCACGTGTCTCTTCCAGGATGCTGCAAAAGTTAAACAGGACTGTGCAGAGTGCCATAGGTTCCTTGGCCATGGCTGCTAGAAAAGGTTGTGCCTCTATTGGTGCAAAGTTGAAACTTTTGGCAGTGGAAACATTTTTCCTATTGGGGAAATATCCCCATTTCCCCTTCCCCAGGGCTGGGCACTTGTATAAGCCACCCTTTGAGGCCCTTTTCTCAGCTCTATTCCCTAGGCTTCATTCCCCAGGCTCCAGGCTTAGAAAAGCCAGGTCCCCTGCTGCTTCAAAAGGGAAAGGGAGCCCTGCTGTGGATAGTGACCAAGTCCTTGTGTTGCTGGTCTAACAGGCCATGCCACCTGGATGGTGGGCAGCCTGGTGCCTGGTCTCTGCTGCAGCCTCACCTCTTGTCTCTCCTCTTCCAGGTATTTTGGATTCATCACCAAGCACCCAGCGGACCATAGATTTGCCTGCCACGTCTTTGTCTCTGAGGAGTCTACCAAGCCGCTTGCGGAGTCTGTAGGGTGAGCTGCTCAGTTGCAGGTGGCTTGGAGGAAGGGGTGGCTCATTCCTCCAGGGCAGAAGTTATGCCTTGGGGTTGGGGTCTGCTTCGGGGCACTGCTGCCTCCCCCTGAATCATGGGTACTCTTGCCTGCTGTGGAACAAGGGCTACTCATGGCTCCGGGGCTTGGAGATATCAGGCTGACTTGGAGTTGGGGAACTCTGGTGGGGCAGTGGAAAGGAGAGAGGATTACATTGCTTAAACTCTGAAGCGCCTTTTTTTCCTGGCAGCCTGGTGCTGCCTAGAGGAGCTCTTGGAGCTGCTGTCCTCTCTGGGGACAGGAGCAGGGACAATTCTGAGGTGATAGCTCTGGAAACTGGATCCTGGCCCAGCTAGTGATTTTAGTAGAGTTCTACCCCAAACAGCCAAGACATTATGTTATGATTGCTATTGTCTGGGCTAGGAACTAGTGCCTAAAGGTGGAAGGCTCTGAACCCCTCTCCCTTCATCCCCAGAGCAGGCCATCTCACCCCCAAAACAGTTTAATGGCCAAAGCAGCTCTCTAACCCATGTCCTGTGCCTCCCTCTGTGTAGCCAATGCTTCCACAAGCTGTGGTGCTCCCCATGGTGAAATGCTGTGGTTGACCTGACACATCTCAACAACTCAGTGGCGAGACATGGAGTTATCTTTCTAACATGTCCTTGCCATGTCCTCTTTGTTGTGGGATATCAGGTGAACGGTTCAAGAATGTATTTGGCATCTGCTCCCCTGTAGAGGCAACTTTCTTGTTTGCCTTTTCTGCAGAGCTGAAGTTCACCTGCACTGCAGTCATTCACACAGGGAGAGAAGCAAAGCATCCAGGGCTCCCAGACAGCAATAGGCTCAATCTTCTTCTTGACTCTGGGCAGCCCTGGGAGAGGGCTGCATCAATATCCCCAGGAGTCAGCCACCAAGCTGCTCTTAGTTGAAGCGCACAATCCCAGACAGCACTGAAACTGAGCCCTGGCTTAGCAAGCCAGTCTCTATGGCACAAGACACCTAACACAGCCTTCACAGAGCACCAGATCTAGAAGACCAAGGAATTGTCCCTGGAGGGCAAGAGCAAGAGACTGCTGCGCTGGAGATCCTCAAGCTGGGCTGGCAGAGTAGACAGCAGGGGCCAACCCTGGCCTGCACCTTAGGGGTTAGACTAGAAGATGTCTGAGGGGCCTTCCCAGCATCATTTTCCAGGGATCTAGGAGAATAAAGCACTGGATTCATGTAAGGGTTGGGAGCCTATCATCCCAAATTTTGATAAGAGAAAGGGAGTGAGAGAGGGTGTGTTGGCAAAGGGCACTTAGGTTGGCTGGTGGCTCTGCTCACACCTGTTGTGGTGGCACCCCCTCAGCCTGCTCCTCCACTCTGTCTGTTGCAGGAGGGCTTTCCAGCAGTTCTACAAGGAGTATGTGGAGTACACATGCCCCACAGAGGACATCTACCTGGAGTAGGGGGCTGGGCCGAGCACCTCCCATACAGACAGGGCCAGCAAACGCGCCTCTTCCCCAGTGTGCATGGACAAGCTGCTTTGAGACTGGAGGAGGAAGAGGAATGAAGCTGGGGATGGTTCCCTTGGGGCATGGAGCACGCCCCCCCTCCCCCTGACTTTTCAGGACTCCCCTTCCTTGGGCTGGGGGGTTGGGGCGGGAGGGGGGAGGGGGGAGAAATGGGGTTTATTGTAAAATACTCTTAGTTTATTATATTGAAGAAGCATCAACGCCGCAGGCACTGCTGTGACAGCACAGGATGGGGCATGCCTGGGTAGGGGGGCCCTGGAGGGATAGGAGCAAGCATGCGGCTAGGGACAGTGGCCCCAGCACAGGCCAGGCTCTGCTTGCTGGCCCAGTGGAATGGACGGGAGAACAATCGTGCTCTTCTCCCCCAAGCGCTGGAGTGGTAGCACTTCCCAGCACGCAGCCTCGCTCCTGCCGCCATCCCACCCAGGGCTGATTTTTAATTCCGCAGCCAAAGCAGGCTCGCACCAAGAAGCTGCAGCATCAGCAGCAAACAGGAACTGGCGCAAGGAATAGAGATGTCAGAGTCCCCCTCTCCCAAGGGACAGGGGCCTGCGTGTGGCAAAGAGAAGTTACTGCTGAAAGCCTAAGGCCCAGCTGAAGGGTGCTGAGAGGGAGATGAACTCAGCCCAGAAATTCCCACAGAGGGGCCTGGCTTGTAACCACCCTGCTGTTCCCACCCTGACAGGCTGAGGTGCTGTCTGGTTTCCAGGCATTAGCCCTGGCCTATGCTGAGACATGGTGATGGCCTGTTCCCCTCCCTGCTTAAAGGAGCAGCCAGGGAGGAGCAAGGATTGTGTAGGCCCTCCCTGCTGTAACTGTTTATTGGGAGGTGGAGGGAGAGAAAGGCATGGAAGTCCCCTGCCCCCTTCTCATACAGCTGTGGGGGGTGGGATGGTGCCTCTGCTTCTCCCCCCACTCATTGCAGCTGCAGGTACCAGGGCTGAGGGGAGCAGCTCTGACCCACCTGAGCTGGCCTAGGCATCCTGAGGAGCATCATCTGCAAGCACAATGCAAGTTCCCAATGTCCAGGATGGAGCTGTCCCCCTTGATGGGCAGAGGGGGTGGGGATGGAAGAGAGAAGCATGACTGGGGAGAAGGGGCTGAGGCTGGTAGTGAGCTGTGCTGAGAGCAATAGAGCAAATGCCCCACCCTTGCCCTGCAGCCAGTGGTCTCTGTGCTCCAGCTGGCTCCACTGTGATGGCAACAACTATTAAACCTGACCTTTCATGGAGCTGTGCTACATTTTCTCTGTGCGTCACCTGCTCCCATCACAGCTCTGCTTCTTGGGCAGCCCTACTCCACCACACTCTCTCCTGATCACCTGTAGAATCTCAGAGAGCCCCTAGCCCTGCTAGCCTCACCTCACTCCTCAGAGCCAGGGGAGATCAAGACTCATTGCCCGCAGTTGCTCTGACAACTAGCACCAAGCAGTAGCAGTCTCAGTTCTTAGCACCCAGGGCTCTGGGATCCCCATAAAACTCAGAGACACACAACCTGTAGAAAGGGAAGGACTTTTGTCTTCAGCTACAACCTCACCTCCAGCAGTAGAAGAAACAAGTGGACAGTAGCCTACAAACCTGGCCCCCAGCCCCCACCTTGTGGGAACCCCAACATGGCATGTTCCCAAGTAGCTCATAGATTGGCATCATAATTGTACTCATTCATGTCTGGCTCATCCCGTTTGCTCTTGCGTGCTTGGTACAGGCCTTTGGGCTGTGCCTGGGTCTCTTGAGTCAGGAACTGCAGTCGCTTTGGTTTAATGCCATAATCTGTGGAAGGGCAGAGAGATTGGGAGCTGCTGAGAGGATCCATGAAGACTGTATGCATACCCCTACTCTGGGAGAGACTGTTTTTGAGAATCATAGAATACACACTCGGGGACTCTCATGCTAGCACTCACCAGAGAGCAGATGCTACCATCCCAGATGTGTCATATGCTCTGACCTCTTTTTTTGGGGAGGGGAATTCACCGCCAGTAGTGAGAAGGGAATGGATTTAGCGGCCTTCTTGAGGGCTTTCCCTTGGACCTGGCAACTGGATGTGGAAAAGGAGTAAGAGAAAAGAGATGCAGTTTGGATCCCTGGCCAGCTGCATGCAAAGTGAAGCTGCTACCATGACAGTCAGGTCTCTGAGTACCTAAGACGTAGAGCAGGCTGAGCCCTATATATCAGGGTTGCAGGACCAGCTAGTGCTGTATTAAGTGAGATTAATTCTGTTGCGGATTAGCTGCCGAGACAGCCATTACATCACTGAGGGCATTCCAGGGACCAAGGCCAGCTTTCTTCACCTGCAATTGCTCTGACTGTATTGTCTGGGAAACAGACTGACCCAGACATCTAGGGATGGCAGAGCCAAGTCCCAATGGAGTTTTAAAGAGCCCCTTCTCACAGAACCCTTCCACACTTGAACAAGGCACCTGGCAGGCCTGTCTTTGCTCCTGGGAGCAGGAATCCTACAGAGAAGTCAAGTCTGTAGTGACAGGATCATAACACTGATCCACAACAGCCCTCCCTTTCCTTTCCCTTCCTTGTAGACCAGTGACTGGCAGCCAGCAAGTCTAGAATTGAGCCAGGCTCTCCACCTCCCTGCCTCACAGGGATCCTGTCCAACCTCTTTCCCTGCAGTACATGCCCAACCAGCAGCCCGAGAAGTACGTACCATCCACCAGGCCAAAGTGCTGCTGTGGGAGCTCCAGGGGAGCAGAGAAATCCTCAGCAATGGATTGGCTGGGCCTGCAAGGGATGTGCAGTCAGGAAAGCAAGAGCCTGCAGCCTGGGGCTGGGGATATTCCTTGCAGCAGAAGCTGAGGCTGCCCAAGTGGTTTCCCTTTAAGTTCCTTATCAGATACTTATCCCTTTCTCAGACATTCTTCCCCAGGCCTGAGCTGTACACCGCCCCCCCCGGGATTAAAACCCAGAGGTTTTTATACACTCCTTTCCCACAGGAAAGGAGTGTATAATATAACCTGCCAACTTGTAACTGAATGATGACTTGGACAGGGGCTCCTCTCATTGAAGGAGCACAGCTGGTACAACTAGCTACCATGCAGTGCAAGAGGCAGGCTCTCTAGAGCAGTGTTTCCAAACCCATGGGTCGTGTCCCAAAAGTGGGTCACAAGAATATGAAAGGGTCCTGAATAAACTTGAAAAATAGATTCTCCTTTAAAGGAGAAAAACATGGTTTTTCCCTTGCAGGCTGTCAGTTTCAGCCTGCAAGGGACTGCTTCTGCTTCCTCCCCCCCCACCCCATTTCCCACATACAGCTCCACCCACCCCCTGGCTCCACACACTAGTAGGCTGGGGCCTGAGGGCAGCAGGTCAGGAGTGAAGGGCACTGAGTTGGGACTGGCCATTGGTGTTTGCAAATGGGTCACGGTACAAAGAGACTGAGTACTGCTCTAGAGAAAGGCTGCCCAGGCACAGGTGCTCCGAGCCACACTTAAAGCCAATCATCTCCCCGAGCCGACAGCAATTCCCTTAGCTAGGGACTGAGCTCTGGGCCCCTACAGTACACAGCTCCCTAGCTGCTTAGGGAAGAGCACGGGCTCAGCTAAGCTAGTGTCTGGGCCTTCTGCACACATTTCTAGGACAGGGAGAGGCAGTTGGACACCTGTGTAAGTCACATTACCTTTGGGGCACAGGCACAGGGAGTACAGCTGCCAGCAGGAGAAACAGGAGGAGCAAATACAGGTTCATGTCCTCCACGCAGTCCAGCCCTGCTGAAGCCAGTCCATGCAGAACCAGACTGGACACAGCTTCTCCACTCATCAGTTGCCATCAACAGAACACGACATCACCAGTCCTTCTGGTGATATCACAAAGGCAGCTAACTTTTGAGATATGAGTTACATTAGGCTTGGCAGGATTTGATTTTTTTTTATACAATTTTTATAATTTTAAGTATTTTTAATTTTTAATCGCTTTGAAGTTTCATGCATGAAAGTTAGAGATATGGGAGGCAGACAATTTAGTAATGATAGTATACTGTTAACAGCTTTATAAAAAAAATCACACTTAACTATAAAAAGTAAATATCCATAAATTAATAAATCATACCTGATCACTCAGTCATGCAGCAGCAAGGTAAGGCTCAGTGGGAGCTTGGCCCCTGCCCTGATCAGGCAGGGGTTTGGCTCCTGCCCTGATCATACTGGGAGTTTTGCATGTGATCCCCAGCTGGGACCTAGGCAGAGCAGGTGGCCAGTGGTACCAGGCTCCTGGCTGCCAAAAGCCCTGCCCCTCCACACACCCCCACCCCAGCACAGCCCTACCACCATAGCCCCCAGATGCTGCAG
This sequence comes from Alligator mississippiensis, assembly GCF_030867095.1. Lineage (NCBI taxonomy): Eukaryota > Metazoa > Chordata > Crocodylia > Alligatoridae > Alligator > Alligator mississippiensis. The sequence continues at coordinate 226,544,894 of NC_081825.1, forward strand.
TAGCTGCCCAAGGAGTTCACGGACAGCACAACTGGAATGCCCACTACCCTGCCTGCAGCAGCTGCCACCCTCCACCCTGCGTTTCCTTACCCCCATCCCAGATTTTTTTTTCCATCCCCTTTATCTTTCTGACTTTTTGGTCCATGAGTATCAGGTGAAATGGATGTTTATTGATAAAAATTTAATCCTGCCAAGACTAGGCACACTGGTACATGATACCAGAAGTCAGGGGAGGCCAGCCTGGTTCACAGAGCAGCAGGCTGGGAATGGTACAGTATGCAGATGCCAGGACAAAAAAAAAAAAAAAAAAATCACCACATACACACACACACTGCTTTGAAGGTAGCTGTGGTGGCAACACACAGCAATACCTATTTCAGGCCCCCTTCCATGCCCCACGGTGCCATGGCTCAATGCTGAGTTACACTTGGGTGTTATTAAGTGGTGGGGCGTGTCCCAGGGACAGTTTTGCTGTTGAGTGAAAGTTACTACAAGGTGAAGAGCATCCTATACTGGGCAAAGGCAAGCCAAGACCACAAACCCTTCCAGGCCAAGGATCACCCATAGCTCTGGGTCTAGGCATCTGCAGTGCCTGGCTGCCCCATCTACAGTTGTAATGGGACAAATTGGCTCTGCTGTCATTCTTCAGCCCGCAAAGATGATGCAAAATAAGCTACTTTTGTTGTCCTGCACCCCCACTGGGCCGCCCTCCTCACCGAGCTCTGCCTACAGCCTATTTGTAAATGTTTGTTGAACTAATTTGTCCTGCTTTCTACCCCCTCCCCCATACCAGGCTCCTGCTCCCTGGCTGGCAGCTACTCCACAATCCCTTGTTAGCACACATTAGCGCTAGCCAGGCCATCTACATGCTGTGGCACTCAATTCCCACCTGGGAGCCACAGGAAATTAAACTGAACCAACCACGCATAGCACCAGCAGGGAGAACAGCAGTCTACAAGAGCAGTACAAGGGGCTGACAGAGCACCCAGAGAACAAATGACACATGGTAGCTGGGACAGGGAGTCCCTAGTGGAGGCTAGTTTTTCCTGCTGGAGCGAGCCACAGCAGTGTTCAGCTACCTGGCAGCTTATGGTGCATGATGGTCCACAGTGCATTTGGACATGGGAAACATGCCTGCCCTGAAGAGCTTGCACCTCAGAACACAGCTATGTGCAAGACAAGTTGCCTTCAATGACTGGTGTGAGCAGGGGGTGACAAGAACTGCAGCATCTGTCACCACGCTGAGGCTGGGAAGAAGCCAAGGCAGACAAAGGTCCCGATGTCCTCCCCCTCTTTCAGCTTCCTCAGTAGGTGGAGGGAAGCTGTCACTATGATGCAAGCAGCTTGTGTGGTATGCTTCAGCCCTGGGAGGCAGAGAAGAGGAAGGGGTCCCAAAAGCATGGCCGCCTGGCTTTATTCTGTGCAGCTGTACAAAAGAATCAAGTGCTTCCAAAAGGGGACCGCTACCATCACAACCACAGCCTCCAGGTTGAGTGGGCAGCCAAAGTCTCTTGGTCTGTTATCCATTGCTAGATTATATAAAAGAAGTCACAAGCACCCCTGGAGAACAGGAGTCCAGTCACCAATTGAACAGGAAAATAGACATGATAGAATTGTCTCCCCAAGCCCACATGTCCTCTCTTGGGACAGCCAGTTGCTGTCCAAGTCAGCCCCCACTGCAGCAGGGAAAGGCCATCTCCCTGTCAGCCCCAGTTATAGAAATAGATTTTCTGCCAGGCTGGCAAGTAATCCATCAGTGGCCCTGAAATGAGAGAACAGAGGGATGGGATGAGCAGGAAAGCAGCCCCTCAATCCCAGCCCACAGCTTTCTGCTACTCCACTGCCAGGTTTGTCCTGAGCCAAGTCACTAGCTGTGCCCCGTTGGGGGGCAGCTCTAGGATGGGCTCATGGGGAATGGAATGGGACATGGCACATCACTCGAGGCCAGGCTTGAAGCTTGGTCCATGGAGGAGGTAGCATGTGAAGCACCAGTTCCTCTACCTGGCTCTTATGGGAAGGGTGCTTTCTTTGATGCTAGGACTTTCTCTTACGAGTAAGCTACTTCACATTCACCACAGGGCAACACTATGTACACACAGGTAATCACCACTGACATGCTGTTAATCACACCATAGTTCATCTTCATAGCAACCAGCTCAAATGCCTTTATCCTACATGCCCAAAAGATACTCAAGGTCAAGATACTGGTGTAGGTGTCCTGATGGTAAATACACACAGAGATAAGTCTCCCACTTGGCTCCCAGCCTGTGGCATCTCCCCAGCACACAGACCTCTTCCTTACTCCAGCATCCCCTTTCAGCCCCATGGCTCCAGCCACCATCCACTTACTTGTGACAAACCCAACTCCAGGCACATAATCAGCTAGTAGGCGCAGCAGGAAGAGGATCCTGCCCCTAGGGGAGAGAGAGAGAGCAGGCATGAGTCCAGCAAAATGACCTTGCACCCCTGTCTGCCACGTGCACCCCCCTCCTCTGGCTTATGTTTTGCTGCCCTCAAACCTCCTGCACCCCACGCTACCAGGTCCCCTTACCAGGGTTTTCATGCAAAGAGTGATATTAGTGAAGTGGGGGGCCTGAGATCGTCAGCGTAGCCTCAAGCCTGCTCTACATTCTCAGTTAGTAGTGCCGTCAGCACAGGCTCCAGAGCCCCTTCAGAGCCCCCTGCTCATCATGGTACAAGACAAGCTCCTGTGGAGAGGCAAAAAGCAGAGCACCCTTACTCTGAGTATTGGTCATAGAAGGGCGATCTCAGCAGGTAGTACAGCAGCAGGATGGTTCGGCGCCTCAACTCTGTCCGCTCCCGCTTGTTCAGGTTTTTGATGTCACTCAGTAAGCTCAGGCTGCAAAAAGAAGGGCAGGCAGCTAGCTCACAGGAAGAGCCCCTTCAAGACCTGTGGCTAGGGGAGGGGAGTTTTGGCATCCAGCCACCCCTGCTCTCTGCTCCATGTGGCAGGCGGAGCAGGCTCCTGGCTCCTCCTCCAGTGGGGAGCCTGAAGAGGAATGAAGGCAATAGTTCTGCAGGAGCAGTCCAGAAAACCCAGGTGTGGACCATGCCCTCCTCCCACCAGCAGCTTCCACCAGCAGAGCCTCCCTACTCATCAGTGCTCGGTAGTAGTGGGATGAACTGGGGGCAAGGGAGACAGAGGGGACTTGGAGTTCAGCCAAAGCCCCCTTCCCCCCTCCCTCCCAATGTGGGACTCAATGGTGAAAGCCCAGAAGGCCTTTTTCCCAGACCAACCTTGTGATATCCAAGATTCCTGAGAGGAGCCAGGGCTTCCATGATCTTTGGCCCCAGACCCCTAAACTCAACACTGGGAACAGAAGGGTCAAGGACCAGATACAAATGATGTGCTTGGCAGGAGCTGTCTAGCAAAATGACCCTCTAGACCACCCTACAGGTCTTCTTCAGTGTCCAGACAGCTTAGATCAGGCTTGTCCAACATACAGCCCGCAGGCCGCCATGTGGCCCTCCAAGCTGTTTTCTGAGGCCCGAGGTGCTGCGACAGGAAACAAAAGTAAACACTGTACTTTCGTTTCGGGAGGGGTAATGTGATACCGCTTTCTGTGAGGTCTTTGAATATGGCTCGCTGACCCACTGGGTGATAAAAAGGTCATGATCCGGCCCCACATTCAAAAAAGGTTGGACACCCCTGGCTTAGATGCTCTGGCCTGGCAGAGACTCTGTGACCATACCCACCGCTTCAGAGACAGAAGCCATGGGTCATTTTTGCTGTTCAGCCCCATTCCTCTAGCTCACATGGCTGACATCCCACAGGGACCCAGGCAGAGTTGCTTCTGTCCTGATTTCAGCATAAGAATGTAGCAGCTTAGGGCTACAAGGGAAGGTCCAGCATCTAGACAGTAACCTTACATGACTGGGAGCTGGTGAGCTTGCTACCAAGGGGGTGAGGTGAGAAGGCCCTAGATATAAGACAAGGTCTTGCTGGATTGCCTTGATAAAGGGGAAGGAGGACTCGGCATCCCTCTGGTTGACAGGGGCTCCAAGTGAGGTCTGGCTGCCCCACAAACCTAAGCTAAGGGTGCAGCACTAAGGTTGCAGCACCCTCTGCTGGTGCACAGGGCACACTACATGCTCTGCCAAGGCCCAGGTTAGGATACAGTGGAGCAAGGGTCGGGTGACGTAGATGGATTCTGCAATGGTTTCTTGAAACCCCAGAGGGGTGGGAGCCTGGTTCATCTCCTCTGTCTTTCGGTTCTGTTTCTCTTCCCTCTGCTGCAGAGACCCCCAGTACCTGGACTGCAGGGAAGGGGCTGAAAGAAATATGGGCAAAAGCAGAACAGTGTTTCCCCGAGCCCCTGTTGTGCAAACACTGGCCTTTCAGACCTTCCCCCACCTCCAGTGGGAGGACTTTGATCGGGAGAACTTTGTGAAAGGCAGCAGTATGACAGCAGGGACTGTGGCTATCCTCCCTTGATGAGGAGGGGGTTGGTTACAGTTGACACAGAGGCAGCTCTCCTAGGAGCATCAGCAGACATTAAGAGGTACCCGCCTGAGAAGGGAGAGCTGAGAAAAGGGGTCTCTAGGATACCTGGCCACATCAAGGCACAGAAAACTGAATGCCCGTGCTGAAGGCTCATCTCCCTCATACAGGCAAAGAGCCTAGGCTGGCACAGAACAACATACCAGACCCTCTGCTCTTGTATCCTCACCACACATCAAGGGACACAAGCCAGGGAGAGGCACAGGGCCCTCTCCAACAAGCCAGTACAGCCCAGCAACTTACAGTGTCCCCATAGGAACCTACATTCTGCTCACAATATGGGTCTAGCAAGTGCAGGGGCCTGTGCCTGTGTCTAGCCTGCGCCAGGACCCAGTCTGACCAGGTGCAGGTACTTACTGCTTTTGAGGGACCTCACAACACGGTTGCAGCGCCTGCCAACGTATGCCAGATCCTCCTCTGAGGGGCTGCCCTCCACACCTGCCCAGAGAGAGGTGCCACAGTGCAGTCAGGGCTGCAACTCCAGGCTAATGTTGGTCTGAGGTACGAGAAGAACACCATCCTTCCCTTCCCTCTCCCTGGACAAAGCTCTCAGTGCAGCCTCTGTGAAGAGGCCAGCCAGATGCACACAGATCATACTGAGTGATTTAGGTCTGGATGCAACATGCTTCAGTAAAACCTGGTCCTCCTGAACCTGCAAACTCTAAGCAGAGCCAGGCAGACTGCTGGAAAGGGCACCTCCACAAATATAGATCCTTCTGCTATTCTAGTCCAGAGCCCCGACTCTCAAGCCAGACTTGCTGCCATCTTGCTATTCCAGGCTTGGGCCCTTTGACCAGTTGTCCTGTTACCTGATTCTGGCTGACTGTTTAAAGCAGCAACATTGTGATGCTCCCAAGGGACAGACAGGGGCATTCAGGGAGCAGTGCAAGGCTGAGAGCTGGCAGATGAGCTCTCATGGCTTCCCTACTACCCAAACCACCTGGCCAATGGGCACTCCCTAAAAGAGCTGGCTGGATGACACGTGTGCTCCATCTTGCTCCCCCCAATCCCAACCCCTCTGGGCAAGCATCCTTCTCCCCTAGAACATCTGGAGAGTAGTAAGAAGTGGACTCACCTTCTGGGTGGAGCTGCTGCCCCCTGTCCAATGGCACAATGGGAGGAGATGTCTGGATACCAGCTTTGTACCATAGCAAAAGCAGGAGGCGCAGGATGGCTCTGCAAGGCACATGCAAGCCAGGAGCTGTAAGCCTCAGGCCTGCACTGCAGAACCCCAGCTTCACTGCACGGCAGCAGCCTCAGGGTGGGGAGCATACACTTCTGCCTCCTACAGAGTGAGTGGGGCCCCAAAAACCACTCTGCACAAGACCATGGCAGACACACAGTCCACTGCCTAAGCTCTCTCCTCTGCACTTCCTCAGAACACCATTGGCAGGACTGCAGAAAGGGGAGTGTACCCCCTGGATGGGAGTTTATTGCTCAATGGGGTCCCAAATGCACAGATCCTTGGGGACTGGGCATCTGGCATCTCCTCCCATCAGCTCAGATCCATGGGGCACCAGAAAGGCAATTGCTTTGTTGTGGCTTGTGCCAGCGAGCTCCCATTTTGCTTACATGCAGCCTTGTCTCCTCCTTCAGGGGCACTTACTTAGCCAGCTGGATGAGGACAATGATGGTCCATCGGCCCATCTCACCCCACACCCTGGCAGTCCCCATCTCAGCAAAGACCTCCACACACTCTAGCACGCTCAGCCAGGTCAGCAGTTTCTGCTCGGGTAATGACTGAAAGACACAAAGTGGAGAAGAGTGAGAGGGGGCAGGCTCAATGACTGGGCTGAATGGGGTTTGCCTACGCCTAGGCTGAAAGTCCCATTTCTGAGGGTTTCAAAGGAAGAAAGGTTAACCACAGACTGCGCAGACCCATTACCTTGAGGACTGCCTGAGGGCCTAGTCATTTCACATGTGGCTTTCAACTATGAACAGCCAAGGGCAGTTAGACTTCGCCAGTTCACTGCATCTTAGAGAGAGCTAGTTAGCCATGTAAGTCTGAAGTTAGGCAGAAGGCAGTGTATGAGGTGCCACCCTGATCCAACTCATTCAGAGGCATGAGCTTTTGTAGGCTATAGTCTACTTGGTTGAAGGCTAGAAGTAGACTTGCAGACATCAGAGGGACTAAAAAGAAAGGAATAAAGTCATCTAAATACAAAGGATATATCAAAATAGGCTATAACGTATGAAAGCTCATGCCTCTCTGAACAAATCAGTGTTGGTGTAGTCTAGAAGTTGCCACCGTGACCTGCCTCACTGTATTCCAGTCAGAGAACTGCCTTTTTCACTGTTGCACAGTAAGACACAGCCAAAAAAAATCACAGAGGAGGGAAGGTATTGGAGCAGTAGGCTTTCTAAAGGGACCCTTGTGTAAAAGCCTAGTGTTTTGGGACAAGGCAAGACTCTTACAAGGAAGAAGCAGACAGGTTGTGCAGGTTTTGCTTGTACATAGCACAGCCCAAAAGGGAAACCCCTGGACCTGATTCTGTGCCGCAGCACTCAGCAGGTGCAGCCCAAGAGAGGGCAAGGGCTAAGGTGGCTTTATGATCCCTCTGTGCACCGTAGATTCTTAGATTCTCATGGACCAGCGAGGTCCAGCATTGGTCACAGGCCCCTCTAAATTAACAGCTGTGTTCCCTGGGCTACCCAAGGACTTCACTGCAGAATGCTTGAGCCTCTCCCCAGAGCCAACATGGAGCACTGCAAAGGGGCCACAACTAGGGCCAGACTCTGGCCTAATAGCTTCTATATAAATAATCTTGATAGCAGATGTGCCCTACACCTTGCTCTCCCTCCCAAGCAAAGTCCTCACCACAGGCAGGGTCCGCTGCAGTTCTTTTCGGAGGATCCAGTCATTCAGCAGCACCAGGAGATTGGAGGCAGAGTATACTAGAAAAAGAGAAAAAAGAGCACAGAGCGACTGTGGGTCACAGAGGAAGGGCAACCAAAACCAATGAATGGAGCCACAGTGGGAGGGTCTTGCTGAGGCCAAGTTGAGGGGAAAATTCTCTCCGCGTGGGGTGTGGGAAATGAATGGGTGGGATGGACAAACATCTGGATGCTGAGAGAAAGGACACATCCAGGAGCAAAATGAGAGGAACAAAAGGTGCTGAGAGTGTTATAGGAACACGATACAAGACTGAGCCTGGCCCAGAGGCAGGTCCGTGGCTCCACACACGTTCCTTCTGGTTTCATCCAAATCCCAGCAGGTACTTGCAGGTTCTTAGCAAATGATGTGAGAAGCATCCCCCTCTGCCTGGCTCTTGAAGGCAAAGGTAACACATGGCTAATGGTAAAATGGCAGCCATTCATATTAGAAGGGCCAAGGAAGCCTCTGGAGAGAAACAATAATTCCCACCATGCCCAAACGGGAGGAAGTGGGAGGGAACCTCACCCCACTGCCCCACCTGAAGTGACACTTGCAGCCACTGAATTACCCCTGCTCCGCAGCATCAGGGCATGTAATTTCAGACCGGTGCCTCTTGTTCAGTACAAAGCCTGGACACCCTCCCCCACTCCGCGGTTATCTCTGCACTACGGCTGTGGCTGGCACAGTTATGGCAACTCTCCAGCATACGTACCAAGCTCGGATAGTTCATGAGAATCAGAGAAGCGACCTGGGAAAAAAGAGAGAGCAAGAGGTTAGTGGAGGGGTCATCACTAAGCCAAAGATCATGAGACTCATTTCCTCGGGAGAAGAGTTGCATCAACCCGTGCCCATGGAGCGCTCACAGCTCGGCACAACTCTGTTGGGAGGAAGTGTCCACAGTCCTCAGGAAATGCCCCCCTGTCCTGAAAAAGTCAGATGGGCCCTCGATTATTGCACCCTGCCTGCTTCTGGTCACCCGCTAGATGGGCAACCCTCATTCATGTTTGAAAGAGCCTGTCATCGCCTGCAGGAAGCCGGGAGAGCGAGGGTGGGAATTTTACAAGTTCAGGACTGATGCTCCTGCCTCTCTGGGCAGCTGAGAGAGCTATAAAGCAAGACTGAAGAGTGCATCTGGGCAGTCAGCTGCTCTCCAGGCTCTGGCAGATGGGGAGCCTGGCCCTGACCAGCCGTTCACACCTCACCACACACCTCGGGGCAGAAGCTGAGGCACGCACCCTGCCGACATCCCAGACCCTTTCACTTGAGCAGACCCTGTTTTCTATGGTTCAAGCACCGGGGTGCCCCCCGTCTCCTATGCTGAGGCGCACAAGAACCAACCGCTTGTTGGCAGCCAGCGGCGGACACGGGGGAGCAGGTCCCTGCGCAGGCTTGAGCAGCTGGGGCATGACCATATACACGTGTGCGTCCACATATACATGCGTGTGTGTGTGTGGGTGTGCCTGCACGTGGGAGGGAGACGGCTTGAGTGCACTGGCTTCCACGGCGCGCACACACGCGCAGACACAGCGCGCCCCTTCCCGCGGCGGAGGAAAGCCGGGGGGGCGGACTCCTGAGTCCCCGGGGGCGATACCTGGCAGCAGGTAGGAGAGGCCGCGCACGGTGCCCTCGAGCTGGGCCGTGGCGGCCGGGTGCCGCCTCACGTAGTCCTGGTAGCGCCGGCACAGACGCCACAGCCGCGCCCCGGGCCCCGCGCCGCCGCCGCTACCGCCGCGGGAGGCCGCCGCCATGGCGCTGCCGGGCCCCCGCTGCTTCCGGGTGTCAGCCCCGCGCCTGCGCAGCTAGCAACGCCGGCCCCGGCCCGCTGCGCCTGCGTCCTGGGGTCCGTGAGGCCACGGCTTGCCCGGCCCCGCCAGGCACCGGTATCGAACGCCGAGCGGCCAGGTTGGGGAATCGAACGCAGAGCGCACGCAGCTGGGGAAGAGAGTTAAAGGGCTGGAGCCCGCGGGCGGCGGTAGCGGCTCAGGTACCGGCGGGGAGGGGGCTCTGCGGACATCTGCTGGGAGGAGGTGAAGCAGCCTGAGGCCCCCCCATGCCCTGGGGAGCATCCCTTCCCCAGGCAGCCCCTTGCACTGTGTTCCTGTTCGCGGAAGCTCATGCACTGCTGAGCTAGTCAGTCTGCAAGGTGCACCTCTGCCTGGCTGCATCCCCTAGGTATGTTACCTGCTGCTGCTGGGCACCCCAGGCGGCTGTGGCACTGCCATGTGCTGGGTGCGCTGGGTCCACCCTGGCTCTGGCTCCCGTGCCACCCGCAGGGAAGGGGCTTGCAAGAGGTGCTGTAGTTGGGGGGTGAGGTCCCCCCAGGGGCTGGCACAGTTGGGACTTGTCAGGCATCCTCCATCTCTAGGGCCCAGCAGTGCCAGCTGTCCCATGTCACCCTTGACAAGTTCCCTCTGCTTAAAAGTAGGTTTTGAAATGCTCCCAGACCCACCTCTCCTTGGAAGCTGCTTAGCCGACTGTGGGCTGGGTGTGCAGTCTCTCCTCAGGGGCGCCTCGCTCTGAAGAAGGCACGGGGTTGCTGTGCCATCCAGTACTGGGCTGTATCCTGCAGGCCGAGCCCTGGCACTGGTGTCCAGGAGTGGACAGCGCTGTGGGACTCTCCTGCCCTGGCTGCGGGGGGGGGGGCCCTCTCCAGGTCGGCCAGGGGCTCTGGTCGTTCTCAGCTCAGGTGCTCCTTGTTTACCTTGTGTAGTACTTTGCACCTGCCCTTCAAAGGGGGAAGCCCGAGGAAGGGAAGAGTTCATTTGGCTCCAGTGGCGCCCACCAAGCACCTGCACGATGGAGGGAGTGGTTCCTGGGGACAGGTTGTGGCCATCCAACCTGACCTGTGGCCACCCACCCTGAGGATGAACCTACCCCTAGCTGAAATCTGAGACTGAGCCAGGGTGTATTGCTTGCTCCTCTCAGCCCCCGTCAAGGGGTTTTTCTCCTTCCGGGAAACGTGATCAGAGCATAGCAGGCAACTCAGAAATGACTCTAGCTCTTTCCAGAACGGCAACAAACCGTGCCTTGAAGGTTTGCTGGGAGGGAATGAGCAAGAGAGATGGCAGCGGCCAGTGTAGGGAGAAATGGAGCTGGGTGCTAGGGAGGGTCTGGCTGTGTCTGTGCAGTGCATCAGCCCTGGCTCTTCTGGTCCCTGGAGGCTGCCCTACACGGAGGTGGGTGGGGTGGAGGACAATGCAGGCCCATGCTCCAGGTTCAGCAAAGTAGAGCAACAACAGATCACCTGGTTAGACTATTCTGACTCCTTGATCTTACTCTATAGCCAGTCTAGTCCTCAAGAGGCATCCTCTATCATCAGCTTGTAAAACTCCCACTGTCATCCTCCTGGCTTCTCACAGGTGATAGTGGGCTCATTAAAATACATGAATGAGGAGTAGCCCATCTAGCAGTTGACCAGAAAGGGCTCATACCAAGGAGAGGGGCTGGCAACTGGAAGGGGAAGCAGGGGGCTGCAGGATTGGGGGTGGAGGCTGGGTAGTCTCTTCCTCCTATCCAGTATGTACTGGGGTCTGAGCCCTTCTCCCTGCCCCATGTCATAAGCTTCGTATTCTTTGGGCCTTCTGTGCTGTGGAGGAACATGCAGGGGCTCCATCCCTGTGTACCAGGCCCAGATTTGGATTTAGGAGTTTAACAACTCTGCTTTTCTCCTGTCCCATCCTGCCTTCAGCTGGGACAGCTCTGTCACCTCCCAAGCTGATCTGGGCATATGAGATGGCATGGAGGAGGATGGAGGTGGCTCAAAGCACCTGGCCATGATGGAGAGGGCACTGGAGAATATGGAGAGTTGGAAGGACTAGATGGGAAGGAGAGGGTTGGAGCTATGCAGGGGGGGTGAGCAGCAGGTTTTGTCTGCCACAAAACTCCCACATCAGTGAATGAGCAGTAATTATATGATCTTGTTGCCATAGTGACAGAGCATCCCCTTATTGTATTTATCCTCTCTAGCACCACTAACATCATTTAACAGATGGGAACTGACACAGCTGATGTGACTTGCCCAAGGTTGCATGGGAAATCTATTGTTGAGGAAGGCATTGAATGAGTCTTAGGTCCTAGCCATTGGGCCATCCTTACCCTCGTGCCCTGTTACACCTGTTTCCCCTCCATGTTAGTCCATCCACAATGTCCTTCTGTCATCTCTCCAGCTCTTCCTACTGATGCCTATCCCCTCTGTTGGGAGGACAATTGGGCAGTGGGGATAGACTATACTGGGTAGAGAGATGGGGAAATGAGGTATGGCAGGAGAGGATGGGATACAACCAGCGTGTTTTGTGATTGGGGGTAATCATTGCCCAGAGTGAAAGCAATGGAGAGAGAGACCTCATGGTGGCTTTTCTGCCTTGTTTCTGGATTTGATGTGTACAGAGCAAGAGCAAGTGTAGACCAGCATGCTTCTCCGTGGTCCTGTCAGGAGCACCAGGCAAGCTGCTCAGGCAGCTTAGATTGGCAGCTGCTGTGTAAAACTGACAGCTGCTGTTCAGTAGGTACTGCAAATTCGTCATGAGTCCTGTTGGCTTCACCCAACAGGTATCTGGCTCCTGGTTTATTTCTGAAGCATCACAGATTTAATGTTGCTGATATTTCTTTGAACTTCTTTTTCTTGAGAAATTCTGGGAAACTTGGTTTGTCTGTGAATCATAATAAAATCAAATTTCTAAGCATTCAATTTTCTCCAGAGCTAGAAATCCCATGATTTGACCCACTCAGGCATGTGGCCTTCTGGTAGGCTGTGTGCGCAGCAATATGGTATACCAAGCAGCAAGAAACAACTTATGTGCTAATGGCTTCTCAAGTGCTAGTTAAACATCCCTTTCATATTGCATCTAGCTGAAACCAGTAGTAGGGAAGAGCTCTCTGTTGTGGGGGAGATGGGTGGAGAAGACACACAAGTCTTATCATGTACTTAACTGCCATTCTGGGTTAGCTATAGGAATTTTTTTCAGGATTTTGAGATATAGACCACATTTAAGACAGTTACTGCCTTCTCTGTAGCACCAGTCATTGCATGTTTTGGGACAGGACTGTGATCACCACTCTCTTACAACAAAGCATTTGGGAGTGGCTGGACCCCTTTGGAACTGCATAGCTTCCATTAGCCACAGCAGCACCTTACCTGTGTAACAACAGCCTGAATGGACAGTAAGAAAATTTTTCTTATCAGAGAGAAGGCTAGCTAACTCCTGGTGTGAGGGGGAGAGAGCGCTGTTAATATGGAGTTAAGAAGGCCTGATGACATTCTTGTGCCATCCCAGAATGTTGAAACTTGAAACTGCTGAAAGCCTGGATGCAGGGTGAAGGTACCTGCTAGTGTCACCTTAATCCTGCCCTCTTCAAGCAATTGCCCAACATGCCTGTGGCATGCCATGCTCTGCTTCTGTAGCTATGCAGGGTAGCTGAGCTGTTTTGTGGGGGAGAGGGATAGAGCACATGGCCACTGTAGCAAAACCTAGCTCTTCCTTTTGCTAAGGTAAAGCTTGTACTTAAGTGAGCAGGACTAAACAGAAGCTCCCTACACTCAAGCACTGCACTGACTCCATGACTACCCTGCCCCCCTACACACAGAATTCCCTCTCGTCCTGCACTTTTGGAAAACCCCAGACTGAATTATAACTCACTGCTGGCAATCCTTAGGGCAAGAAGATCCATGTGTGCCAATGCTGATGCAACCTATAGAACCCAGCAGTGAAAGGAGGCACCCTGGATCTCTCCAATACAAGTGTAACTTGCTTGGATCATGAGGGGCAGGGTAATGAGAGGGGCAGGCAGAGGGGCTGTAAACCTCTACCACATCCCATAACACAATTGCAGCTCTGTAGAGATCCTCTTCAGTCATCGCTCCTTCTGCTCTGTCTGGCAATGAAAGTACTTGGAATGCAGACGGATAGTTGCCAGGGGCCTATTGCCAGCTCCAGTTCAGGTTGGGTGGGCAGGTGTACCAAATGCATGTGTGGTTTCTGGTTGATCAGAAGTTTGAATTTGTGCAATTTGACTTTCTGAAAAGGGATATGGATGCTATTGGGCAACCTGAACTATCCATTAATCAAGCATTTCTTCAACCACAGATGAGTTAGGCCCAGATTCCTATTCCCCTGCAGGCACTTCTGAATGGAGTATGTAGGAAAGGACTGTTGAATATAAGGAGCCTTTATGTCAGAAGGACTGTGTAGGAGAAAACTCAAGATCTGCTGAGAACAACGCCCTCACGCCAAGCTCATGTTGACTGTGGCCCCGGGGGCAAGTTCAGTGCAGGGTGTCAGGACTGCTATGACATCCGCTTTCAGGGAAGGGCCCAGGTTTTGTCAGACAACAATTGGAGATCAGGCTGTCCAGTAGAGGCAGACTGTCTTCAGTTAGAGGGGGCATGGTCCTCTGACTTCCACCAGGAATGGGGTACGCATTGCTGGTCTGTCCCTGCCAGAGATGCCCTGGCAAGGTGTTGGCCTCCCTCCTTACTTGGTCTCCTTCTCGCTCTCCTTTTCTGCTAAATTGCCCCCTATACCCCATGAGCAGAAGGCAGGCTGTTAGCTAGGGGGCCCATAGCGTTTCTTGATGAAGATGGCAAAGGATTCATTTGTGGGGGTAGGGATGGGCTGTGACTTGAAACATCTGAGAGGTCCCCATTTGAGAGGTTCCTTTGGCTTCTGTGTTTGCCAGGGTAGGTGAGGGTGGAGTGGCTCCTGGCTGGGCAAATAGTGAAGTTCAAGCCAGAGCTCAGAGTGCTGAGCAAGCCTGCACAGAGCACTCGCCACCAAGCTCAGCCTGGGTGAGGGCAGCTGTGTGTTTCTGGAAGTCCCTTGGTTCAAGGGCAGGTGGTTAGTGGGCAGGAATGGGGAGGATAGGAACAAGCTTAGCACTTCTCGGGGCACGAGTGGGAAACCAAAAAGCAAGCTGCTCTGCTGGTCCAGGCAGTACTCTGACCTCTCCGTTCAGGAGCCTCCTTGCTTTGCTGCCAGTGCTTGCCTTGGCGGGGTAGCTTCTGTGGGCTGCACAGCATTTGGGGAGACTGTTGCTTGTAGAGCTGGGAACAGGATCTGGTAGTAACTCCAACCAGTCCTGCTCTTAGGCCAGCATCCCTGAAGTGTGCCCAGTGGCAGGTCACGCCAACTTCCAGGCTTATCTGGGCCTGTAGTACCCATCACCACTGGAGAGCTGTAGACAAAAGTGTTAGTTAGGATTTATGGGCATGCATTTGAATGTTGATGAACTACAGTTCTGGGCAGCCTGACTTCTGAGGAGGGGGTTTCTGTGCTGGGAGCAGTTGCCTCCTTTACTACTTGTCATATTCAGGAACAGTGGTGTAGGAGAAAGGGAAGTGACCATTGTACCCTTCAATCTCCAGGAATGAGACCAAGTGCTAGTGTGGTACTGGGGTGTGGAGCAGTGTTTCAGGGTGAGGTGTAAGGGACTGTTGCTTTTCTCTTGTGTCAGGCATCTGGCTCGTCTCAAGAAAGTTGATACCCCCTGCCCGCTTTGGTCTAAGACAATGCATGCCTCTACCTGACTCCTTGTGGGGAGCAGATGGGTGTCCCCATGACCTAACTCTGCCACTTGCTATGTGACCTTCTTCCCTGCACTGCCGTGTGCTCAGTCCATCCTTCCTGGAATAGCTGTGGATAATTTGTTACCAGCCCCAAATAACCTGCAGACAGATGGCCGTGCAGAGTATTTTAGTGCCTGACATATGTGCCCTGCCTACAATAGAAGGTCTGATTCACTTTGGCATCTCCTGGGAACTGAAGCTTGTCAGTTGGTCCCCTGATGAAGAAGCCAATGCTAAAATCCTTTCGTAGCTGACCCCAGGCATCTGGGCACAAAACTGCTTTGATTGGTAGAGCTGTCACTGTGAACAGACCCCTCAGAACATGCACAGTCCTTTTGGGGCCTGGAGAGGCATCCCTTTGTGTCAGGCTACGCAGCTTAGAGGAGAGAGAGTCAGTGCTGAGTGGCATTAGCCCCAAAGTGCCATTTCCTGCCCACTCCACTGTTTAAAGCAGTAGAGCCAGACAAGAAAATTGCCCACCCTGTTGCATGAGAGGGGTGTCCAGGGCATCCAACACTAACCCTGAATTAGATTGTCTGCTGGAACTGGGCAGATTGCTGTAAGAGCCTACTATGGACAAGCTAAGTGTGTCTGGGCCTTTCAGTAGGCTGACCAGATGGAAATCCAGGACATCATGTAGGAAATCAGAGACATTCCTTCCCCCCACAACCTGGGCCCCTGCATTTCTGGGACACCCAGTATAATTCCCAACAGCTGGCTGACCAGCCTCTGAAATTTGGGACTGTCTCAGCTAAAATGGGACATATGGTCATCCTACCTTTGGGCTCAGAAATGTTGTGGTAACATTTTCCTTTTGGTGTCCAGCTGCCTCTGTCCTTATTGGCTCAGCCAGGACTGGATGCATTGCAAAGACGCTCTCCTCTGCTTGACCAGGAAGAGCAGCTAGTCTGAGTGTCATGTGCTCTGTGTGCAGCACCATTGTAAGTCAGTGACCTCTGCCTTGTGTGTCCAAATGCCTCTTCCAGAAGACTCATCTGGGGCCAGTTTGAAACTGTTTGTACAGGCAGTTTCCTTCATTTCTGACTGCCCTCTCACCCCAGTCCTCCTGGGCTCTGAATAATTAGCCAGTAGCGTAGGTGCTAAGCTCACTGTCTTGTCATGTCCCAGGTCTGTCTGAATTAATGAATGAGTGGCAAGCAAGAAGCTTGCAGGCTGTGAAGTGGATGGTGCACTTGGAATCCAGCATTTGGATGTGAGTAGTCACGGCTTGTGGTTTCTGGTTGTCAGGCAGGGACTTAATGACCCCTCAATCCTAAGCTGCAGATGCCTGGACTTCTCAAGCCCCTGCTGTCCCCTCCAGCTCCCTCCCAGCTGTGCCGCTTACTTGCACCTAAGGAAGGAGGCAGTTGTCAGTCCCACCAAGTTGTAAATTCTTTGCCTGGTGCTGTGTACATAACTTAGGGGATCTATATGGTAACGGCCTATTGTGAGCTCCTCCTCAGTGATGAGGAGCAGCAGGCGGTCACTCTGTTTCTTTGGACAGGTCACTTTCCCTGCGACCTCACTGTCACATGTTAGTAAAGATCCCAGTTTGCCATACATCCTCTGAACCCTGTGGGGCCAGAACATGCTCACTTCTCCCTGCCTCCTATTAACTGCACTCGAAGGCCCCACAGTTATCTGACTCCTTCCCCTAAACCATGCAGCATCTCATTGTTCCCTCAGCTCCTCCTTCCCACTCTGTGGGGATAGTCTAAGTTGACTTTTCACCACTGAGTCTGTTGCTGGGGAGAAGGATAGCCTACTAACTGCAGCTGCCCTTGGCATTGCACAGGCCACATGTGCAGATTTCATATTTAATGTGAACCAGTCTCCCACTAGATTTGTAAAACAGGGTGACTTTAGCACCCTGCTTTGCATACCTATTGTGAGATTTTCCCTGCCCTGAGGACCTTGTAGACTGAGATGAGACCTCAGAAGACAATTCAGGAAAAGCTGTGTGGGTGGGGATGTGGGAGAGGGACTTTCACTCATGCATGTTAGTAAACTTAGGAAAGTCAGTCTTTCTCTCTCTAGTAACCTAGGAGAGAGAGAGACCTTCCTAGTTTACTAATCTGTGCATGTGTGCAGAAGAGACTTTCCTAATTTACTAATGTGTGTGGCTGGGGATGGGGGAGAGAGAGACTGCTAGTTTGCTAGACTTCCTAATTTACTAATGCACATCTGCTATAGACAGCCTTTCCTGTCTGCCTGCCTGCCCTCTGTAGCTAGAACCAGGCAGTAGAGAAGACAATCTCTTATGTGGGACTTTCACATACCAGGTAGTGGAGCATCTTTTGCACTGTCGGGAGGGCCACATTAAATCAGTCTGCTGTTCTCAACATCTACCTAACCTCAAAGGGGAGAATTAAAGTTACCCACTCTTAACTACATTCCTGTCTGCTTCTGGATGTCTCGGTAGTAGCATTTGCCAAGGGGACTTCCCTGGCTCTTCGCAAGGTCCCTGCACACTCCTGTGTTAAGGCTGGACCTGGCCAATGTAATCCAGGCCTTTGTCAACCCAAGGTTGGGCTTTTGAACTGTTCTGCAGCAGGCTGCACCTTTAAGCCATCTGAAAACTGCAGTTAGCGAAGGTAATAGGTGCTAGTTACACCTGGCCATGTGCATGGGCTGCCAGACAGTGTCCAGGTGAGATGCGCAGTCTGGCTGCATTTTACAAAGTTATCTAGTAACCAGAATGATGCCTCCCTACGGGTGTTACTCCATGGTCATTCAAGATGTGTAAACCGACAGCCACCTGGTTTGTGAGGGGGCTGGTGCCAGAGAATGGCTTCAACAAATGCTGGAGTATCGCCAAACCAGCTTGTTCTCTCAAGCTTTGGCATCTGTGCCATGATGACATCCAAGGGAGTGGAGCCATCTTGGAGCTGGAGGGTGTACTAAGACTATGAAGGCTTGGTTTACCTTGTTCAAAGGACCTGCAGAAAGGTTGTGGTGAGAGGCTCTGTTTGTGTCTTTTTCTCTTTACTGTGCATGAACGGGTCCTAGAAATAACAAGCATGTCCAGTCCAGTCTTTCTCCAGCAGAGACCAGGTCTCCCTGTAGAATTCAGCTGAATGAATTCAGGGCTTTTATGCTTATTAGAAAGCAAAGGAGAAAAGTGTTTAAATCTTTTACAATGAGAGATTTTCTCCATAACTGTCTGGCACATGTTGGGGTTAAAGACTGTATTTACCTGGATCCAAAATTACTTTGAATTTAAAATGACCCTCCAATGATTCGATTCTATATGTGAAAAATTATAAAGTTGTTATGCTTTTACATGTGTAGAATCCAATTAGTGGAAGGTCAGCTTAAGTTTATCCCATTCCCCCCTCCCTTGTTCTCCTGCCCTTTGTCCTCTCCCCCCCACCTGTCCCTCCTGCCATCTGCTCCCACTACCTCCCCCTGCTTCTTGCCTGTGACTGTCCCCCCCACTCCCTGCTTCCCCCTGCAGCTGCTCCCCCACCCCTAGCATCCCATGCCTGTGCCTGCCCCCCAACTTGATCTCCTCCACCCCTGCTTCCCCCTGAAGCCTGCCCCCCACTGCTTGTACCCTGTGCCCGCCCCCCACTCCCTGTCCACACCCCTGCTTCTGCTGCAGCTCTGCTCCTCCAGGGAAGTCAGCAGCAGCACCCCAGCCCAGTCTGGCCAGGGAGAAGCAGCCAGGCAGGGTTGGGGATGGAGGGATCAGAGCCAGAGCAGAAGGTTTGGAGGGGGTAGAAGAGCAGGGGTACAGGGTCAGGCTCACCCCACCCAGTCTCTCCCACACACACCCTGCCCATGTGCCTTCTTTCCCCCTGCCCCCCAACAAGCCATTCCAGCCTGGGGCAGGCAGCAGCTCAGCTCAAGCTTCAGCCCCAGGGCCAGAGCTGAGCCACTGCCTCCCCTGGGTTGGTACTCAAATCTAAGATAAGGATCCCCACCCCTAGTGCTGATCTGGGGGGAAGAAACCTTGGATTTGTGTAAATATGATAATAGTCAACAGAAATAAGACAAAAACTGCCATACATAGTCCTATAAACTCCTCTCAGACTTGCATGGTGGCATTTGTTCTCTAGTTGATCATAGAGCAGATGTTCTTCACCTTAGACTCAAAGCACCTTTCAATAGGCACCCCTTGGAAAATGTCAGCTTGCAGCTTTCACTTGTTTTTTGACTAGAGAAAAATCCTTGGGCGGTTCTTCTGTTGCAAAGAACTTGGACTGCACATGTCCGAATGTTTGGATTCCTATGAGTTTATCTTGTGAATCATGTTTGCGCACCGTACAATGCTACTCATGGCACCCTTGAAAGGATTGCAAGGCAGCCCTGTTTACCACAGTGTCCTGGTTGAGAATCCCTGCCATAGTCTTCTAGGAAGGACAAGGAAATATTAGGCCTGAATTTATAATGTAAAAATACTTAAGTCTTTGAGGGTAGGTTTTTTTTAGGTCATAAAGAACAACTTGTGACAACAGAAGTGATAGCTTTTCCTTTGCTGGTCTCTATAATGAGGTTTGTTCAGCTCAGAGTGGGTATCCCAAGACTCACATCTACTAATGAGCAAAACAATTAGTTTAACAAGGCTTCTAACTTCTAGTTCATGCTCAGCTCTGCCCATATGGAGACTTTTCCTTCCTCTACCCACATATATCCACCATGGAGGGAGACGATCCTCCCACTGGAGCAGGAAAAAATTTAAACCACCCTGTCCCATGATAGCAGCAGTGCAATGGCCATGTCAGCATGAACTCTTCTAGCATTCCTTCCCAGTTGAAGCGGCTGTGGTATAAATAATTCTCACTAATTCACATTCAGCTCTTCTTTGCAAGATAGAGAATTGAGCGGAAGAATGAAGGCAATGCCTTCAGCACTTCCACAGCTTCTGGCTTCCTCTGGGGGATATCAGAGCTCCTGACCTTTATTGGGGCAATGGTTTTTGAGTAAGAAGGAAGCACAAAATCTCCCCCCGACCTGCCAGAGAATGCTGGGCCTTAGAGCATTTGCTGGGCCCATATGCAGTGCTGTTCTTCATGTGAAGCAGCTCTGCTTTGTAACTGTATTGCACCCAATACCCAGCACTGTACCTAGACTCCTGGCAGCCCCAGGCAAACTTTTAGTGTTGACCCCCTTTTGCCAGAGATAATGATAATAATAATCATTATTTTCACCATTTTCGGGCCCCCTTTCTGTCCAGACCCCGGGTGGTTGCCCGGTTTGCCCCTGCCTGGGTCGGGCCCTGCCAGTACCCTGCCCAGTTCCATGCTGTACCCCAGGGTTGAGCCAAGTGAAGGTCTGAGGCTGAAGGGGAGGGGGTGGTGCTGTTGAATGATACCCCAAATAGAGACAGGGAGTACCTGCCCTAAATTGAATGGGAAAGACATTTGGCCAGTGTCGTTTTGCCCCAGGAAGGTTGTATGATCCCCACCCCCGCCTCTTGAAACATCCCTACAGAGGTGATCTTAACTGCGTCTTGTGTACCTGCCCATGGTATGTCACTAGAACTGGGTTTGCTAGATTTGGTACACTGACAAGGCAATGGAGGGGATAAATGCTGCTGTCCCTCTTGGCAGACAAGGTTCTTTGGGTGAATCTGATATCTTTTATTAGACCTCTTGGCCATTCCTGCCTCTGGCAGGAGGTTGGAGAGTTTGTCTTGGCTCTGCAGCAGAAGGAAAAGGAGGGGCCAGCTCAGTCACTAAAGCATGGACTCTGAATGTGACCTGGTGGTTCAGAATGGATGTAATGGAGTTCTCCATCTGGCTTTGCTCTGGGCTCATGTTTCATCCCACCTTCCTGAGGTACCTCACTTCACACGTTTGTTAAGCCAGCACCTGCAGTGCTAAGGAGAAGTCCAACAGGCAACTCCTGTCTTCATTGCTCTTTGGTATCACCAGGTCTTCTGGTCCAGCCTGACTTAGTGTACACAAAGCTCTCTGTGTGGAGAGCAAAGTATTTCACTGAAATGAGGAAACTCCGCCATTCCCATGTTACAGAGGGATCTCTGACAGGTTTGGGGAGTCTGTGGCAGAGTAAGTGAAAGGGACCCAGGAGTCCTGTTCCCAACCCTGCCTTCTCTTCATGGAGTGATTGCAGTTTCATTATGGTCTTAAACCTTAAACCAACTTTGCTGAGAAGTTGATATTCTCCCAGCTCTGCTTCTGGCTAGCTGTTGGACTTTGGGCTGTTCAGGATTCAGCCCGAGCCTGTTCCTTCTTTTCAGATGACTAAGGGTTTCTTTCGGTTTTGCAGGTCAAATGCAGGCCTCAGATGCCACTCGAACTCGATGCTCAATGCTCTCTGTCCCTTGAAGCTGGGAGTCTGTAACTAGGAGGTCCTCACGACCAGCGTGTGTACTGCTGGATCCTGCAATACAAGAGCCAACTCTTCCCCCAGTATCCCAGATACCCCTGCCACCTTGGCAGCCTTCAAAGGTTGGTTGTCTTGTTTGTCTGATAGATGTGATAACAATGCTCGGTGTCCTGTTACTCTGGTCTTTTTTCCTGTGAACTGATGAGCCTGAGGTGAGATGGGCAAGCAACTTGGCACCACGGGCTCCCTTTCTGCTCAGTCCCACATGGCTGGTCGCTGCACCTTACCCTGGGGCATGGGGAGGTGAAGCCTCCAGGGCAGCCCCAAAGATCCCAGCAGCACTCGGAAGCCCCAGCGCCAGCTAGCCTCCCATAGCACAGGCCTTTAGAAGAGGAGGAGGAACATTTCTCCACCTAAACCCTGGTAAGCAATGGGCAGCTCTCCTGCCTGTGTGGGAATATCCCTTGAAAGCCCCTTTGGGAGACCCCTGTCCTGAAATCATTCTATTACTGTCTGAGAACCTTTCATCACTGCATTCAGCCATTCCTGGGGCCTGGGCCCCCAGGGACCTAGCAGAGGCTGAAGCAGGACAGGGAAAGGACATGGAGGGAGCATGGGAACTGGGAAAGTTTTCATGGCCTGATTTTCCCCCCTACCCCAACTGGGGACCCATTCCTTACAACCAGTTGCTCTACCTTGCATGAAATCCTCACCTTCCTTCCTGCACCAAGCATTTTTGTGAAACTGCTCTTCTCTGCTGCCTCCCCCACCCCTCATTAGCACGGGGCTTGGCATGCTGGCAGGAGGGGCCCTGGCTTGTCTGGGCCTTGATCGGATTTGTCAAGGCTCTTTCTCTTTTCTTCCTGTTCATTGAGGATCAAAACAAAGAAAATGAGGGGGGTGGGAAAGACCCTAAGAATAGGAACAAGGGAAGAGAGGGAAGTTAGAGTGACAGGTTGCCCCCTGTGCCCCTCCCCTTCCCACACTGGTGGGGCAAAGCTAAATCTGAAGCACTTCGTTTCAGAAGCCAGTGCCTCTTCCTCACCTCTAGCCAGGATGTTGCTCCTGGGTCTTTGCCCAGCTCTGGCTGGCCCTGGGCTGTTGGGACTCTTTGTGGTTCAGCCCAAGCCTGTTCCCTCAGACGTGCTGGTGTGGATCTGCTTCCTGTGCTGCAGCCAAAAGTGCCTGAAATGGTGAGGGGGCATCCACATCTATTAATCTATTATAGTACCCCAGCAGTGATAGGAAACAGAGGCACAGAGCCCTAAGATCTCCTCTTCCACTCCCCCCAAAGCAGGCACTGAGGCCCAGGGATCCAAACAAATATGAATGCAAATGGGCTGCTATTGTTGCTGGGGTTTTTTAATGTGCTCTCTGCTGAGATGTTTTCCTCTTTACCTGAGCCAGCAAAGTGCTCCTCCTGTTAAGCAGCCTTAATGAGCCCACCGCAGAGCTCGGCTGGCTTCTGGCATCAACAAAGCATGTTCAGCTGCAAGACTTTCCAGATCCTCCCCAGCCCAGAGCTAGATAAGAACTCTGAACAAGGGCCCTCTGTGCAGCCGGGGCTGTGAGGTGGAGACAAATACAGTTTGAAATGCACTGATTTTCAGCAGCTGCTAGTCAAGGCTAGGCTTGACTATTGGTAGCCACCAGACTTTGGTGAGGGCAGGAGCCTGGTCTAATATGCAAGCCTCAGCACTGGCATGGTGGATCTTAATCCTATTCACCACTTTTTCCCCAGGCTGCTCAAACCGTCATCCCCGTCCCCTCCCTGTGTTCTGGGGATTAGGGCAGGGGAGTTAAAATTCATGGAGTCCCAGCACAGTGCACGATGGGCGTCAGAGGGTGAGGACATGCATCCTCAGCTGCCTGTCCTTGAGCTTTAGTCTTGAGGAAGCATGCCTAGGGACTCAACCAGGTTTCTTCTTTTCCTCCCCTTGCTCCTCATTCTGGCCTATGTGTCCCCTGGCATAGCTCGTGCTGTCAGTGATCGGACTGAGTATTTGCACAAGTGGCACAGATAGCCTCTGCACAGCACACAGCAGATCTGGGCAGGGATTGGCAGTACAGTGGTCAGGGGACAGAAAGCAGACAGCAGATTGGGCAGGGGAAGGGGATCAGAGTGGTACCTGAGGGGAGGGTGGGGAAAATGGAGCTTAATTTGTGGTGAGCCTGCCAAAAAAGTGGTCCCTATTGCAGTACAGAAGGCTGTAAAGTGCCCACACTATATCGAGCATGCAAGTAGCTATAATCCCTGTGCCAGCTTGGTGCCTGCACCTCTCTGGATCCATGGAGTTTGTCCTGCTCCCCAGTACGGCACCTCAGCCTAACCCTAGAGCCCCACCGATTCCCTCTCTTCTCCTTTCCCCACTTGCTGCGCAAAGAGAGAGAGAGGAAAGGGAGACAGGAGCCCCCACTCCCACATGCTTCCTGCTTATGAGGGGAATACAGGGAGCCATGCAGGGATGGGGGCTTATCCAATGAATTCTTTGAGGGTGCCTTGCCCTCTTACTCCTTTGTGACCGTCTCCAGCTGATGCCCTTGGTCCTGGGGTGTGCAGACTGCCTTTGCTATTCCAAAGCCCATACAGGACAGTCATCCTTCTCCTGCCTGATGGGACAGTGTCTCTACAGCTGGGTCTGTCCTGTCCTCTGTTGACTTATTGGCCACAGAAGCCTTCACAAGTTACAGTGATTGTAAAGAGTTTTGTCTCCCAGTTCAAACAAAAGAACATCCTATTAAGGGAAGCACATGTTTCCCTTGTGCATTTTACATGGTGATGGCCAGGCTCGGTCTCTGAGCAGATATAAATCAGTTGGGTTGGAAGCACTCATCAGGCTTTGTTGTAGGTTGGAAGTGCTCATCACGCCTGTGGTTCTGTCATCAGCATGAAACGGCCTCCTGATCTACATGTGTGCTCATCTGCCGCTGTGTTCTCTGTCCCTGCACACCCCAACCCGTCTGCAGCCCCCATCCCCTGCTCCCTCAGTGTGGTGTGCGCTCCAGAGTGTGCAGACTCTCTTGTGTCCAAGTGCTGTATTCCTTATGCTGCCCAGGAGCCCTGGGCATCCAGGCCAAAGGTGAGAGTTTGGCTGAGCTTTGGCTTCCCTGGGCAATTGAAGCTTCCCAGGGCCTGGGCATTATCTT
Source organism: Alligator mississippiensis (assembly GCF_030867095.1). Classification (NCBI taxonomy): domain Eukaryota; kingdom Metazoa; phylum Chordata; order Crocodylia; family Alligatoridae; genus Alligator; species Alligator mississippiensis. Next base: position 226,569,293 of record NC_081825.1, read on the forward strand.
GAAAATAAAACCCCTTCATGTGACATTTGGCAGAAGTGGGAGGGGGGAGACAGAAGATTCCTCTCCACCAGCATCTTCTACAGAGCACATGCAAGACAAAGAGGGAGGACTGAGCCCTGTGAGTGCTACTGGTCTGTGGGGTCTACTTGGGGCAGTGAGGACAAGGGTGTGGTGGGGACAGGCAAGCAGCTCCCCCTAGGCTTATCTGTCTGACCCGGCTCTGGAGAGCTCTTGTCCCAATAGCTCATGGGGAGGTTGAACTTAGCTACCGAATTGGAAACCAGACTCTGGCCCATGGGGAATTATTGCCTACACTGGGGAGCCAGCCCCCAGTGCCTGGGTGGCTCTCTGGCAGCAGTTTGGTGGATAAGAGGCCTGGCCTGGAAGTCTCATTTCTGTTTCCTGCTCAGCCCTGACCTAATATGTAACTTTGGGGAAATCACTTCATCCTCTCTGTGTTTCTCTTCCCCATCCCTCTCTAGCTGGTCCATTCGGGGACTGTATCTTACCATGTCTGTCTGGCCTTGTGGGAGTGCCTAGCTCTGAGGAGTCTTGAGATGCTGCAACAGTACTGAAAATAATCATGTGAGCAAGAGCCTTTGATCATCATGGGGGAAAGATGACATTGTCTCCATGTCCCAGCTTCCATCAGTGCCATCTATGCATGTCCTGTGTATCCTCTTCTGACTAGGGTCAGCTTTGCTGTGGTTCCAAGGGGCTGGATGCAGTAGGAAGAAGGTTTCATAACATTTTCCTGAACACCTGTAGTTTTAAAAACAAAGGCAACCTTGGTGTGCACTCTGAATTTAGGAGGTGGGCAGGTCATGGGGGCAGCCAGCCGATAAAGATTCTGCCAAAGTCAGCATAAATCAATAAAGGGTGCAGCAAGGGTCACAATGGAGGCCATCATCATCCTTGCTGTTCCCCCTAGCCATAAACCGTGATATCCACATCACCCTGGTGACTGATCAGCTAGTCAGCACTTCTTGCACAGGCTTATCCTGTCAATCCACCTCAGCCTGGGTTGGTTTTATGCCTGGGATCCATATCATGGTCTCTCATACATCTTTTGTTGTCTTCTCCCTCTAGCTGGTGGTAAATTCAAGTTACTTAGAGCATGTTCAGAGGCCTGCTGGAGCAACTTTTATTCTTTTCCTCTGTCCTTCTTAGATCGCTGTATTGTGTCCAGTTCAGTGACAGACTGACTGTTCATTCAGGTGCAGAGCAAAGCACTGCCCCATCTCATGTAATGGGTATCAGAGGAAGCTGCTAGATTCATGTCATGCTCGTGTCTGCAGGCTGTTTACCCTCTGCCCCTGCTCCCCTCCAAGTCAAGTGGGACTAGGACTCTCCCCCACCAAGCTTGGTCAGAGCTATGTTGGGCTTGTTTTCAGTGTATGACCCTATCCATAGGTTGCAAATCAGCTGCAGTATACAGTCCCCAGGGCAGCCTGAGTGTAAGGTTCTAGTGCCATGAAAACTTTATTTCCCCCTCACCCCCTGGAGCAGGACTATTCCTACCTGCTGAGCTGGCCAAGGCTGGCTAGTTACAGCGTGATTCTTCTGTTCCTCTTTTGGCCAAGTAGAGGATTTTTGGGGCCATCAGTGCCAGGAATAACACTAGGTATAGAAAACATGAGTGCCTGCATGTGTTACCATGTGTTTTGTTTATGCCAGTCCCCTATGGCAGCACCAATCTCTGTGTGTGTGCAAATGTGAGCACCTGCTACTGCTCTTTCCTATGTCTTTGGGTTGTTAGGACCCTGCCCCCCCAACATAGCTTTGTCCATCATTCAGCTTCTGTTCATTTCAGGAGTGCCTTCCCAGCATGTGACTTCAGAAGTATAGCTATCTCTTCATTCTGTCACTGCCCATCTCCACTTCAGACCTTGCCCAGGCACTCCCCTGGCATCCGCCTCGGCATCTGTCACATATATTGTATCGTTCAGTTGCCTTGCCTGCTGCTGCTGACAGTGCTGGTGTTGAATTCAACCTGCAGCCTAAACTTCAGTCATGTGCAAGGATGTATGAGTCCAGCAGTGATGGGTCTCCATAGCTAAACTTCTGTCATACAGAGGGAGATACAGGTCCAGCAGCAATGGTGTGCCATGTGATACACAAGTCCAAATCATGAGTCCTGTGCCTTGCAAACACCAAAAGCATTTGAGGGTGGGTTTGTCTTGTTCAGGTGTGTTTTTTCCATTTTTTTTATCTATTTATTTTAAAGTAAATATAGTTAGTATCGAGCCCATCCTTTCCAAACAAGAGAGCAAAACTTTTAGCTTAGCCTCAGCGTTAAGTATTTTGACTTGTTTTCATTTTGGCTGAAACCATTCAGGTCAGATCTGCCAGGAACTATCAGATAACTTGGGTTATACCAAATCTGCAAAGCTTGTCACCCACCAAACCAGCTACCAAGCCATGATGCTTTGCCCAGCTCTTCCAGAGGGAATGTTGCAAGCACCTGCAGACTGGGCTCAGAAGTATCCATGAGGGCTGTGACCCACTGAATGGGGCAGGTGCTCAGTGTAAGGCTGAGCTTTCAGAGCCCAGTGTACCCTGGCATCAGAACTTTGGTTTCCATGTGATGCAAATCTGCCTGGCTTCCCTGTTACTGGAGTCTTCTTGGCATCTTGCACTTTCCTCTGTGTGGGCTACGAAGATGAAACCAGTGACTGTAGTCTTCAGGGAAGTAGGTCCCTTCTGTAAGGGTTGAGTTTGCTTGGCCCGTGACACCCTCCCTCCTTCCTTGTGTATTTCAGTGGAGCTCTGAAATCTTTGCAGCCTCTTGTCTCTTCCTAACATGTAATTCACTGTAATGAACATGTAAGAAGATTCTGGATTTCAAAGCACAGGTGACTGGCTGAGGAACATGCATGGAGAAGGATTTGCTGAAGGCTACGAGGTGAGTCAAGGTAAGAGCAGGGCTAGATGATGGGTCCTGCTGTCTCGAACCTGGGCTCAGAAAGCTCTGCACTGTGCTGAGCTCTTGGAAATGAAAGCATGTCTCAGCACATGGGCAGGTGAAGCTGCCCTGAGCATTTCCAGATACTCTGGACACCAGGATGCTCTGAACCTAATAATTCAGGGAATTAGGTGAAACTGAGATGCATCCAAGGCCTGAGTGTCCCGCTCTCTGACCTCAGCCAACTCTGCAAGGTGTTAATGTTTTGTTCCCACAACCCTTGGTACTGATGATGTTGCTGGGATGGAAAGTAACCCAAGGGCAGCTATGGTGGCTTGTGCTGCGCTGGAGAGAGAGATTTGAGAAGCAGCGGTTCCTGACTGGGGAAAGCTGAAGTGAGGAGGGAAAGGAGTTTGGATCCAAACATGAGAGCATAGGGAGAACTCTGGTAAAGTGTACGCGTTCCACAAAGCTGGTCCAACAGGTGCATCATGCCTGCTGCAAAGTCCTTTGCATGGAGGCAGGACAGGAGGCTCTGGCTGTGGCAGTGTCATCCTGTCCAGGGCACTCCATGCTGCTGAAGAGCCCTCTGTTTGTTTAGTTATTCTGGGGGAAGCTGCTTTGCTGGAGCAGCTTGGCACTCGGGTGGGACAGTCTAGAGCAGAGCCTCCTGTAAGGCCAGGATTCAGATTTACAAACTCCCTTGCCAAGACCAGCATTTAGTTGCTGTGGCTTCCTGTCAGGGAGCACCTTGGTGTCTCTAGGAGATGGGTTCCTTGCCTTGGCATTGAGGTGGATCTCCCCCCTCTCCCAGGTAGCCCAGTCATCCTGTCCTTCATTCCTGCAGCATGCCTGCTGTCATAGCCTGGTTGACCAATGGTGTCCATGCAGTAGAGCAGCAGGCAGCCCATACCAAGAGAGTGACTTGCTGATATTCATCTCCCAGCATCAGGCAGGGAGCAGGGCTGCTCACAGAGCTTCAGGGAGCATGAGATTCTTGTTGCCCAATAATGCTGTCAGGGGGGCCAAAGCTGCCTGTCTGAACTTGGAGTGTAGCTGCCTGGAGATCACTCCTAGGCCAGGGCAGAGGTTTTCCTGGGCTGGCTGTGCCAGAAAACCCTAGCGTAGCTGCTTATGCCAGCAGAAAAGTCCCTTGGCCAATACAGCTTATGCTGGTTTGGTGCAGGAGGAAACCTGCTCTGACAAAAGCCCTTCTTATCCCATTGTGACTGTGCCCTCCTGAAGGCTTCTGCTGGAAGAGAAATACCACTAAGGAACCTGTTCCTGACTGCCACCAGCCAGTGTTGCCAGGCACGTCCTGGGTAGACCTGGCCCCAGCGTCCTGCAGCTGCAACATTCACAGGCTCTTTCAAGATGTGCTCAGCTGTGGCCCCGTGTTATCTCAGGTGTGTCCTTTAAGACCTCAGGATCCCTGCTGAATTGAGCATGGGAGAACCACCAGGTGTCTGGAGACCAGCCAAGAGGCTGCTGCTGCCGCCTCTGGGCTGGATCCAATGTGGGTGTTACCAGTGCATCCCACAGGTATCTGAGACAGGAGTGTACAGCCGTGGCTGAGTGTCTGGGCCATAGGCATAGCAGTGAGTTTTGGTTGCTGTATAATTGCAGTTGCTAGCAGCAGCAGCTTTCCTTTGCTCCCACCCCCAAGTTGATGTCCAGGGTGCTTGCCTTGTTCACCCCTCCCTATTACACTACTGGTCTAAGAAGGCTAAACTAGGTGCAGCCTTCTCTATGGGCTGTCTGAGGTGGATGGCTGCCCCATCAGCCCAAGGCCGCCTCTCTTGCTGTGGAAAAAGGGGAGGGCTAGGAGCTTCCTGTCTATACCAGGCAGGGCAGTGTTGGCTCAGGCTTAGCTGGGGCATGACCCTGACAAATAGAACCTCTCTCAGTGTAGGGGAGTCGGTAAAATGAGACAGATGAGAACTCTGCTCCCTGGCCTCTCTTCCCCACGACATTTCTGTGATAGCTGTCCCTGTGGCTGCAGTAATGCCCAAAGGTCAATCTGTGGGCTACGTTCCACTACCCTGGCTGTGCTGATGTCGGGGTGGGAGGGGGTTCTGGAGCAAGTTGCTGTTCAACATGAGTAAAAGTGGCTCCCTCACCTCAGCTTGCACGCTTATGATCTGGGAGAGAAAAGTAAAAAGCAAGTTGGTAAAAATAAGAGCTGAAGTTAGGCTGGGAGGAGTATCTGAGCCTGCCCCCCCTGCTGGGAGATCCACCCCTGTTCCCCACCTGCTCACTGCCCTCCTGTCAGAGGGGAGGCGGTCATAGAGTCATCAAGAAGTAGGGCTAGAAGGGACCTCCATAGGTCATCTAGTCCAGCCTCTTAATAAAAGGACCATCAACCCTGACACAATGCATGATATAACACCCTAACCTGCCATGGGTAAATCAGGGGGAGCATGGCAGCCAATGGCCTGCTTCTCTAAAAGTTTGTTAATATATGGTCAGGAGATCCCAGGTAAAGGGCCACAGCCCCTGTTAGAGAGAGAGGCAAACCCCCCACAGTCCATACCAATTTGACCATAGGGTAAGATTCTTTTCTGTCCCCAAATGTGGAGATTGGTCTGACCCTGAGCAGAGAGGCAAGACTCTCTAGCCAGGAACCTCCAGTTTTAAGTCCTAGCAGGAGCATTTGTGCAGCCCTGTCAAAATCCACTGCCTTGGCTGCAGCAGTGGTTCTCTGTTCGCATATGGAACATCCGGTCAGATGCTGGAGCTGTACAGCTGTAGTAATGGTGCAAAGAGCCTAAGGAGGGTTTGATACATGGGCGTGAGTCTTAGCAGGCTGAGATAGGGGCTGTCTGCAGTCTCTGGAATACATCCCTGCATTAACTGTATTACGTGTACTTTTTTGGCATTTCCTTTGCCCCTGTGACAACTAACTGTGTGCTGGGGGAGCTAGGGTTTGGCAACCATGCGTGGTGTTTTGCAAGATCCTATCCAGGTGCACAATTTGGTGGTCAACTGTTGGTTCCATCACTGTAGAATATGCTGGCTCTTGCTGTAGGTGGTTCTCTTTCCATTGAGATGTAAAAGATCCCAACGCTTGGTAAACAGCCCACTTTGGCATAAAACCAGAGGATGCTGGGTCTCTGCACAGGGGGTCTCGATCCTGTTTTCTTTACAAGATTCCCTTCCACCTTTCAGCATTCTCCCTGCCATTCCCCTTGGTTCCTGTGTCCTTCCCCCCCTTCCTCTGCTCTTGTAAACAGCTGCATGGCATTTGACAGCTATCATATTCCATCCCAGGCTGAAAGTGTCCCTAGACCCATTATCACAACAACTCTGTGGAGCAGGTTTGTGATTCAGAGGTGATCTATAAAAATAATCAGGAGAGGAACCTGACTGGGCTCATTCTTTTTTTGGAGCTTTTTATGATGGAGGAAAGTGTGTGCGTGTGCATGTGTGCATGCAGTGTGCCCTTGTTGCCAAAAGAGCTAACGGCATACTGGGCCGCATTGGTAGGTGACTTGCCAGTAGGTCCAGGGAAGTGATTATTTGCCTCTATTCAGCACTGGTGAGGCCACATTTGGAGACTGTTCAGTTTTGGGCCCCCCACTACAGAAAGGATGTGGACAAATTGAAGAGAGTCCAAAAATGGTTAGGGGGCTGGGGGACATGACTTCTGAGGAGAGGCTGAGGGAACTGGGGTTGTTTAATCTGGGGAAGAAAAAACTGAGAGGGGATTTAATAGCAGCCTTCAACTTCCTGAAGCGGGGGGTCAAAAGAGTATGGAGCTAGACCAGGGGTGGGCAAAATGCAGCCTGCAGTCTGGATGTGGCCCACCAAGCCAGTCTATCCAGCCCACGGGGCCCCTAAAAAATTTAGAAAATTAATATTGATCTGGATTTTGACAGGGCTGCACCAATATTTTGATCTGGATTTTGACAGGGCTGCACCAATGCTCCTGCTAGGACTTCCCCCTCTATGCAACATTGGTCAGGCCGCAGTTGGAGTACTGCATCCGGCTCTGGGCGCCGCACTTCAGGAGGGATGTGGAACTTGGAGAGGGTTCAGAGGAAGGCCACTCGCATGATCGGGGGCAGCAAGGCAGGCCCTCCGAGGAGAGGCTACAGGACCTGAACCTGTTCAGCCTCCACAAGAGAAGGATGAGAGGAGATCTGGTGACCATCTGTAAACTGGCCAAGGGAGACCAGCAGGCAATGGGAGAGTCCCTGTTCCCCCGAGCACTACTGGGAGTAACAAGGAAGAACTTCCATAAGTTGACGGAGAGTAGATTCAGGCTAGACATCAGGAGGCACTACTTCACTGTCAGGGCAGCTAGGGTCTGGACCCAACTTCCAAGGGAAGCGGTGCTTGCTACTACCCCGGGGGTCTTCAAAAGAAGGCTAGATAGACACTGTGCTGGGGTCGTTTGACCCCAGCATCCTTTCCTGCCCACAGGGGGTCGGACTTGATGATCTGCTCAGGTCCATTCCGACCCTACCAACTATGAAACTGTGAAACTATCTGCCTCTGGCTGCATGTCATGCGGCCCTCTATGGCTTGCCAAAACTCAGTAAGCGGCCCTCGGCCCGAAATAATTGCCTGCCCCTGAGCTAGACTGTTCTCAGTGGTGGCAGATGACAGAACAAGGAGCAATTATCTCAAGTTGCAGCAAGGCAAGTTTAGGTTGGATATTAAGTAGAATTTTCTCACTAGGAGAGTAGTAAAGCACTGGAACAGGTTATTCAGAGAGTTTGTGTAATCTCCATACGTGGAGGTTTTCAAGACCCAGCTAGACAAAGCTAGTTGGGGGTGGTCCTGCTTTGAGCAGGGGGTTGCACTAGATGACCTTCTGAGGTCCCTTCCAACCCTATTTTTTTTATGATTTTCTATGTCCCCCCCTCAGTCTGTCTTCCTACATGGGGTTTGTAGCTTAGCAATACAGGTCCTGTCTACCCTTCTCACCTGCTTTATTATGTCAGAAGACAAGACAGGGAAAGCTACTGTGCCTGGTAAGGAATGAGGTGTTTTATTCTAAAACTGTTGCTAAAATCTACCTCATTCTGCTGAATTAAATGCTCTTGTGAAGAAATATTTGCTGCCACCCAGCTGCCCTCATTGTGGGACTGTCCATGATCTAGAGCAGGGGTAGGCAACCCCCGGTACAGGTGCCAGAGTGTCACACAAAGGCATTTTGCTTGCATGTGCGCCTCAAGGCAGATGGCGGGGAAGGGGCTGTGGCTGCACTGCCACAACAAGGAGTTGGCCCCTTGTGGCTCTCCCACCATCTGCCCCTGGTATGCCCAGGCCTGGATTAATGCATAGGCAAACTAGGTGTATGCCTACAGCCCTGAGCTGCGGGAGGGCCCCAGTCGTTCCCTCTGCGGTGGTGGCACAAATGGCCCCATCGCCTTCCCTTCCCTCCTATTCCCCTCTGTCAGCCTCGCTGCCTTGGCAGCTGCTTCCTAACAGCAGCTCTGAGCCCCGCTCCGTGCAGGCAGTAGTGCCTGAATGAGGAGGGGTGTCCCAACCAACCCAGGGCCCACAAGTTTTTTTGCCCAGGGTCCACTAAAGGGTTAATCTGGCTCTGGGTACACCAGCATCTTACAAGTCAAGGTTGTAGGATTTTTTTGGCACTCTGTCCAAAAACTCTCAGACCACGCCCTCACTGATGGTCTTCCTCTAACACCAGAGGAGAGCAGGCCTGATACTGCAGGTTTAAAACAACACCAGGGTCTCTCTATTTTACTGGCTAAGGCAAGGGAGATCTTGGGGCTGGAGCCTCCTTTGCTGGTCCCTGTGTTAGCATCCTGCAGGCATGGTCCTGCTGGAAGTTCTGACCCGAGCTCCTTCCTGCTCCTCTGGGAATTACCGAGCCAGGAGCTAGAGCAGCCTGGTCTGATGCAGGTGCCTTCTTGAGTGGACTGCTTATAACAGAGCAATTTTGAATCACTGTGGAGTCTGGTTACTTGTACCTGAGGCCCTATTTTGCAGGGGAGAGCAAGTATGTTCCATCTTTGGAAAAGAATGGCCCTGGTGAGACTTTTTTGCCCTATAGTGGCCTTCTGTAAACATTAACCATTCACCTGACCCTCATCTGAGCAGGAGAGAGCAAAGGTCATCCAGGCTGATGTCATGTAATGGATCCTACTCTAATGAGAGGTAGTTAGCTGCTTGCAATGACTATGTGAGAGCTTGGCTTCTGCAGAAAGGTGAGCCCTCAGGCTGGGGAAGGAGAGGAAGCTTGTCCCTGGAGTGGCCCATATTGGAGGAGCTGCAGGCAGGCAGGCAGTGATTTAAAAAAAAAACAAATGGACTAAAGCAGTTTTCCCCACCCCCAAACCTGGCTGGGTCAGGAGCTACCTGGTGTAAAGTGGGCAGTACACAGAGGGAACAGGATCCTGTGCCCTGGGACGGCAGGAACAATAGCTCATTGTGAGTAGCACTTATCCCTCTGCATCCTGTAATGGGGCTGGGTAATGGAAACTGGCATTATTGGGAAACCTCTCGTCTTACCACTGGCAGCATTTGTCTGGAGCGAGCAAGGAGACTCGGAGGAGGAGAAAGGGAGGGAGCCTTTCCTGGCAAGGGGGTGAGGTCTGTCACTGCAGGGTAGGGGAGACATGTGAAGGCTAGAGGGAGCGTTGTGCAGATACTGACATGTATGTCTCTGTCCGCGCCAGCCTTCATACTCTGCTGCGCAGCCCCGTCTGCACGTACCTGGGTGTGGGTCGGCCCCTGCCTGTGTGGGTCTGTCTAGTCTTGCTCCAACAGTGGCCGCAGCCTGATGTTCACCTTTCCGGGAGCACTGCCTACTCAGCCCCAGCCACTGGGCACCTGCTGCTCTTCCCATAGGGAGGAGGGCATGGCCACCTGCAGGGCTTACACCCAGCAAGCAAGAGGAGTGATATCTCCCATTGTTATTTCAGGCAGTTAGATACAAGTGTCATAACTTCATCAGCTCTATGCCCTGCCATCTCATCACAGGGGCTCCACCTGCCCCAGAACAGAGTTTCTTCTAGGTGGTTAAGTCACAGGCCAGCTCTTGTTTTCCTGTGAAAGGACTGGGTCACGAACAATGGCTTTACAATGCCAGGACTGTCCTTGGACATCTGGCTTACTGGGATCTGGGCAAAGTGTGTGGTGAAGGAGAGCAGAGGTGGTGGTATCTCTCTCTCTCAAAAAGCAATGTTCCAGCCATCCAGCAACCAGGGTGGGTTGGGCGAGTAACTTCACCTCTGCTCCAGTTTTTCTGCTGGAGTCTGTCTGTCCTTTCTTATGTTCCTGGTTTGTTCCTTTAATTATGCCTAGTCCTCAGAAGCAACTCAGTTCCGGCTTTATGTTTGTCCTCCAGGTTATATAAACTCCTGCAGGCAAAGGCGGCGTTTTGCCACTGTGTAGTTACCGCCACAGCCGTGCTCACCACTGGTAGCTGACTTGTCCTAGAGGACTTGGTAAAGAACAGAGGGACAAGTAGTTAGCCAGCCTGGGCTGCTGGGATGGGATGGGGCTGCAGTGTTGTAGCCAGCTCCTGCAAGTTACTGAACTAAGGGATGAATGCTGGTTTGTCAAGCTTTACAAGCCTATACTTACTCTGGGGAGAGTCAGCGGGAGGGGGCGGGTGGAGAAAGGGGTAGGGGTCAGGCAGGATCATTTTCTCTCTCAATTAAAGCAGGTGGGTAGGGCATGGTCTCTCTGCAGTGTCCCTATCCTGGTGGGCAAGGTTATTTGGGTAGATGTGATACCTTTTATTAGAGCAACTCAGTAGTTGGAAAAAAGTTCTTTGCAACATGGCTACAACCAAAAACCCTTTCCTGGTAGGTTCTCCAGGCCCCACACAGGCATTTGATGGCATAGCCCCACAGGACATGGACCCATTTTATATACGTGATGAAACCACAGCATCCTTTAATTCTGATTCCTAGCCCCCTGACCTGACCACCTAACCATGTTCCCCTTCTCACCCCTACACTGGGGCTAAAAGCTGGGATTTCTGACTTCCTCTGTGTGGTCTGGCCTGGGCAGAGGTAAGAAGACCAGGTGCTCTGGTTCTGCTCCCATGAACTCTCCTCACTGAGGGGGAAGCTCATGTATGTGAGAGACCAGAAGTTTCTTGGGGCCCAATCTGAGACTAGGGAGTGAACTCCTCAAAGAACAGAAGGCCATTGCAGACCTCCTAAATGTGAGGTGCATTTCTCTGGCCCTGCCTTTTCCAACATAAACACACAGCAATGTGCATCTTAAAAGAAACCCGAACAAACCAAGATTGCTCTGCTTCATGTGCATCTTTGATCCTCACCCCAGGAGGGAGCGGAGCAGATGGTAGTCAGAGCTGCTTGATGCCATCGTGGGGAGGTGCTCTGCTCCTGTGAGGAGTACAATATAAGAACCTGTGCAGAAGAGCAGAGACTCCCCAGTCTGTTTTCTTGGCACTAGTCACACTCTCCTCCTTACTGATCCAGCCCTGTCTTTGTCTCTGAACTGTGGCAGAGGGGGGACCCTGACTTATGTACCTGAAAGGCGCTGTGCCTTGCTAGCAGTTCAATAGTAGGTGTAGGTAGGATGGGGTAATCCTGCCCGCCAGGGATGGTCTATACATCCCCGGACTCTTTAAGGGGCAGCTGAAATGTGAATTGGGGTTTTGTAAGGACAAGTAGGAGCAGCCTGGGCTGGAGGTGAATGTCTCTCCTGGGGCATTGGTTTCTGTGCTGTGCATATGTGGAGGCCCAGCCCAGCCTAGCCCCGCAGCTATGCAGTGTGCTTGAAGGAGCTGCTATCTCCCTGACTGACAGGTCTGTGCTTGCTGGCTCCAGCTGTACCTCTCTTGGGGGAGGGGGGCAGCTGCTTTGTACTGAAATTGCCAGGCAGCCTCACCCCCCCCTGCCTACTCCCTTTCTTACCACACCCTGTCCCAGCTTTGTGCATCTTCCCAGCTCCTCTTCTCAAATGCAAAGTGAGGGGGGGGGGGGGAAGAGAGGGGTGCTTAGATCCTCCTGTATCCTGGAGACACTTGTCCTCCAAGCCTGGGGGCCAGGAGCAGGGAGAGCAGCTGCAGGTACAGGCTGCCTCTGCATAGTTTGCATTCCAAAGCCAACCCAAGCCTGGGCTTTCAGAAGGGCCCCTCTCCTCCCCTGCCCTCCCAAGGAAAACCCCAGTTACTTCACATTCCCCAGGCAGCTTCCCAGGACAGCCCTTCCCACTGGGCAGCTTGTGGACCAGCCAGCACCATACCTAGACTCCTGGTGGCCCTGTGCAAACTTTTAGTATCAGACCCCCCTTCGCCAGCGATAATGATGATAATAATCCTTACTTTCATCATTTTGGGGCCCTCTTTCTGTCTGGGCCCTGGGCAGCTGCCCAGTTTGCCCATGCTTGTGTCTGGCCCTGGGACCAACCTGCCTGCCTGGGCAATTCTGGGGCAGTGCTAGAGCTGGTTCAGTTTCTACCAGTTCTCCTTTCCTTCTTCATCACCTGACTCTGCACTCAGCCCTTCTGCCTGCTGTTGAACTGTGGGGGCTCCCCTTCCTCCCCTTCTGCCCTGCGCCCTGGCGTTATTACCCCTAACAACCAGGGACCTGCGAGCCTTTCCTTTGGCCTCTCTTACTGAGTCCTCCTGCTCCCAGTCAGTGGGGGATGACACCCGCTGTATCCTGTAGCTGCAGAGATGGAGGCCTGAGGCTGTAGTGCTGGATCTTGGGAGTAGAGCTCGGGGTGCCTGATGCCCGGTCCTGTACTCTGGCCACTGCCCATGCTTCCCTTGTGAGATTTGGGGACTGCCTGTGCCTGCAGCTCTGTGTCCCAGCCCCTGTTGCTGATCCCACTGTTGAGTAGCTTTGCAGTCATCCTAGGCAGACTGGGCGTCACAGTGTCTGTCTCCTGTTAGGTAACCCCGTCAGTCCCAGATGGTCTGCTTGCTCTCCTTGGGCATCAAGAACTGATCCAGCATGTTCCTCTGCAAACATTTGCTGAAGACAAATCCCCGTCATGGCACCAGCTCTAGGGAAGGGGCAGCTGGACACCTCAGTGGGTGCTGTTGCTTTGCTCAGGCTCTTCCCTCTTGCCCACAGAGAGGACAGTGTCATTTGAGTCAAGGTAGGGATGCGTAGAGGGAGGGGGAGCTGGTAGTCAGCAGGGATGGGGGTGCAGATTCATAATGACTTTCTCCAGGCGACTCCATGCTCCCGGCGCTGAGCTGGTTGAGCAGAAAGTGCATTTTAGTCTCTTGTTTTGTTTGTTCTCTTTCTTCATTAGGGGGGCCAGGCACAGGGCAGTGCAGGCGGGGCAGGGGTGGGGGGAAGAGAGCCTGGGCTTTCAGAGCTGGGAGGGGGGGAAGTGTCAGGTCAAAAAGGGAGGAGTAAAAGGGAGGATTGGGAAAGGCAGCCCCAGGAGGGAGCAGCAGCAGCAGCGTCAGACTGCACACTAGTTTAGGAGCAGCTCTGGCAAGAGGACAAGGTGGGGAAAGCCAGGTAAGGAGACCAGCTCCTGTGGGGAGTCATGACAGGCTAGGGTGCTGGGGTTGTGAGAGGAGGCTATGGTGTGAGAGCTCAGGGAAAGGGGGGTGTAAGTGGGCAGGGGGATGCTGGTGGCTGTGGAGGTGATGGAGTAGTAGAAGCCACCAGTGTGTGCTGTAGAGGGGTCCTTGCAAGCCAGGGCTCTGCTGCTCCAAGTCCGCACCTCCCCCCGGCCAGAAGTTGCAGGCTCTTCTTTGCTGTGCCCCTTGCTCCCCCAGGTTGGGGCTGATGTGTGGACAGGGAGTTTGTAGCAGGCTTCCCTGCCCTCCCTGCTTTACCTTCATGGTAGAGGTGAGCCAGCTTGAGAGGCCAGGATGGGGCTGGGAGCAGAGAGGGCTTCTTTTCTCAGTCTAGCCAGCCTTCCCCTTGGGCTCACCCCCTTGGCCTCTTGGACCCCCACTCTCCTGCCCCCTCTCTATTCCCCACAGCCCCAACCTGCCAGTCTGGGGTTTCCCAAGTGGTGAAGCCCTGGCAGCAACTAATAAAATTTGCTCCTTTTAAACAGCCCATCTACCAGACCGTAAAGCACACAGCCACGTGTTCTGGAGCTGCCTACTTGGTGCCCACTGACCGTTTCAGGATTTCATATCTGCCAAGTCTTGTGAGCAGTGAACAGGCCACCTGCTGCTGCCTGACACAATGAAGCTGCTGCCTCTAATGAGAGGGATCCCTCTTGGCCCAACAGATGAAGGAGGCGGGAGGGAGAATCATAGGACTGGAGCAGGGTGGCGGGGGAAAGGTGATAGAAGAGCAGCCCACAGAGCTGTAGCATGTAGGAGTTGGGTAGCGTCTTTTAAATCAGCGGTTCTCAACCTTTTTTGTACCAGGACCCATTTATAAACATCAATGGCCAGTCCTGACCTAGGGCCCCTCACTTCCCACTCACTGCCCCTCTCCCCAGTGTGTGAGGCATGGGGGGCCCCAGGCAGCCCCTTGCAGGTTTCCCACATTTCTCTCCTTTAAAGGAGAATCCACTTTTAAAGTTTGCTGATCCATTTTTAAAGTTTGTCTGTGACCCTTCATTGTATTCTTGCAACTCACTTTTGGGTCACGACTCATGGGTTGAGAAACACTGTTTTAAATAGGCAGACAAGGTTCTTTGGGTAAATCTGATATCTTTTATTAGACCAACTTAAATAGTTGGAAAAAAATGTTTTAAGCAAGCTTTTGGGTTCAAAATAGTTTTAAATAGTTTGTGAGCTCCTGAGTGGCTCCCTTCACCCTGTCTGTGTGCGGCTCAGGCTGCAGTGTGTACATGCATCCAGGCCTTGCTTGTATATGTGGTTATTGGCTTCCTACTGTGTCCAGGTGGCTTCTTCCTGCCATGTGTGTTGTGAAAAGAACAAAAGACACAAACCAGGCCAGGCTCTCGGGGAGCTGCCATAGCCCCTCTCAACATCGTGGTGCAGTCAACATCAGGTTGCAGCCTTTTAGAAACTACTGCTTCCAGTCCTCCATGCACCCCCTTTCTCCAAGGGCTTGGCTGGAGGGTGCCTTGGGGCCACAGTCTCCAGGTAGTGCAAGAAGACAGTTGCAATTGTCTTGCTTAGATGCAGCCATGGGGCTCATTGCAGGCAGCTGAGGCAGGGCTGAGCATGGTGTCCCGAATGGAAAGCCAAGGGATATCCGGTTAGTGCCCTGTGGTGAGCAGTGCCCCACTGAAAGGCCTGCATTGTGCCATACAGAGCCAGACTGGGTCCAGCCCAGAAGCAGAGGAAGAGCCAGATTTGCAGCTACCAGGTCAGGAGGGTCACTCAGGCTGTTCTGTGGAGAGGTTACCACTGTGTGCCCTTGTTTGCCAGTGTCTCTAGAGTCACCCTCTGTGGCCAGCCAGAGGGCTCTGCCATGCCCTGAGGCATGGGAGACCTGCCAGGAGGGGCTTGGGCCCCAGTCACCTGCCTCCTGGTGGGCTGACCTGTTTGGGCAGTATCAGGAGGGAGGGGAGCTATCCTGTAATAGCCCATGGAACTAAAGGCTCCTTTTGAGCATCTGCACATCAATAGGCTTTGAATAGGAAGGCAGCTCCTAATCCAGCCTATTCAACCTGAATGGAAGCAGGAAGGCTTTTGTTTGAAGGGCCTCCAGATGTTGTGCAGAGGTCAGGGAGCATTTCTGTCTTGTTCAACAGCAAGGACAGAGATGAGGAGGGCCCCACCCATTCTGCCGGGTGTGGGGAGGGTCTGCCCAGGCTCTTGGGGCTCAGGCTTTTCACACTGTGTGCTCCTGGAGGGTGTTTGGTCCTGGGCCTGTTTCCCTGTGTGGAGAGAGCCACCTTCTCTTTACTGCACTGTCTCCCTCCCCTTGGGTGAGAAGAGCCCCCCGTAGCAAGCAGCTCCCTGCCTCTTGAGGGGCGTCTCCAGGGCCAGAGTGGGGTGGGTGTCACTTAAGCTGAAGGAGTTGGGGTTGCATGCAGGCTCTGAACAGTGACCACATAAAGTGCAAGGCAGGTTCTGTCAGGAAAACCTTGAAAAGGGCCAATAGGGGCTGAAGTTTCAGCACTTTAAGGACTGAGCAGGGAAATAGGGGCAAGAAGTAGGGTAATCTTCGCCAGGTTTGGCCATGTCTGGACCGCAACGGAGTGTCCCCCAGTCTCTGAGGAATGTAGCAGGCAGCAAGGCTCGGGGATTAGCTCTGAGAAACTCAGTGCATGAACAAAGTGGGGAGGGGAAAGCAAAAGGAAAGATAGATGGGCAGTCACATGAGACTTTCTGTGTCGGAGGGGGGCAGATGCCGCCAGAAGGTCACCAGAGGGAGGAGATTCCCTCTCCTGTGGTCTTCCCGCTGGTAGCTGAGTTTTCTTCCTTTGTCTTCTCTCTCTGTTCGCCCCCTGAAACAGGGACAGCGCTTGGTCTTTCTTTTAATCTCTGGACCTTGTTCCTCTCTTGCACCTGTGTTTTTTAGGGACAATTTAATTTACTTCCCAGGATATGGGCTGGCACTGCTAATAGCAGCAGCCGTGTAGAAGAAGAGGGGAGCTTGCAGCAGAAAGTTATTGTTTCCAAATAACTGCAAAGGTTGCTCTGTATGTGAAGCGGGAGTACTTCTGGGTAAGCTGGGCAGCTTTTCAGGGGGTTGCCATCTTCGGCCCTTGAAACTGAGTTTTCACCAAAAAAAAGCAGTTCTTCAGGGTTAGTAGTTGCCCTGGTAAGAGGAAAATGGTGACCTGAGTTTAGCTGATGCTCTGCAGCATTTGCCCAAGTCTGCAGAGAGCCTGGGAAAAATGTGCAGAGGTCACTGCCTCTGTGGTTGATGCCCAGCTTGGGCTCCAGGGCACTGAGGTGGTGGCTGTGCAGCTGACCTGTCTGTGTGATTGCCCTGCTCATTTTGAGGGACTGTTAATTTGGAAGCCCTCAGAGGTGATTTATCTACCCTTGGCCATTGTCAGCCATTGGCCAGGGTCCAAAATGAGTTTGGCAACCTGCTCTGTCTCCTGGGCAGGGCACCTCTTCCTCCTTGAGTGGGTGGAGCTTAGTCTGTGGGCAGAGCTCTTTTCTGACCCCTGCTTTTTCCCAGTCTGAAGCCATTGCAAGGCCACCTGTTTGTGGGGAGCTGGTGCATATGGCCTTCGCATCTGCTGGTCTATCTTGTCTGTTTGGCAAAGCGCAGCTTGCTGAATAGGGCAAGGCTCTGGGGTGCCAAGAATTAACGTGTGTGTGTTGTGTGATGGTTGCCTTTGCTCAGCAAGGCTGATGGCGCAAGTGACAAGTGCAGTAATCTTACTGGGTCTCCTCTCTTTCCCCTGGGACAGTTTCTGTGCCCACACCACACATACCCCTTTCCCATGGTGGGGGCAGGGGCAAAACCTATGGATCTGCTGTCTCTGGGCTGTGCTGTGAGCTATCGTTGGCTTTGCCCTGTCCTTCAGAGGGCTGAGTGCCCTGTTGCTGTCGGACTCCCAGCCCTGTGGAGAGGACCCGCGGGGAAGTGAATTGGCATGAATTCTGCTGCATGGGCCAGTGGCTCACCACGGTCACGGTTGTAGTTTTGGCACATAACAGGTCTGCCTGGCCCTTTAAGGCTGCAGCGCCTGGGCACTGACTCCCAGCCAAGTGTACAGGATCCCTGCTCCACACAGCGCACAACATTGTTCAGGCAGGTAATCATCCGTGGCTGAGCCAGGGCAGAGGGAGGCCCCTGGCTTGCCAGACCGCCCCTGCCTGCTCTGTGGGCTCCATCCCCAGGGGCAGCAGTGCTTAGGCCCCTGGCTGCCCTCTGGCCCCTGAGATGGAGGAGCCCAGGAAAGAGCCCGAGTGCTGAGTTTTAACTACTTGCTTATTGCCATGTGGGTAACGCTCCCAGGCAGCACGGCCCCAAGCACCTTGTCCTTGAGGCCTGTATCTCTGGAGCAGCTCTGGGCCTTGCCAGACTCAGGAGGGAGAGGGGGAGGGGGAATTCTTTCTCTAGTTCAAGGGCAGGTTTAATTCAACATCAGGTGACTTTGAGCCTGGGGAGAGCAGCTTTCTAAGCCTCATCTTGTGCTCAGCCATTGGCTGGGGGCAGGATCTGAGGGAGGGCACCAGGCATAGGTTGGGGCCTTGGTGCTGCCCTCTGGAATTAGCAGGAGGGTAGCCAATTGGGACCGTCCTGGAGGTAGGGGTAAGAGGGGGGCATAGTGTGTCCTTGGCCCCTGCAGGGCCAGGGAAGGGGGGGAGGGTTGGGCTGCACAGCAGAGAAGCAGGGAGGGAGGTGCTCTCAGCATCCAGATCCAGCAGCCATGAAAAGGGGGCTCCTCACATGCCTTTTTGAGGCTGGTGTCACAAGGTGCATGGCCTGGGGGCCTGTATTGCAGCCTGACTCCCGGTGTTGCCTGGAGTGGGGCATGCTGGGGCCACAGGCTCCTGCCTCTGTGGTTAATGCCCAGCTTGGGCTCCAGGGCACCGAGGTGGTGGCAGTGCAGCTGACCTATCCGTGTGCTTCCACCCTCCCGGATGTAGGCTCTAGGATGCTGGGGCCAGCAAGGCTAGGCCCGCCCACGTGATCCTCACTGCCACGGCCCTCGGCCTGCTCCGCCTGCATATCCGCCATGCTGCTGTCCTGGCGCGGGAAGCTGAAGCTGCTGCTCGTCACAGCAACACTGGTCATCCTCCTCTCGTGGCTGTACCTCCTGGCAGGCGGTCTGGAGTGTAAGTGCAGCTTGTGTGGCCCCCGGGGGCGTCACACAGGGGAGGGGGACGGAGTGACGGGGCCCACATGGTGGTTGAGCCCCTGCGGGGAGCTAGGACTCTTGGGTTCATCTCCCGGCTTTGCCATAGCAAGAGGTGTGTACAATTGGACCAAGGCCTTTCCCTCTCTGCACCATGGCTTCCCCATTTCGGGGAAGGCTCCTTACCTCCCCTGGGGGCTGGTACAGACAGCACATGATGCTGCGAATGAAGGAGCTGGGCCAGGAACTTGCAGGGTGGTACATGATTGCTTTGGTGACCTGTTATCACCATGCTGAGACCAGCCCCAACTGCTGCACTTGCTCCTCTCTCCCATGCTTGGCAGGTGTTCATGCACCGCAGGCTTTGATGCAGAGAGGTGAGCTTTTCTGCTGCCTCACAGAGTCCAGTATAGGGGCAAACCACATTGGAGCCAGTGTGCTTAACCCGGGATCCCACCGTGTCCCATGGCTTAGACTCACAGTGGTTGCTGGGGGTGGGGTGGGTCTCCCCTCAGATGGCCGCTCTCTCCTGCTGTCTCCTTGCTTTGGAGAACAGCCCAGCCGGGACGTGGAACGAGAGGCCTTGGTGTCTCAGGTGCACAGGGTGGAGGAGGAGAACCAGCAGCTGCGCCTACAACTCAGCCAGTCCCTAGTGCAGGTGGGGGCCACAGAGGGGGGTGACGGCAGCCAGCCATGGGCAGCCTCTGTGGAGAACAGGGAAGCTGCAGGGGAGGAGAAGAGCAACCGCACAGACTGCACCAAGCAACGGACAGTGCAGAAGTGTGAGGTAAGTCATGGCACTACCCCAGGAACAGCAGCACCCCAAAGCAGCTGTATGCGTGGCCCAAGCCACCAGGGTCTTCTGGGGCCCTATAACACTGACCCTGCCTTGCACAGCTCCCCCAGCATGCTGGCTGGGCCAGGGCCTCCCAAACGCATGGAAATTTGCTTAGAAATTGAGAGCAATGATGCTGACAGCGCTCCTTCCCCACCCACCCCCTCTGAAAATGTCAGTGCCCAGCCAGGCACGTGAGCTGGCAGCTGGGGGCCAGCACCAGGATTCCTGAGTTCTGTTCCCAATTCTGCCTCTGATCAGTGGCACAGCTTTCCTTTCTCCCTGCCTCAGTTTCCCCACCCATGCCATGCAGATAAGCATGCTGGCCAGTGTCCCTGGGAGGGCTCTGGTGACCTGTTGTCACTGTGCTGGTGATAAGCATAGACCAGCGCTGACTGCTGCCCTTACTCCCCTCTCCTGCAGAGCCTCTTCCTGTAAATAACATACTGCATTAATTGAGATGGGCAGAACAGAGGAGCTGGCAGCCTGGACAATGTTTAGCAGCACGGACCCCTTAGCCTGATGGAGGGGGGGAGTAGAGGAAGGAAGGGGAGGAGGTATCAATCAGGCATAAGCTCTCAGGGAAACAGTGTGACAACCTCTGCTGAGGCTGTCCCAGAGGATGCTTCATGCTGGGGCTCCATGCCTCTGAGTGCTGCACTGGGAAGGGGCTGACCATCCCTCTTGTCCCTGGGCAGCTCCTGCATGTGGCAATTGTCTGTGCTGGGCATAATGCAAGCAGAGATGCGGTGACCCTGGTGAAATCCATTCTCTTCCACAGGTACGTGGGGCAAGGGGGGCAGGAGCAGGGTCCTATGCTGCTAAGTGTTGGTTCTTGCCCTGGAGTCATCTCCCAGTGGGGCAGAAGGGCTCCACTTCCACTACCACCTCAGATTTTGGGGGCTCAGATACAGTGAGGAGCAGATATGAACTGTACCTGCCTTGTGGCTTCTCAGCCCTGCAGCAGTCCAGGAAGGGGAGAGGATGAACAGCAGGGAGATCTGTCCTGTGGGAAGGGACCTCACCTGTCACCCCTCTCCAGCATGGTGCCTGGGATCCTTTGTTACTGTAGGGAGGGCTTGGAGGGTCCCAGGGACAAGGGCTGAGGGAGGAACAAATCCCATGGAAGGGGTAGGTGTTACTGCTGGGCAGTGGGGCCTGCCCTGGCTTGGTCCAGGCTTGGCAAGGGGCACTGGGGTAGGACTGGGGTGGGTAGTGGTTCAGTGACCCTGCCTTCACTTCCCCCCACCCTGCAGGAAGAACCCTCTTCATTTCCACCTCATCACGGACTTGGTGGCTCGGCAGATTTTGCAGACTCTCTTCCAGTCCTGGATGGTACCCTCCGTCCACGTCAGCTTTTACGACGCCGACAACTTGAAGGCAGGAGCCCCTGTTGTCCCCTGCACTCTCACTCTCCCTCCTCCCCCCACTTGTCTTTCCCCACTCAGTATCTTGGAAGCTAGGTGCCCTCCAGGGTGCATGGGTGAGAGAACAGTGGTCACCAAGCTAGGCACTCTTTTGCTGCTGGTCTCCCCTCACCTGCTCTCCTCCTGGCATCTGTTCCCCCTTTGCTAATACAGAAGCACTTGGTTGCCAGAGGGCTTGTGCCTTTCTCCTGCACTTGTGAGTGAGTCTTGATCTATAGAGACTGGAAACTGCTCCCACATGGCCCTGCTGAAGGGTGGGTTGAGCCTGTCCTACTGACTCACAGTGGCTTGGACACAAATTGTTATCTTGACTCCAAACTGGGTGTAGGAGGGGTGGGACCAGGCAGTGGGTGGCACATGGGGGGCAGAAGGGGACCTGCGGGGATCACAGGTCAGCCTTGTCACTCAAGATCCAGCAGGAGGAGGACATGCCATGCTAGTGCTGTGTTCAGGGGATAGGAAGGCAGAGCTGGAGTCAGGGAGCACTGAGGGCAACTAGAGACAACAGACACGTGCAGTGGCTAAAGAGGCTGAGAGGGGCCCAGAGACAAGAACTGCACTGGGACAGAGCTGCACAAAGCTCCTATGGGACTGGCTGTGCCAGAGTCATCATGCCTAGAGACCGGCTAAGGAAGGATCCTTTGTACAGCCCAGGGGACACAACTGTATCCCATCTGCCTGTGGTCTCATGTTGTGGAGCAGACATTAGACACCTGGTACATGGTGCTCCAGAGGCAGGGAGGCACTTGGGGAAGGACAACAGGGGTGGGCTGTAAGGAGAGATGACAAGACAGCACGGCTGGCAGTGCAGAGGAGGGAGGCAGGAGGCTGTAATATCTGCAGGGGCCTGGGCTGTGAGCCCCATGTGGGTGCAGGGGTGAGTTAGGCTGGCTCAGAGGGTGCGGGGCACAGCTGAAGGCTGTTTTGGCTGAGCCTTCAGAGACAACCTGACACAACCATGGGGCAGGTCTCTCAGGGCAGGGAGCCAGTGCCCCATGCACTGAATGCTGCCTGTCACAGAGCTGTGCTGTGGGGCCAATCCTACACAGGCCCTGTGGGAGTGGCTGAATGCTCACAGGCCTCTTCCACCTTTGCTGCCCACCATCCCTCAGGGTGGGCAGACCCATTAGGGCAATGGTTCTCAAACTTTTTTGTACCAGGGCCCATTTGTAAACATGCATGGCCAGTCCTAACTCGGTGCCCCTCGCTCCTGACCCACTGCCTCCAGCCCCCAGTGTCTGGAGCAGAGGGTGGGTATGTGGGGCTTGGGGGGGGCCCCCAAGCAGCCCCTCACCGGCTGGAGCTCTGCCAGCCTGCAGGGGAAAAGCCACGGTTTCCCACGTTTTCCCACATTTTTCTCCTTTTAAAGGAGAATCCATTTTTAAAGTTTGTTCATGACCCTTTCTTGTGGCCCACTTTTGGGTCGTGACCCCACAAATTGAGAAATGCTTTCCCGCTCCTGGTTGAAAAGGGAAATGAAGAATGAACCTGGGGTCTCTGTGCCGCCTAGTGGCAGCTCCTATACATGGTGCATGCTGTGGGATTGGCACTGGCAAATATATGCCTGGACAGGAAGAGTGCTATACTATAGCCAAGGAAAACCTCAGCACGCTATGACTCCTGAGAGCCTGGCACCCAGCACAGGGACAGCACTGGCTGGGAGGGCAGTCACATTGCCTTGCTAGGCTCTGGGACTTGGCTGTGCCCCTCTGTAGGCCGTGGTAGCTGTGGAGTTCAGTTAATGGTGCACAGGGGATCGTTTTTCAGGCAGGGGCACCCCATCTGCTTCCCCCTCTATTTCTAGGAGGGTTGTTAAATGTCTGGCTCATGGTTTTGTCCCAGGAGGGTTCAGGAATGGCTGCCGCAGCCCTGAGAGCCAACCCCACCTCTGTTCCTACTACAGCCGGAGGTGTCCTGGATCCCCAACAAGCACTACTCAGGGATTTATGGGCTGATGAAGCTGACACTCACCAAGGCACTGCCCCCCAACCTCACCAAGGTCATCGTGCTGGACACAGACATCACCTTTGCCACTGACATTGCTGAGCTGTGGGCTGTGTTTGGAAAGTTCTCTGGTAAGTGAGAGCTCTGGTAATGGGGCTCTGGGAGCTGGGTTGAGTGGCTGCAGCCCTGGAAGAAGAGCCAGCTCTGTTGCCCTCCTTCCCCTGAGCTTCACCTGTAGGCCTGCTTGGGACACGTGACCCTCTGGTGAGTTGGGTTGCCTGCATGCGTCTTCCTCTCTTGCAGAGAAGCAGGTGATTGGGTTGGTGGAGAACCAGAGTGACTGGTATCTAGGGAACCTGTGGAAGAACCACAGGCCATGGCCAGCACTGGGACGTGGCTTCAACACAGGTGAGTGTGGACCATGTGTAGGGGCAGCTCTTTTGGGGCAGGGTTAATTGCATGTACCTGGCTTTGCACAAACCAGATACACTACTCAAAGCTGTGGTATGAACAGGGGGCAGCAGGGTGAGGAGTCTGCCCCTGCCCAGCACTTTGGGCTTTACTGGGAAGGAGCAATGGCCACTGTCCTACTACAGAGTGATGGCACCCTTGAGTCATTCCTGCTGTGGTATGGGGATAGACTAGAGGACAGGGAGCCAGCAGGGAGATCGGACTCCAGTGGGATCCAATGCTAGGTGGCTTTGGCCGTGAGGAACTCTGCACAGCTCTGCAGGGCCCTTTCATTCTGCTGGCAGCCACACCTGGGGCTTCCTTGACACACAGTGCCTCAGTCTTTGGTCTAGGAACAGGAATAGCTGGTCCCAGGAGCTCAGCTGACTTAGTGGGTTGCTCCAACCTGAACTGGCGCTCAGGCCGGAGGGGAAGGTGGCCCGCTGGCATCCACTCCTTTGTGCTCCTGCCATGGCCCACGGTGACCTTCTGCAGAGATGGCCCAGTCTGCCTTTATGCACCTTCCACTCTGCACCCACCACTTGAGAATCCTGTTTGGGATGAGGCTGAGCTCTGTATGGCAGAGCTGGGCTCCCACAACATGCACCTGGGTGACCCACTGTGCTCTAGTTACTACTGAGTGGGCTAAGCTGGATCCACAGCAGCAGACACAGGCCATGGGCTGGCTGGTGCTGCCTTGAGAGGGGGTGTTCTGAGACATTATGCCCTTCCCTTCCTCCCCAGGGGTGATCCTTTTGCTCCTGGAGCGCCTGCGACAGATTGGCTGGGAGCAGATGTGGCGGCTGACGGCGGAGCGGGAACTCATGAGCATGTTCTCCACCTCGCTGGCAGATCAGGTACGTGCCAGTCCTGCCCCCAGCTCTGCCCCAGGGCAAGCCGGCTGCAGGAGACAGACGGATCTCTGGGGCCATGGGACATTGCTACAGACCCTGCAGACAGCCCTGGTGTTGAGCTTGCACACTGGGATCCATGCAAGAGATCTGCAGGCTCCTACCCGCCTGCTGGTTGCTGTGTCTCTTTTAATCTACAGTCCTCTGGGAGGGATGGGTTGGTCACTGTATCCAGCTGTGGGTGGCCTTATGACAGGGACCAAAACAGGGACACCCCCCCCCCCCCCCCAAGTCCAAGCCTTCTGGTCCCCTCTGCTCCCCACCCTGCAGGCTCTCGGAAAGTGTGTGCTCACTGTCCTGCTGTCCCTCTTCCAGGACATCTTTAATGCAGTGATCAAGCAGAACCCCATGCTGGTGTACCAGCTCCCCTGCTTCTGGAACGTGCAGCTGTCAGACCACACCCGCTCCGAGCAGTGCTACACAGAGGTCTCTGATCTTAAGGTGGGTTTTCCTGACCATGACTGCAGCTGGGCCTTCAGATTTCCCTTGCTGCAGGCACCTGGATCTTCTGGCCAGCTGCCCCCTGGACTTGGGGGATGAAGTGTTTGGCTGCTGCGTCCCAGAGAGGGATGGGGGAATGTGAGAGCTTGGTGGACCCTTGGCCTCACACTTCAAGCTGTCGCTTTCCAGGTGATCCACTGGAACTCACCTAAGAAGTTGCATGTGAAGAACAAGCATGTGGAGTTCTTCCGAAACCTCTACCTGACGTTTCTGGAGTACGATGGGAATCTGCTGCGCAGGGAGCTTTTCGGCTGTGCCAGCCCACCCAGCCTGCCCGGCGACCAGGTGAGAGCCTGCTGGGACACCAGCACTCCCCACCCACCCAGCCTAACCCCTTGTGCCTGTCCTCACTCACCCTGGACACATCGGAGTGGGCAGAGAACCATGAGGCACCGATTGGCTCCCAAGTAGACTCTATCCATGCCATCCCTTGGGGCCTTGCAAGGTGAGTCTCCCAGGGCCAGGCACCTTGGCTATGTGTAAACTAGTTGTGCCCTCCCACACTTTCTGGCTGAAGTGTGTGTCCTGGTTGGGTTAGCTGCAGCCTGGCCCCTACCCCACCTCACCAATAGGTGCATTCTAGCTGCAGCGGGCTCTGGAGGACCTGGATGAGGATGACTCCTGCTACGATTTCCGCCGGCAGCACCTCACACAGCACCGCATTCACCTCTTCTTCCTGCAGTATGAGTTCATGGCCTTGTCTGACCCAGTTGATGTCACCCTGGTTGCCCAACTCTCCATGGACAGGTGTGTGGCAGGGCCTGAGAGGGGGGAGGGGAGAGAGTCTCATCATCCTGCCCCCTTTGGGCTGCCTCCTGCTGCCAGAGAGATCCTCAGGGCTCTGTGAGCAGGGTTAACTAGCCCTGTACCCAACCAGGAGCAGCGCCACAGCAGTCAAACCAGCTCTGTGCCAGGAAAAACACTGTCTCCATCTGGGATGGGGAGGGGGGACCTTGAGGGACTGGGGTTTACATGGAAAAATTACGTTAAATGGAACGTGTGTGATTCTGTGACTGTCACATCGCCCCGACCATGGAATCACGCCCTAGAACCTGAGCTCTCACTGAGAACAACGCTTCTAGCCCTTCACTGCAAGGAAAGCCTTGTAGATGCAAACCTGGCAGATCTAATTCTGCAATCTCTGCCTCAGTTTGTCGTTATGGGGTGCATTGTTTTCATATCTGATTCAATTAAACTGTCCACTGTTTACTTTGCTGGGAGCTGCCACACCAACCCCATCACTGCCACTGCCAGTAGGAGGATCTAGGGGAGTTGCTATGGCTTTCAGGTTTGGTTGGTCATGGTGTACACAGGGCCTGGCCATCAGACTGCAAGGCAATTTGCCCTAAGGGCAGGGGAATGGTGGATGGGTTGTGGCAGATCTGTGATCTGGAGGCTTTCTCAGGTAGCTGTAACCAGCCTGGCTGCAGCCACTGCTGTCCACCTCTCCTTGTTCCTGCATGCTCAGTGGCCTAGTGATCCCCCCCACATGGCCAACTCTGGTGGGGCTCACCTTGTGCCATGCCCTTTGGCTTGTAGGTTACAGATGCTGGAGGCCATCTGCAAACACTGGGCAGGACCCATCAGCCTGGCGCTCTACATGTCAGATGCGGAGGCCCAGCAGTTCCTGCGCTACGCCCAGGCCTCGGAGGTGCTGAGTAGCCGCAGGAACATCGCCTACCACATTGTGTACAAGGAAGGGCAGTTCTACCCCATCAACCTGCTGCGGAACGTGGCACTGACCAATGCGCAGACACCCTACGTTTTCTTGACTGACATCGACTTCCTGCCTATGTACAGTCTCTACGATTACCTCAGGTGCAGCTGGAACTACCTGGCTAGGACCCCCTAAGCCTCTGTGCTGGAAGCTTTAAGAGAAGAGGGGCAGGGGACAGATCAGCCTAAGCACTCTTGCTCCTGTAGTGTCTGCTCCGTGACACTGAGAAAAAGGATATTGAGCTAGAGAGACATGTGGTCTGACCTATAATGGCATCTCTCGCTCTTTCAGATCCCCTATCCTCACTTTCCTCCAAGCTCTGTCCAAGCTGTCGAACAGTGGGGCTCCCAGCTTTTCCCGCAGGATGTGGTTCCCCAGCCTGGGGCTTTCACTACCAGGAAGCTTCTTTTTCATCTTCCACTGGGTCCCCTGGGTGGGGGAAAGGGCTGCCACAGATGGGAGGAGCGTGCCATGTCCCTTCTGGCCCTGCACAGCAGATACTGAAGGTCTCCCATGACCAGTCTCTCGCCAAGGAAGGACAGGATTCTCTCAAGCCTGTTGATGCCCTTCCAGAACCAGCCAAGGGGGCCAGTGGGCCAACATGGCTGCACCTGGGGCTCCCAGCCCCTATTGTGTGGCCAGTACAGGGGTACATATTTACCTGCTACTCGTTCCATGCCATGCTGGTGAAGCCTAATGCTCTCTTCCTCCTTGCTGTAGGAGCTCCATTCAGCAGCTGGCACTGCCTCAGAGGAAGTTGGCACTCATTGTGCCAGCATTCGAGACTCTGCACTATCGCCTGACCTTCCCCAAATCCAAAGCGGAGCTGCTTTCCATGCTGGACATGGGCTCCCTCTACACTTTCAGGTAGGTGCTAGAGCTGCTCTCCTCCATGCAGCAGGGCCTAGATTCTGGCAGAAGCAAATAATGAGGGGCCGTGGTGTCTCCCCTCTCCACTCGCACCCTCTGTGTCTGCTTCAGTCTCTATCTCTGCTTCCAGGAACATAGTGAGAAAAACAGCCTTGTGCCTGTGGGCTCTGGGTGCCCCTGGCCTCTCTCTGGAAGCTAAGAGCCTTTGGGCCTGGTGCCTCATGTCCATTTCTCTTTGAAGGTACCACGTGTGGCCCAAGGGCCATGCCCCAACTGACTATGCCAAGTGGCGGACAGCCACAGTACCGTACCTCGTGGAGTGGCAGCCGGACTTCGAGCCTTATGTTGTAGTGAGGCGCGACTGTCCCCAGTATGACCAGAGGTTCGTGGGCTTTGGCTGGAACAAGGTGTCCCACATCATGGAGCTTGATGCCCAGGTGAGTGAGGAGCCACCAACCTAGGCAAGGGTGGGGGACTCAGCCCCTGCCCTGCACTGCAGGAAGGGCCCTTGGGCAGGTGGGTTTGGATTGTTTTCGGCACAAATTGCCTTTCTGACTAAGTACTGCTGCCCTTGAGCAAATGTTTGGGGACTGATGCTCTGGGGAGGGCTGTGCTGTTTGCTCCCTGACGCCCTGTGCTCTCCCTAGGAGTACGAGCTGCTGGTCCTGCCCAATGCCTTCATGATCCACATGCCTCATGCTCCCAGCTTCGACATCTCCAAGTTCCGCCTCAGTGCTGGGTACCGAGGCTGCCTGCAGACACTGCGGGAGGAGTTCCACCAGGACCTGTCGCGTAGGTACGGTGCAGCCGCGCTGAAATACCTCACGGCTGAGAGGAGCCTGTGACTTGGAGGGCCAGCATATGCAGGGCATCGGTTGTACGCTAGGGAGGGAAGGGGACCTCTCCTGATCTGGCTCAGTTTAGGAGCTCTCCCTGCAGGCATCAAACCTGCAGCACAATCTCCCTCCAGCTAGACAGAGAGGGAGAGGGCCATTGAGCTGCAGCCCAGGGTTTGGCATTACTGAGAGGGCCTGCTGGTTACCGCTGCTTCCCATGGTCAAGGGTGAGCATCTCAGGGCTGAGCATTGGCTCAGAGGAGCAGAAATACGAATCCAAAGTTGGGATAATGTCACTGAGCAGAAAGGGGAGGCTCTGGGTGGTTCCTCTAGTCAGGGAGAGGCTGGTTTGGTCCCTGTAGTGCAGTGTCCAAGGCTTTGGCCAGAAAGGGGTTTCCAGTGTCCCTGTAGGAGACAGTGAGGTGGGAAGTCTCCCTCTTGCACATTCCCTGACATTCAGCCAAAAAGTTCCTTTGCTTTCAACTACGCCCCCACCTCACTGTACTCCTGGGGCCCTGCCTCCTCCAGCCCCTGTGCAGGAAGCCCTGCTAGGACTAGCATCACCGCAGGTCATTTCTTTCATTCCTCCATCTCTTGCATGCACAGCTCCGTAACTCCAAGCCCCTTCCAGAGTGGAGGTGTGTGGAGAGGGGGCTGGCACCTCACCCCATTCCATGCCTCCACCTGGAAGATGGCCTAAATGTACAGGAACAGATGACACTGTCTGCCTGCCTGAGTTGTGGAGACTGCAACCTCTTGCCTTATACCACAGCTGGAAGCACATAGCTCCCAGCTGGGCTGGTCACTAGTTGTGACTGTGGGCTTCTGCCTTAAGGGTGTGCCCTGCTTAGAATCATAAAAACACAGAGCTAGAAGGGAGGTTGTCTAGCTCAAACCCCTGCTTAAGACGGGATCATCCCTCCACTTACCATGAAGAGGCAGACACAGCCATGCTTACATGGTGCCTGAATAGGGCTGGGCCCAGCAGCTTCTTTCCCCCTTCCACCCCAGTGAGCTTCTACAACCAAGGCTGTGCCTCCAGGTGCAGCTTCAGCTGGGACCTGCCAGGGGACCCCGGCTTGATATTAGCACCATTACCTTGCCAATAGCAGTACAGCACTGGCTCTTTTCCCATCTTGCTGTGGCCCAGATGCGTGTGTCACTGTCTGGGAGGTGAGGCATTGTGCACATGTTCAGGGCTGTGTCTGCCTCTCTACAGAAAGAGCTCAGTGTGCAAAATACACACGTCTGCTACCCAGAGGCTTTGGGTCTGGCCCTTTATTTTATATAAAGTCTAATCTCTGTTCAAGTTCCCAAAGGAGGTGCTGCTGCTGGACAGCCTGCACCCCTCCAAGACACGGCCATCCTCCCTGTACTGGCAAGCTGCTGCATTTCCCTCAGGTTTTCCTGGCTGGGGAGGGGCTAGTGAGACCTAATGCTGCAGGTTTGAGTCAGTTACTGAGGCCCACGGACTGTTCCTGTCTTTGCCGTGGTGCTAACTGCTAGGTCTTGGTCACTGCTGTGATTGAGCTAGGCAGGCCTGAAGCATGGGGGCAAGTGATCCTGTCCGGAGGAACCTCCTGGGGCCATTCCACAGCTCAGGAGGCAGGAGCCTGAATCTCACTAACACTGACATTGTCATTGACAATCAAGGAGGTGGTTGACACCAGACCACAGTAGTTGGGCACCATGCCTGGACCCTGCACAGGGAGCAGTTTCAGCCAGGCACCGTTCCACAGCCATCACACACTGGAGCACATGGGACACCCTTGCTTTCCTCATTATTTAAATTATTTAAAGTGATTCTTCCTGTGGTGTAAAGGATCAGGGGGTCCGTGGGTTTGTCTCTTCCTTGTTGATTTTGCAGATGGTCCTGGAGTATCTTCAGGCCTGTTGCTGCTGGAATGCTGCTGTTCACTTCCTAGCATTAATCTGATACCTGTAAGCCTGTGCTGTGTGCAAAACCCTCCATCCACAGCAGGGCAGGCACTGAGAGGGGAGGCCTACCCATCACTCTGCTGTGTTTGGAAGGACATGAGTGTTTCTTGCAGGGTTTTTAATTAAAGCTTTTTTATCCTTTTTCAAAGCTTTGGGGAAGCTGTGTGGTTATTTGGTCTTGTTCTGTGTCACGGATAGCAGGGTTGGCAGGCAGGGCAGGACTACGGGCCACTGTTTTATCAGAAAAGGGCATGGAGTGAGAAGCAGGTGCTGTGTCAAGGAGACGTGAGGAGCGTGGCTCTTCCAGTGATGGGCAAGGGAAGGGATACCTTCTGAAGGAAGATGTAAAGCACTTGGGCTTTAGTTTAACAAAACAAAGACTGTGGGGAAACATGATGCCACTTATTCACCCAATGAATGGGTTTGTAATGAGGGCAAGAGAGAAACTTCTTAAGCAAAAAACAAAATCCAGCACAGAAGCTGATGACAACAAACTAGGTATAAAAACTTGCACTGGAAACAGAGAAAAACCTTTTCAGAGGGGTGAAGTTTGGGAATGGTCTGAACTAAGAACTTTGATCTGCTGTAAGAGTGAACTCAATAGATGTGTTTATGAAAGGCTGGTTTGCTGGGACAGGGAGTTCTTGGCTCAGCAATCAGTGGGTGAGATGCATGGAATCGGTTAAAAGCAATCCCCTGCGCAGGGTTCAGAGCTAACTTTCTTGCAGTGTGGCTGGTGTATCCCTGGAACTCCCATGCTTTGGCGGTTTGCAGGTTGTCCCCTGCTATGAATGGTACTGGTTTTTGCAAGGGGCAGGGGGTTGCCTTTCTCTGATACACTAAGCTCAGGCCACAGCTAAATTCAAGGGTTTTTGGCTGGAACATACTAGTACACTTGCCTGTACTTAGAAAACTCATAAGTTTCTGGCTGGAGGATCTCTCTCTTCTGCTCAGGGTCAGACTAACAGCCAAATCTGGAGTCAGGAAGGAGTTCCCCCCTTTTAGGTTTGATTGGCAAGGAGGGGCTTTCCCTGGACCCCCATCCACTGAGCAGATATTACTCTACTACAATGCTGTCCTTTCAGTGGCAGGACCATGGCAGCACCCTTGTCTCCTCTGCTTTTACCACTAGCTTGTTGGAGGGTGCTCCTGATTTTGACCTGTGTGATGGCTTGACATAGTAAATGGTTGTCTCTGAATGCAGGAGAGAAGACACAGTGGCCCAGGGTCTAGTTCTGTGTTCCTAGTACTTCTCCCATCACCACCCACACACCTGTTTTGAAACCCTCTCCCTTCCTGGCTGAAATGCTGAGCAGAGTGGGGAATAGGAAGAAGCAGGTGCAGTAACAGGAAGAACACATGCTAACACCATAAACAAGACTGAACTTCTCCTTCTAAGCAAACATGGAGCCTCAACCCTCATTGCCTTTGCTAGTCTCCAGCTGAAGGCACAGCTCTGCCCACATGGCATTCCTGGCTTGCACTGGAAGCCTCTGCTGGCAAATGCGCTACGTACGAACGATAGAGATGGACATTTTTTTTCTTTTTAGTGTTGCAAAGTCCCCTGGGCCCCAAGAGTCGAGCTGAGCTTTTTGCATCTCAAGTCATTACTACATGTCAAATTCTACAGTGCCACCTCTGGAGTTCTCTTTACATCTGGGCAAACACATGGACAGCACGAGTCAGCACCTCTCAGCCAGGTCAGTCAGCAATGTACAAGTTGGAATGGAATCCAGCCCCCTGCACTGTGCTACATTGGCTTGATGAAGCTAACAGGCATTCAAAAGTGTTTATTCCAATGGACAATAGTTCTTGCACCAAGAAGCAGCAAGGTGAGGTAGGAAGGGTCTATTGGGCAGGTGGGCAAGAGCAGAAGTGCAGTTTGAGACTCTTTCCAGGCTTACGAAATCTGCTTTACAATCATCATAGAGATTTCTTTCCTCCTAGCTTCTTCCCCAAAAAGCAGTGCTAGGACAAGCCACCTGCCCTGAGCCATGCATGTATTTAACTAGATCTTCCCTATCCTGAAGCACCACCAGCTAATGTCAAGCTAAAGCCAATGCCCCACTTGGGTTCTAGGAAAAAGCAGTGAGTTCAAGTGCAGCTACTTACACTGATGCATTAGCCATGCCTAACCTAAATGCAAAAGCTTTGCTTTAGGCCAGGTTCCTACTAAGGATTTTTGCTATGATCACAGGGTTGGCTACCAGTGTGACTTCTTTTGTTTCTGTACCAGTGAAAGCAGGGCAGCTTATCCTGATGTTCCTGAGGTCTGTATTTGAGCCTTGCCCTGGGCAGCTGGACATGATACTGGCTGCACCACCGCCTTGTGTGCCCGTGGCTATAGAAACTGGTGTGCCTTAACCATGCTACAACAGTATCTTTCTTTTGTCTCACAAGCCACATTTATAAGAGGTGGCTTGCACTCTGAAAAGACTGAAAGCCTCCATGGTGGAGTAAAATCAGGTCCAGTCCAACTCTCATGGGCAACTTCTGCTGGATAGCATCAAACAAGTGTTTGAGCAGTGAGCTGAACACCTGAGCAGCATCAGTCACGAGAGCCACTGCTGCTGTTCCCGCTGCCTTTCTGAACCGAATCCCAGTTGTGGTCTGGAACAGGGAGTTGCCGCAAGCTGAAATGAGATGCTGCTGTTTGTAAAGCAGAGCTGTCTGACGGAGCTGCACTGTCAGCTTCGGCCTGGGGCTGACAGATTTCTCCTCCTTGTAGCAGGGAAGCTCCTGAGCTCCCCCCTCCTCTGTGCCGATTCCTGTGCATCACATACTCAAGAACTGTCCTTTAAATGCCTTGTGAGCGTAATGGTCCTCTCTGGTCCTGGTACCCCATGCAGGTGACGGGAGAAGCTGCCACCCCCCTGCCAAACACAGCTAAAGAGCCAAGAGATTTCATCGTGTTTTATTTAGTAAAATGTTAAAATAAATAAATACAAATTGATCAGATGCTCTGTATCCCCTCCCTCCCCAACTTTAATTTGCTAAAATCTAAACACAGTTGTACCAAAACTGAAACCACAAGGGACTTGAAGGCTACAGAGAGAAGGCAGCAAAGAGACTGCAGGTCACTATGAGCATCAGGCTAAAAAAAATAGAGATATTTAAAAAATCCAAACCAGCTCACGAGTCAGTATCCGCATCACGCGAGTCTGTGAAAACAAAGTGGTACCATTCATAAAGGGTATTTTACACCAAGGCCTGCAATGATATGAGATTCTCAGGAAATGGAGGCAGCACAAGAGACACTAGGTTGGTCTGGCACGAATGTCAAAGGGAAAAGAGATGGGGAGACAGTAGATGCTATTGCCATGTTCAGTTCTTTGTTCCTGTGCATGAATGAGTACAGCACAAATGGCTGTGGAAAACTATTAAACTAAAGACAAAACCTGCCACCTTACCTACAGGTGCCCCCAAGTACCAGACCCACTGCCTGTACTGGGGAGACAAGCTGCTGCTGCTGCTACTTCACACTCACGCACATTTCCCCTGAAGCAGCTAGTCATGAGAACACCTCAGTCCTGCCACAGGCTTATGGATTGATGGAGCCACTGCTTTGTTGCTGTTTTTTTAGGGTTTTGGTTTTGTTTTTTTTTAACAGAAGCTGATGATCCATCAAGAATGCCACTTTCTTGTGTCTTATCTAGAACCCAGTTCACAAAGCCTTTCCCTGTTCTCCAGTTACCAGGAACTGGATCCCAGGCAGTTCACAGGTAGAGCCAATGAAGGCAGGGGACCAAAGCCACAGGAGGTGGGAATCGGTATTAAACACATTTAAAAGAATTTGGAGGAGCCAGAGGATCAGGGCAGGGTACAGTCTTTAGCCATAGCTTGTTAGCTCAACTATGACCCAGGACTCAATTTTCATTCTGCAGTTGTGTGGTAACTCTTGTGTGGGTCCCAGCACAGCACCTGCTGGACTGGTGTCCACATCTGCAAGTCTAGCAAGACAGAATTGGCACTAATCTTACATTTTATTGGCATGTGAAACAGAGATCAAAGACTGCTTTGAGTTTCTCCCTCGACCTTACTAAGGTCCTGTTATATAAGTGGCAAAAGACATTGGTAAAGGGAAGAGCTTAAAGATGACAGCTAGTAATCCCCCACAAGACATGGTACTACTTCAAAACTCATAATCTGCTGCCTGGCATTGCCTAGCTCTCTCCTACAGTATTCCATCCCCTGCTACCATGCAAGTACAGCTCTTGCCAGTTATTCCTTCCTCTCGGCCCCCAGGCTTTGTCTTCACTGACACACAAGACAGGTTTTGCTACAGCAAGGTAAGGACTGTACATTTGTTTTCTGACTGTAAGTAGGCAGTGAGGCAGGGCACGCACGTACACCCAGGCAGGATCTTGCCTAGTCGACCTCACTGAGCAGTTACACTGCTTTGCCTCCACCAGGACATTACAGTAGGTGGCTAAGACCCAGGAGTTATCTTGAATAAACATGCACACTTTTTTTTGGTCAATGAAGCCACTGTGTGGAGCGGAGGAGGAATCTCCAGCTGGGCGGAACTAGCGTGTTCAGACTGGGAAGCTGGCTCTTATCTGAGGAGCTGCTTGGTAGTAAAATCTCCCTAAGGGGCCCTGGCTGCCTGTCGCATAAGAAAGTGGGAATGACTAAGAGGCAAAGCGTATTTTGAAAGGGAAGAGCTGATGTGAGACACTACTCTCAGCCTTAGAGTCAGGTGCTATTTTTATGCCAACAATAATTAAAATGAGGAACCATGTGAAACTATGTTTAGAAATTACAGACTAGCAAGTGGTAACATGCGGCCTTCTGCTCTGTTCAGCTCTGACTGCCAATGTGCTTACTTTCTTAGCGCGCACAGTGCTAGGTGCCCAAGGTATGAAAAAAAACACAGCTCACAATGTGACAACTGTCAGCCCTTTTTAAGAGATTTAGGGGAGCTGAAGCTGGCAGGAGGGGTGTTGGTGGCAGTGGCCTTTTCCAAAGAATCATTGCTCTTTGGGTCCCTTAGTCTGAAACACCTGGATTGTTGACTTGTAGAGGGTGGGTCCTTGCAGCTTCCATGGCTGTAACTGGCACTGTAGGTACTCAGTGCTTCAGGAAACAAACAAACAAAAAAACCCCAGGGCCTTGCTGTAAAGTTGGGTGCTCCAAATTGAAGGTAACTCTTGACAATTTTGATAAGGAGATTTACCCAGGATCACAAAGGGACCAGTATCAGAGCTGGGATCACAACTCAGGAATTCCTCAGTCCCAGCCTCATCTAAAATGAAGATCTAAAGTCTCTTCAGGCTCAGAGCAGCAATTTATTCTTCATTTCTTTTCTAGCAAAATTGCTAAAGGGAGCCTTCAGAAAGCTGCTGGACAAAGGGTCTGGAAGTGGCTGAGTTTACACTGACTGCACTGTAAAAAATAATGATAAAAAAAACAAAAAACACAAAGCATATCTCTAAATGATAACCATGCTACCAACCAGCAACAGGCTGACAGCACTTAGTATTTGGGCCCAGCGAGCAGCCTTCCCTGCCTCTTGTCCACTTGGCAATGGAAATCAGACCCTTACTACTTTTAACAAAGCGGACCCAGGCAAGTGGCTTTTTCACTTCTGAAACATCTGATGCAACTGGACACTGCACAACTAGCCAACAGGGAAGAGGCTGTTCTCACCCACCCCTGCACACTGAATTGGAAAAAGGGCAGCTCCCCCCATACCTGGTGCTGACTGGCTGCCGCTCCATCCAGATGGCAGCCATCAGAAGACTCTAGCAATGGCTCCACCCTTGAAGCTGTTCTCCAAACTAGCCTTCTGAAGGGCCCTTTCAAAAGGCTTGCTTAGATAAAGCAACTATGCCTCAATCTAACTTGAGCAATGACATTACCCCAGTGCAAACATCCCTAAAATAGCCACACCATAAGGAAATGGGGGGAACTATATAGCTGAACACAGTTGTTCAAAAACAGGTTTTGGCACAGAACTGCCAGGTGAGGCATCCAGACTGCAGCAGCCTCAAGCAGACGTGCAAACAGACAGGTAGAGAGCTTGTTTCCTTTAGCACTACTGGTTCCATAAGTTCTGCTGAGCATGGTGCTGTTTGTGTAGAGATGCAAAACACCCAAATATTAATAAAAGCTAGTTTTGGCTAAATGAAGCACCATAACTCCTTGGCAGACTGAACAACAGGTTGCTCCCAGAAGTTTACTAACAGACTTCTGTTCAGTTTGGGAGCTGTGTGGACTCTGTCCTGATCAACTCTGGAGGAGGCCAGCTTCAGGACTCATTCACAGATGAGATGATCTTTGCAGTGCAGGTGCTCTCAGGCAGCTTGCAGACAAGTTTACTCACGTGACTGATAACAGACACTAAAATTACTTTAAAACAGACCTGTTCCTGGCTTCTGGGGACATGTATTCACCCTAAACTTAACTATCTGGGACAGGGGCCTGTCATTTTTATTCACCAATAAATACCATACCCACCACTGCACTAATTCTTCCAGCCATTTGTACAAGGCACAAGAATAGTTAGCCCTCCTCCCTAACTTTATGATGAGAATGAACAATACAGGCCCTTGTCAGAGAGAAATGACTTGGGCTATGAGTGGTGGGGACAGAGATAGGAAGGGTTTGGGGCCTGCTTCCTCTCCCACAAACAATCACTTCATCCCCGCTGATGGAGCGTGCAAAGGAAGGGAGAACTGCATAGGATTTCTAAAGTATCCTGGCCTTTCATAGATGTATTTCAGGAGGAACAAGCCTCTAGGGAGGGCAGGCAGGAGGATGGTAGCTTGGGGATCAAGTCTAAAGCCCCTGCTTCTTCCTAATGCTACATGATTCTCTCAGCTTCCCTGGGTCAGGTGCAGCTTATTAACAGCCTGGATTCAGGGCAGTGTGTTGCTGCAGAGATTGGGTCCAACCTCCCTGTTGCTGCAGTCCTTAAGAGACCTTGTGCCATGTGACTAAGGAAACTGAGGAGTGCATCCATGAGTGCCAGTAAAGCCTGTGAATGCCCTTTGCTGGCCTGGCCTGGCCTGGCCGAGCCTGAGATTCCTTGATAATGCCAAGCCTAGCAGGTAAACGGGGAAACTTGTCCTTCCTTTCTTTCTGGCCTGAAAAAGGTGCCTCTGTGGGTTCTCTTCTCTGCATCAGAAGCTGGGAGTAAACTTAGCAATACGTCCTCTGTGGCAACCCAGCCAGATTGAATTTGTCATGGATCTACAAAGCTGGTTAACGGAATAGAAATGATGTTCTGCTCATCAGGACCAGCGGAGGTGAAGATAGGATGGACGGAGTTTTATGGCATACATGACTAGGAAGAGCAGCATAATTGCTGGAAAATCTTCTACAGACAAACAACAGGACAGAACAGGAACCCGCTCAGGCTGGGCTGCTGAGGGGGTTGTTTGGTGTGCTCTGTGCATGGCTGTGTGGGCTAAGAGGAGAGAAGAGGTGGCAAGTGGTTGTTTGAAAATGTTTCTGGTGCAGGAACACCCTGGATCCACAGCTCTTATGGCTCCTCCTGCTCTCTTGATAGTGCAGGCATGCCTGATTTGTTAGTAAACCACGTGAGGTGCCATAAGTTGAGTCTTACCAAACCTATCCTCATCTAGTTCCTGAAAGGTGCTGAAGGAGACCCAGTTTTATGGTTCACTCAGATGTCAGCCAGAGCCCTTGCCTTGCCCTGACTGAAGCTGTGGATGGACTTGGCAAACAAAATGCTTACTGGCAGGTGCAACAAAACATCCCAACCTCCATTCAGGAAAGCTGTGGCCCAAAAGTGGGTCATAGAGTTTTCCCAGGCTGGAAGTTGAGGAGGCTAGCTAAGTCTGGACCAGGCACAACGCCGAGAAAAAACAGTTAATTTCTGCTTTGACATTGGAATGCTCCATTTTTTTTCAAGTGCATTTGCTTTTCAAAAATGTATTAAGTTAGCGCTGAGAAAGCAAAAGAGGCAGGACGCAGCTTGGCTGGGAGAGAACACTTGCACTGCAAATTCACTGATGAAGTCTCTCTGCCTCAGGGTTCCAAGAAAATGTCCATGTTTATTTCACATATTCCTCAAGTTTCTGTTGCTTCCTGGCATGACATGGAAATTCACCCTAGGCTTTTTCGGCTGCTTGCCACACCTCCAGGGCTGAATTTGCAACAGGCCATGGAAGAGGATGTTCTGAAGTTGAGAAGTCATGTTTAGCATTCACAACTCTAGCCAGCTTGGCAATGAATTTGCTTTCTGACACCCTGTCACTTTCAATTGATACATTAATCACCATCAATAACACAACTGATAGAACTGCCTGTAAAATCACCAGCCTTTCATTTCTAGGGTGGCAGGTTCAAATTCTTATTCTTGCCATTAGAAATGTGTTTACAATTATGGACAAATGAGCTTCTGGTCTTTCTTAGGTAACAAAAGGATCCTTTTCACCAGGATTTCTCACATGCAAACTACTGTGTTATTCTGCCACTGATAATTGCCAGCTAGTTGCAATGTATTCAAAAGAACATATAAGCTGCCTATCCTGCCCAGCAATAGTCCCTTTACATACGGCCTGGTGAACTGCCTGTGTTTTGTATAACCCTGCACACATTTCTAGTCTAAACATCTAAACACAAGACTAATTATTCTAGCCAGGTCTTATAATTTCACTTTCATTGACAACTGCATCGTCAAGCTATTGGGAGAGACTGCAAAGTGAGGGAAAGCCTACTTCTGCAATTGAGTTATTCTGTTTCTGAACCATGGAGAAAGGCAGCAATATCTAGAGCCCTGAATGTTGGGCTGGGAGTCAGGAACCTGTGTGATACCAGCTCGCTCTGTGGCTTCACTTCCTTGTAAATTAAAATGGGGATAAGTCAATGCCCACTCCCTGCAGTACTACCAGAACTAGTTAAGACCTGCACAGTGCTTTAGAAGTACAAAGTGCTAAGTGCTGAGAACTGTAACTTGCCACTCAGCCTTGGTTAAATGGAATTCAGCACTAGGGAGATTTCAACACATGAGTCTGTACTGAGCACAAGAAAAAGCAGTAGATATTAGTGCCAGCTTGAGCTTAAAAGCTAACTCTCGAACAGTTTTAACTTCTCCATTGTTAGAAGACCCTTTTGAGCAGTTTGAAAATACATTTTCTTTCCTATTTAACAATTCCCTTTCTTCCCATTGTTCCTGATTGGGCAGACATGTCTCTTGTTTACTTATGACTGTGTAGGAAGCATCACTGCCAATGTCAGCACAGCTCTCAGAATGGTACATCTCTATTAACTGATGTTGCTGCAGTCTGTAGGAGAGTCTGTATACAACAAAGGATCAGAGAGGGAAAAGATCCCCTCACCAGCATCAAAAACTTCAAGTTACGATCATTTCTTAAAGGTCAGAGTAGAATTTAAAAGCAGGTTTTTGTAGCCAGGGGGAATTTTCACAACAAAAAACGTTAACAAAAAGTGGAATTTAGGCCAAACCAGGTTGAAAGGATATATTTAGACTCTAGAGATGAACAGATGCCTTGGGAAAGGGGAAGTGGGTACACTGACACATCCTGGGTGATGTGCTATATTTAGAAGCGAGCAAAGTCAACATCAAATTCCACCATCAGCCCTTTCCTGTAATGGGCATAGAAGAAATCAAAATAGTTCTCAGCTTTTTCACTATCTGGGGTCACAAAGTATGTGTAATAGTCCAAACTGCACTAAGAAGATAACACTGAATGGGGGGAATGTGAGAATTGCAAAGACAGCTAAGGCCAGCATCTGTTTACTCTGGAATCCTGTCTCTGATAGTGAACAGTACCAGAGACTTCAGAAGCAGGAGCTAGAAACACCACTATGGCTAATAACAGAATAACTTGTCCACGGGGAAGTTTCTTCCTGACCCTGGGCAGTTGGTTGCTGGACTAAATCCAAAAGCAAGACTGCTTTTATTTCTAGCACATTTTCTCTCATTATCTCTCTAAATACTTAATCCTTTTTAAATTTCACTAAGCTCCTGGTTCCAAGGATGTCCTGTAGAAATTAATTCCATGGGTTAACTGTGTTGTTACATGCAAAAAGCATATTTCCTACAGTCAGTTTTAAATGCATTTGATACCTGCCTTCTTGCTCTAGCTACTCCTGCTAACCAATACCTACCTGCATCTTACCTGCCTTCAAAACAGAATTCAGGCAACTGAAGATAAAGTCCATTTTATCACAGGGCCAGCCAAAAAGAGCACACAACGAACCCTCTCCCAGACCTACAGACAAGTGTAAGTAAGAACTGAGGATCAACCCCTGGGTTCAGAGCTGAAAAAAGTGCATGTTCACTTCACTGAGAAAGAGGGAAGGGCCCTTGAAAGACAGAGGAGTGAAGGAAACCACTCCAAGAATCCCACAAAGGCATATATGTGAGATGTGGCAGCAAAGAGACTCTCAGGCTATGTAGGTTTGGGGAATTCACTGTTTTGCTCTGAACAAAGCAGGCAGACTGCATCAATGAAAAGCTCTTCATTATTTCATTACCACCAGCAGCAGAGCAGCCCTGCCCAACCACTAAGCATTCACACCACTCACCA
The DNA here is from genome assembly GCF_030867095.1 of Alligator mississippiensis. Classification (NCBI taxonomy): domain Eukaryota; kingdom Metazoa; phylum Chordata; order Crocodylia; family Alligatoridae; genus Alligator; species Alligator mississippiensis. The sequence goes on from NC_081825.1 coordinate 226,609,771, forward strand.
CCACACAAGGAGTTCTGCCTGGGCTCACATGTTACAGACCCAACCCTGCTCCCCTGGGTATTGCCAATGACTTCAGAGAAACAGGGTTTGTCCCAACACATCTATATGCATTTGTGAAACTGGGTAGCTACAGGACACACTTGCTGAATGGCCAGGATCAGCACTCTCAACTGATACAATCCCTGTGACAACAGCGCTCACAAGGCAAGTTCCACTATCCACAGTCGCACCATAATATGAAAGACAAAGACTGGTGAAATAAGAGGATATAACAAAAGGAGATTTCAGGACTAACAAATCCACTGTCTTTCATCCCCAGGCTCTAATCAGTCCATATTTATGCATTACAAAAACATAAAGGCTTTAACAATCGTGCTGCCAATGCTTTTCTCTGGGCTACTAACACATAAAAGAATGGGGAGATGCCATACTGGCAGAGACAAGCCTCACAGCTCCTCCAGATGGAGGCAAGGTCCAGCATTTTAGAATTTGATTCTGCTTAGAGTCCAGCCAGTGGCATGGATGAGATTGTCTATGGAAACCTGTCCCGCTGGATTTTAAAACACAAACATAAAGCAGAATGTCATCAGAATAAGCAAAGTCTGTGTTAAAAAATTCTAAGTACACAGCATTTTCTCCAGTTCTGACACCTTTTTAATAGAAATCACTTGTTTAGGAAACAAATAGCACTTTTGTAATTTTTACAATGTTTCTTACCTTGATCTTATTTTAAGTAACACTAGGAAGACCTCAATATCTTTTATTTTCCTTTTTAATTTAAAAAAGTTGTTTTTTTTCCCCCAGATACAAAGATTTTGCCCTTGCATAAAAAAACAGTGCCCAAAACGATGACACAAGGACTCACGACGACTCACTGTATCTCACTGACACTATTACTTCTAATCTATACCATGCAAGGCCCCATCTACCTCTTTAATTAGACTGTCAGCCTGAAAAACAGCTTTTCTATTCCTTATTTAGTTCTTGTTACCAAAAGAAAGAGAAAGGAAATGAAAGAAAAGGACATTTCTCTGTTCAGTTCACACATCTGGGTCGTGTGCTACTTTGTTCAGGATACTTTTGTTTTTATAAATATAGAAAAGTGTTGGAACCTCATTTTCAAGTAACATCTCAGACACACATCTTCCCTTGGGACACCCCCTTTCCGATGCTGTAAGTTGACTGGTTGGCCTTCTCATTTCCACACCCAGCAAAGGCTTTCTGGTTCACCTCAAGGACCCAAACCAAACCAATTCTGCAATGCATTTCATTTGTCTAATGTGAAGAAACAGGATCAACCTGAAGCTGCCAGAACAGTAAATCCCCAGCCGGCACACATGCTGGTTACTCAGTGAAAAATCCATCCCCATTCCTTTAGTACATCTCCTGTCTAAACAATAGTAAATACTGTTTATTTGATAGACTCGTCCCCTCTGGGCACTGGGATTTATTAATTTATATTTCTGGTTTTTGGTTTAATAGTATTGAGAGTTTAGAAACAGGAAAAGCCCACAGGCTCTTTGGACTTGTTTGTTCCCTAGCTAAACAAACGGTTCTGCAAATAAGGATTTGAAACCTGCTCTCCTCCCTCATCCCTGCTCCTCACCCCAAACAAAAATAAAACAAACCTATAGTGGCTGTGGAGGCTGCTGCAGGCACACACTGGTGTAAAATATAGAGAGTAAATATATTATTTCACTTGGCATGGTGCTGGCAAAGAACCCCCAGCTGGCACTATTCATGTAACATGATCCAAACTTTGCATGTACACACAGAATAAGAAGGATCAATTGGCAAACTCCGGTGCCGCCTGGCACAAGCATCTTCACGCTCTCTCTGGAACAAAGAACTAAAGAATTCTGCACTTTCCAGAAGAAATCCAGTTTTGCTTCTCTAGAGTTTCGTTATTTTGCTCCTCCTCCTCGCCGCCACCTCCCTTGGCTCCTTCTTACTTTACTGTGTTATTTAGTCTCATCGCCCTTGTTACAGTTCACCATGCAGCTCTGGGAAGGGGAAGGGGCTGGGGTGGAGGTGGCAGCAATAGCATTGTTAGTGGAGTCCATGCCATTGGAGACGGCTACTGAATTGACCTCAGAGTTTATGGGTTTTGAAAGGTCGATACCCTGGATGAGGCGGATCAGCTGTTTTACCTTCTCCAAGGAGCTGTGCATCTCCTTCTGTTTTGCAAGGATGGTATTCTTCATTTCCATGCATTTCTGCAGCAAATTAGAACAACAAGAAGCTCAACCATTATATGCATAAAGGTATCTAGTGGAACTGAAGACGGTAAAGAAAGGAATTCAAAGGATCACAATCCGGATAATAATCCAAGAAAGAACTGTACCTGTAAATTCACTTTCCCAGTTTTGAGGAGGACCAGCCTCAAAACTGCACACACAGATGAATCAGTATTTACCAAGAGAGGAATTAAACTGCTTGTAGGCAACTAACTACCAGTTACTCTACCCCTGTTTGTGTCACCTCCCTTGTAGTTTCGGGAATTAGCAGAACTGGCTTCATCCCTTTGTGTCTATTCTGAAGGGGATCCTGGGGATACCTTCCACTGCAAGGTTTTGTTATTTTCTTTTCAGATTGTATTTCTGAAATGTCCTTACCTCGGCTCTGCAAACGGAGATGTCCTGTATGAGCCGACTTTGCTGACAGCGTGTGGGTCCAACTAGTGAGATAAGCCTTTGCTTCTGCACACAGCTTAGCCTGTTTTGGCAGAAACATCACCCCCACTTCCCCCCCAATAAATACAAAAGGTGACTTGAAGAGAAAGAGACAGACCCCTCTTCACTTTAAAATTATATTTTGTGGTCATTTTCCATTATGAACTTCAGAAAACCAAATAGCTCATCAAAAGATAAGAGTCAAGACAAGTTAGCTTAAAAAAAAAAAAAAAAAAAAACACACTTGCTTAATGTTCCAGGAGCAAAATACTGCTGACATCTATGGCTGAAACTCTCAAGAAGAAAAAGGATAAGGCAATATTGTTATATCTATAACATGCAGGTTGCAGAGACTGCAACCTCCTTAAAGTTTCAAAGCCTTTTGTCTGCCACTGCTCTTCAAACCCTCTTGGTCCCAGTCCAGTTTCTAACTATGGATGACAGCGTCATAGAACCCCAGCTATATAATTGGTTCTAATTGGTCCTTTGCTGGCAGTTCAGTGAGGCAGTAGATGACGAATGATCCATGAAGAATGAATTGTCCTCACCCACAGACAGTCCCTCTAGTCAAGAGCAGAGGAATTTGGGTGAGTGGGGACTACATGTGTGCACATCCTTGGAGTATTTACATCACTGTTATTCATACCATGCCATGCCTCCAGAGCAGTTAGTGCCACTTACCACCAGTATGACATTTTCTTTTTTAAAAGAAGGCATGTAGCCTTTTCATATACCACATATTATTTATTTGATTTATTCTATTGTACTCATCAGCAAAAGGACTTTAGACATGGGACGCCTTACAAACCTTATAAACATTTTCCTTAGCCAGAAAATAGAAGAGGCAAAGGTACACTATATCAACTTTTCCGAACATTAGAACATTGCAACATATTGTTGCAAACATTCGCTATTGAGAAGAATTTAGCATTTATAATTCCATACCATTTTAAATGGGGCTCACATTTGCAGCAATGACTTAGGGGCCTAATTTGTGTATTGTGGTGATAAACAAAGATCTGCTAATATATAGATTACAGCTACTGTTACAAACCAAGATAGAATGGCAAGATATAATTATTATATATGGAGATACCACATATTTACCTAACTGAAACTATCTTGGGAACTTGCCAAAAACCTGCAGGCCAAATCTGTGAGTAAATGGAGTACACTACAGTCACTTTCATCTTGGAAATGGTGGTGCCATGCACCAATGGTTTAGGTCCCACCAATGAAGCCTAGCTATTCAAATTAAAATGAAACCAATAGTCTCCACAGGTTGCTCCTCCAGCTTATCAACTGCTCCTAGTAAAGTTTACTATGCATCTACTATGTAAAACTAGCCCACGCAACATACATCTCATCCAGCATGGCAAAGTGAGTTCACAGTTTCTGTCCTTCACACTTCCCAAAGCTCTAAAGAGCAGGGAAAAGAGCAAAGTTCAGTAGAAACTTACTCAATTCTCACTGACTCTACTGGAAGTTGGATCAGGCTCACACTTCGTGTTCAGGCTTGCTCTTTGTAGTCCTTTCATTCTAGCATCATGTAAGCAGGCAGGACACAAGTGTAAGGTTACATGGGAGAGCAATACTTACTGTTATAGAATTGCTGAGCTGTTTAACCTTCTGCTCTAGTTGTTCTCTTTCCTGTTTTAAATCTGAGCTCCACTTAAGTAGCTTCTGTTTCTCCTCTTCTTTTGCTGCAAAAGGGAGTATTAATCCTCTCAGTGATGAATATTTAAAGGGTCCCTTGTATGCCCTGCAGATGGAGTTTCTAAGCTCCTTTACACAATGGGTATACCAGTGGTAAGAGTCATCTGACAACTAGCACGTTGGATAATACCTGAAAATGCACCTGCCTAAGTGAAGAGTCATACAAGGCTTTCATAAAATACAGAGGGTACCTTTTTCACTTATTATGTGGCTTTTCAAGGGTTTATTCTCCTTTATTTCTTCTTGAAAAGCAAGTATTACCTGACCCTATTACCTGAATAATGTTTTCCAAAATCAAAAGCAAAGCATAAGCATTCTCCTCTGTTTTCCTACCTGCTTTGTATGCAATATATGAATGAACAATTGCTAAAGTCCCTGGCCATGGGATTGCTTCTTCTTTCTTTAGCATCTGAAAGAAAAAAGTGTAAGCATGGTTTACTGCTGGGGGAGAGAGAGAAGATAAAGTTTTTCTTGGATGTTGTCAGACAACTCTGTTAACATGCTCTGTGAGCCTATTTCAAGATTTATAAGAGAAAATTATTCACATCTGTGCTATAGCTCCCACAAAGATCTGTTTATCACAGATGTCACCATTTTATTGAATTCCCTCATACAAAGATAGCCAACTAGTGAAACTTAAAGAAGCATGAAAAGGCAACGTACCTAACTCAAACTTGCCAGGAGACAGGGGTGTGATTTTATGGTCCAGACAAACTACTGATCTAGATCATTCTTGGAGAAAGCCTCCAATGGTTAGAGCAGTCTCCATACTACATGTCTAAATGTCAGACTTATCTGACACATAACACACAATACTATCCTGTCTCCAACCAGTCTCAGAAGCACCTTACTACCATCGCTAAACCCTCCTCAGAAGGGTAAGCACCATTCTTGTCTAGGCTCCTCCCTAAATTACCTTATTCAAAGAGGATGAAAATGTTGGGTCTTCTTGATAGCAAATCAGAAGTATGACCTCAAGGACTTGAGGCCTCAGTCACTCCAAAGTTAAATGTCTGAGACATTTTATTTTTTTTCTTTACTTTTGGTGACCCGTCAGTTGAATATAACAAAGAAGTGGGCAATAAAGGCAAGTAAGGATGGTAAATGGAGCAAGATTTTTCCTCAAGTTACTTCCAATTACTTGTTTTTCGCTGAGCAGTGTAACATGCACATGAAAATGGCAGACTTCTTTCTTATGATATCATCTGGTTTACAGAGGGTCACATGGACTACCACAATATTATCCTAAATCAGACGGAACGGTGATAGCTTTTAGTTGCTGGCTTAACAGCAATCCATCTGTGATTTTGGAAGTTCCAAAGTACTCCTGATGTGATTATAGATGAAATATTAAAATATAATCTATTCATCTTAACCTATGAGTATTTCTAGAAGGATTTTATGAGAAAAAGTCCAAATCTTTTATCTAAAGGCATTATATTAGCATCACTAAAGAGAACAGGAACAACAGCTCCTCTGATGTTTGAGTCATACAAGGAAAGCAGTGGCTTAATATTTTCTCTATGAAAGGTAGGTTTGTTCAAATACCCTATTTATTTTGAACAAAGAACCATCACCTTTATAAGAAATTAAGAGTGGAAAGCTATAGGAAAAGCCCTAGGGGGTCACAGAGAACCTTTCCCAAAAGTTTGTATCCTTTGCCCCAGAAAAGCAGAGTTGTAATACAAGGGTAACAAAAAAAAGACCCTGAGTCTGGAAGCACAAAAACAAGACTTAAAAGGATTAGTATTCATGAGCTTTCTCACAGTGGCAATTTGACCAAATTCACACAATCCTAATTACAGATCAAATAGATTTGCTCAATGTCAGGCTGTCCTGATCTAGCCAAGCCAAATTGATCAGGTTATTTTCTTTAGCCCAGAGAAATCTTTGTAGCGCACTGTATGTAACTCTGTCTGTCAAACAATACCTGGTCTTGACATTTGGGACAGATCCACATGCCCTTGGGAATGGTTTTCAGAGGTGGGTCCAGACAGTCCAGGTGATACACACGTGAACATGTGTCACACATCAGCAACTGCCCACTTTTCCTGCAAACACTGCAAAAATCCTCATGGATATCGCCCTATAAAATGAAGGGGGAGGGAGGGAGGGAGAGAGAAGGCAAAATGTGAACTTTGACCTTTGACATCTTCATCTTAGTTGAACATAAACTCTTCAGCACAATCTATTGCTAAGTGGATTCTGAATGGCCAAGCCCTTTTTCAGGAATGAAACAGGAACACCAGTGAGGATGTCAGAAATGTGATTTCCTCTGCCATCTCCAGGTCATATTGAATGCTTGTTTCTAGTAACAACTGCTAGGCCATCATCCATATAAGTTAAGAAAACTTTCAAATATTTTTGATGGCACTAACAAGAAGCACACTTGGACCATCTACTCTTTGGATGCAAGCACAGATCCATCGTGGTAAAGTACAAATGAGGCTGCCTTTTGTTCACTATCTTTCGTCAGGAACCCACATGTGGCTAGTAAAAGAATTTAGACCACACATGACACCCCTTCAAACTGTTATACTTAAAGCAAAAGGTATTCTGGTTTATAAATGAAAAAAATGGACCAAATTTATCTTTGAAGGTATGAACAACCTACCAGAGGGCAAAAGGGGATGGAGCTTTATTGCACAGCAGGAGATGTACAGTAATTCCCTGTGTGCATACACGTTTCCCACTGTAGATGAAAGCTAAACTGCAATAACTTAGCCCTCTTTCACTTACTTAAGTTTTTACCTACTTATTGTAGGGTAAGATCATGCAGTTCTCTCAGAGAAGCTGACATCTGATAGTACCTCATGCCCTTTTACTTCATGGTAAACTGTTCAATATCCTGAGAAAATTCCTTTCACTTCACTGAAGTTACTGCACATTACACCAGGAAAGCTGTGGCTCAGCAATAGGTCTATCTATTATGAGTAATGCTTTCTGCTTCATCATCAACCTAGGGCATGGGACATAATGAGGAAACTGAAAAATACCAAGAAGGAAAATGCTTACCATCCACCCACAGATTTAAGTATTTTTATGAACAGGGGAGAACTTATATTAAGTCTCCCTTTAAAAAAATGTGTTTAGTTGTTTTTTCATCATCAGAGGCACTTTCTTTCCCCAATATTAACGCCCAATGACTCCACCAGGTGCAAAATTTAAAATAAAGTTAGATCTGGCTTTTGTTTCATGCCCCCCTCTTTCCTCCTGTCATACGCATCTCTGGTAATATTTTTATCTGAGATGCTTGAAGGGCACACAAGGAAAACAGATTAAAAAATAGGAAACAGAAAAGGGTACCTAAATTCTATACTCTGCCCACCTGAATTGCCAGGGAATGTGTGTCCTACCTCTACCTTAAACCCCCTGCACATGGATCTTTGCTGAATTCAACTGACATTCCACAGAGAAGGCTTTCAGGACCTTGAACCTAATTTGCATAAAATGAGGCAGAGTGTACCTGTTTTCCTCTTTAATATGAAATGTCAGTCTGTTCAAAAAGCTCCATTTTGAACAGAGTTAGTTTATATGCTATTTGATGACTTGGCCATGTTAGCATTATGTTAGACTTTGCCATGCTCTTTTACACGTTATTGGGCAAGAACAAGTAGTATATATTTTTATAATGTATTCAACATATTTTCAAACAAAGTCACACAGATGCATCTTGCTGAGGTTTGAACTTTCACATTTCATGAGCAATAAGTTCTTAGTCTGATGGGAACTGCTCTTTTCTTCCCCTAAGTCGCAAGGTTAACACTGTTGCCCTGTTTTCTAAAGTCCTTATTGAAGCTCAGTGCCATATTTTGATTTTGTAACTCCCACAGATCAAAGAAATGTTAGGTCCTGGGTCTGTTTAATCTTCTGTACTAAAGAATGCTTAAAGATTAACTGAAGAATCATATCAATGTCATTTCCTGACTTCCATGAAGGGATCTGTGTAGCCAGGATGGAAAGAGTTTCTTTCTCCTCTTTCCTGAACTGTTTAGATGCAGGGAAGGAACAAAAGACAAAAAGGAAACATAATAAAAACAATGAGAAATTCTTCTGCCACCAACTAATAAAAGGAAACACTTCCTGGAGCCTTCTGCAGTTCTATGCTAATGCAAAACCCAATTATGTGAGATGCTAAGTAACCTCAACTCTCAGTTGAGCACAATGGCATTGAAGACCATTCAGTACCCTGCCTGAGGTGCCAAGTCTATTGCAGAATCAGACCCATAAAATGCTATGGAATTTGATACCTGAAGTATTAGATTTAAGCAGGAACACAAGCGGCTGATTTCCTTGTGGGAGTGACACTTGCATAAGAGAGTAACAATTTAGGTGTGGAATATTCTAATTCAATGAACTATTGAAAGATGATTCAAATAACAAGACTAGTTAACAAGTAGCACATCAACAATCTAAATGTACTCCGTATGAACCAACTGGAATGGTAACACACACACAAAATTCACAGCCCTATTTTCATAGGGCTATGATAGAAAGCAGTAATGGAATAACACAAAACATTTCCTGGGAATTAGTAACTGGAGGATGGTTCATCAGCTCTTTGCAGCTAATACTTGATCCCCCAAATACTGTATGTCCCAGGTCCTACCGTTGTCACACATACACAAACACACATACACAACATGGGCTTGTCTGCTGTGGTGTGCTCCCTCTACTTTGCTGCACTCTGGCTGTTCTTGGCTTCTGGGACAGGGCTGCCTGTGAACCATCAGACAAGTATATGTTAGTGCAGCTTTGCTGAGGCTGAGAGTTCACATAAGAACCTAAGAATTGCCATTTACTGGGTCAGACCATAGGTGTATCTTGCCTAGTATCCTGTGTCACACAGTGGCAGAGAATGAATGCTGAAAAGGAGAGAGAATATGGTATGACTAGGTTTTTTTCCCTGTTTCTCTCCCACTTGAAGCCTCTAGAGAGCGATTCAGATGCTGTACCTCTAACTCTCATGCTCAATGGCTACAGAGGCACATTTCTTCCAAGAATTTGTCCGATCCCTTTCTGAATCTGGTTAAACCATAGCTTCTACTACATCTTGTGGCAATGAGTTCCATATTTTAACTACATGCTATGTGAAAAAGAATTTCCTTTTGTTCATTTAAAACTTACTATCTACTAGTTTCATTTTGTGACCCCTAGTTCTTGTATTATGACAGTAAATAATAAATCCCTATTTACTTTTTCTTCACAATTTAGTATTTTATAAACCCTTAACATGTCCCCTCTCAAGAATCTCTTTTCTAAACTGAATAGGCCTGACATCTTTACTCTCTTCTCCTATGGAAGCCCCTCCATGCCACTAATCATTCTTGCTGCTCTTCTCTGAGGATCAAAACTGGACATAGTATTCAAGGTATGGACACACCATGGATTATAAAGGGGCATAATGTACTTCCTGTTTTATTAACAATTCATTTCTTAATAATTCCTAATATTTTGTTTACCTTTTTGACAGCTGCTGAGCACTGAGATGATGTTTTTAGCAAACTGTCTGCAATGACTCCCAGATCTCTTTCCTGTAGGGTAACAGCTAATGTAGACCCCCCCCATCAGTGTACATATAGTTTGATTTATTTTTGTCCCTGCACTTCCCTTTAAATTTATTTACACTGACTTCCATCTGCCATTTAGTTGCCCATTTGCTCAATAATGCTACAGCTCTTTCTGTAGTTCCTCGCAGTCTGCCTTGTTCTTTATAACTTTGAATAAATTTACATCATCTGCAAACCTGGCCACCCCACCACTCACCCCCTTTTCCAGCTCATTCATATATTAAAACAGCATTGGTCCTGGTATAGATTTTTGGAGGACCCCACTTTACATCTTTCCATCCTGAAAACTGACCACTTATATTAATTCTTTGTTTTCTATCCTTAAGCCAATTTCTAATCCACAAGTGGACCTTCCCTGTAATTCCATAACTACCTAACTTCATTAAGAGTCTTTGATGGGGGATCTTTTTGCAAGTCCAGATATACCATGTCAACTGGATCCCCCTGATCCCCCTGTTTCCTGACACCCTCAAAGAACTTTAATAGGTTGGTGAAGCATGATTTCCCTTTGACAAAACTATGCTGATTCTTCCCCAGCAAGTCATATTCATTCATATGTGCTGAATAATTCTTTTTTTTAAATTATTGTTTCTACCAGTTTTCCAGGAACTGAAGTTAGACACACCAGCCTGTAGTTCCCTGGGTCCCCTCTAGAGCCCTTTTAAATATTGGAGTCACATTGGCAACCCTCCAGTCTTCTGGTACAGAGGTTGTTTTGAGTGAGAAGTCACATACTACAGTTAGGAGTTCAGTAATTTCCAATTCATGCTCCTTCAAGTCCCTAGGATAAATGCCATCAGGTCCTGGTGATTTGCTACTGTTTAGTGTAGTGTCTCACTTTCCTTCATAGCCTCATCTATTGAAACCTCAATGTGGGTCAGCTCCACAGACTTGTTTCTAGAGAGAAGTGGATCTGGTAAGGATCCACAGTGATGACAGATACAAAGAATACATTTATGTTCTCAGCAATGGCCCTGTCATCCTTTAGCACTCTTTTTACACTCTGATCATCCAAAGGCCCAAATGACTCCCTTGCACGTCTGGCAGCTTGGAGCTGAGATGGCCTGCTGCCAGCCCTTGAATGGAGAAAACATGAAAGGTGACTTAAAGTCACTTTTTGTGCAACTAAGTCTGTTCCTGTAACAAGTACAGCTTTGGTATGGGTAGTCTTGAAGTACTTCATGAACTAACATAACAGAACTTAACAAAACAATAACATATACATACATGTTTCAGGAAAAATAGTATGCAATTGTGCAATTAACAATTATTATAATAAACAAAATGCATCTGAATTTCAGTTGTACAAACAAATGCAATCGCAATTCTAGCATTCCTAGTTTTTTAGCAGTTGACTTTGTAACCAGAAGGATTGTTTTAATACTATTTTTATTTATTGGATGCAAGAACTTAAAAATAGAAAAAAAATATGGCATGGAAACAAATGGTCTGTCTATGTGAGTCATCATAAGGGGTGGGATCTTTACAGCCACAATACAGACCTAAAGTACTGCAGCTAAAAAAGCCATTGGTAGCAACAGAAGGTTGTTATCTTCTGTATGAACCTGCCTCTATGTACCTATCTGCTATACAAAAGAACACTTGGATTTGAGAATAAAAGGCTTAATTTCAGGTTCTTTAGTAAGGAGTGTTGTGAAGTGGCTGCAGGTTCTTTTGCCCTATGCCAGCCCTCCTCTCTCTGCATTGGTAAGGGGGGGGGGGCAGACAGAGGGCATGTGCCCCCCTCCCAGATTTCTGCATTGATAGTGGGGAACAGAGCTGCCCCACTGGCCTAGCTGGAGCCAGGACCTAGCAGAAGCAGGGGCGGTAAAGGCAATATGATTTCTGCACTGTAGGGCATGAGGCTGAATCCCAGTCAGAGCCAGCACCCAGAGGCAGCAAGGGCGGCACAGAGGTGTGTCCTCCGACTGTCAACACTTATGCGTCACCTCTGTCTCCCTGTCCCATTCTACCTTTCTCTCTTCCAGCTCTACTCCTGTACCTATACTTTTACTGTCTGGCTGCCACTCAAACCCTTTCTCTCTTTTCTTGATCTTGTTCTCCTCTCCCTCCCCAGTTCGTTCTTCTTCCCAAGTTCTTGTCCTTCATTCTAATCTCTTATTCCTATTCCTGTGTCCTCATTTTTGGTCCCCCACTGCTTGTTCCTATAACTCTATCTTCCCAGTTTCCACTCCTAACCCATATCCACCTCATGCTCTTACCCTTTTCTCTTACCCCGTTTCTGTCCCTTTCCTCCCAGACTGCAGCTTTTCTTCTTCCATCCTCTGATTCATGGGAGAGCCCAAGAAAAAAAAAGTAACAGTCCTCTCAGTTCAAGAGTTACAGCTACTTCTGGCAGCCAGGAAGAATAATTGCATGGAAGGTTGTACTCAAGTCCAAGGGGAGCATACTCAGTAGTAATGGTATGCACAAAGTCTAGTCAAAATGAAGGAGCCATGAGGAATTGCAGCATGTTCAGCGCAGCTGAAATCACGGGACAATTTAGCTGCCAGACTCTAGTAAGCATGTATAAACTGAGTTTTTTCAAAGGCTTATACCATGGGATACTAGCTTCACAGCCATTAGTTTAAGCTCTACTCTAAATTTGTGTTCTCAGGCAACTCAGTTGTGAACGGTCATATAGGATGGGGAGTCAAAGGCAGCTGGATGTCATACTGGCTACAGTACTCCCTTGTGTGCTACCTGGCACATCTACACAAGATGCTTTACTGTGAATTAGCGTAATTTACTGAGTAGTAAGCACGTGCACAAGCTTACTGCACAGTAAACCTCGCTAACTGCACTTAAATTTGCTACCTGCAAATGCAAGTAGCAAATTTTCTTGTAATTAGTAATGGTGCAGTAGCACTTGTGTAGATGCCTGACCAGGAGCAAACCTGCTCCCAGTCAGCCAGCCACCAGGGGGCGGGAGATTGCTCCCTGCCCCTGGGAGCTGCATGTTGCCAGGCCGGGCTCTGCTACCCAAGCCTTGGCAGAGACTAGGCCCCCCAGCCCTGGCAGAAGGGAGCTCCAAGCAACGTGCTCTGAGATAGCAATCAGGGAGCAGGGCCTGAGAGATCCTTATCTCCCAGCCTCTGCCTCACAATCACATATGGGGAACAGGGGGCTGGCAAGCCCTTATCTCCCACCCTGAGCCCCAAGACCATGGAGCTCGGGCTGGGAGATAAGGATCTCACAGCAGTGGCCCCACTGTCGCTGACAACCATGAAGCTCCAGCTGGGAGATGAGGATCTCCCAGCATCAGATGATTGCAGAGCTGGCGCTGGAAGCTCCCTGCTGGCATGGGCTGGAGAGCCTGTTTGTTCCCCACCCAGCTCTGTGAGCACAGAGCTGGGAGGGGAAGAGGCTCCCCAGCCTGTTCCCCACCCAGCTCTGCGCTCATGCAGCTGCGTGGGTCACAAACTCCCCAGCCTCTGCCCCACAATTGCAGAGTAGGTGCTGGGGACTGTACTGATCAGGGGTAGGCTCCAGCCCTGTGCCCCATTCAGCTGACTGAGGTATGGGGCTTGGAAAGAGCTGCAGGGGTGGGGTAGGTCCCAGCCCCCTGTCCCGATTTACTGGTGGGGCATCTAGCAGCAAGCTACCTGTTAGCTGCCCCACTGGTGGATCAAGGCAGTTGGCTGGGACCTGCCCCTCCCCTGCAGCTCTTTCCAAGTCCCCTGCCCCTGATTAAAGAGCTGGGTCCAGAAGCTACCTGCTGCCAGAGGGGCGGGACATTATCCCTGACCAGGCAGCAGGCAGTCATGTAATGTCCCAGCCTGGTGGCGGCAGGGGCCCATTTCAGGGCCCCAGGAAGCGGGGGCAGTTTGCTGTTATTAGCAGCAAATTTGCTCCTGCTTCTCTGCTTGTGTAGATGACTGTCTGGCTGCCCAGATGGCTGATCCTGGACCAAATGCATGTGTAGATGCACCCACTGACTGCAAAACCAATGTGCCTTAATTATGTTAACCCCATGGGCCAATAAGCTCAGTTGAATCTTTGGCTTTTTTTTAACGTAGCTTGGCCAAATGTGAGTATTGTCTTCATGGGACTGGCAAAAGAAACATTCTTGATACAAAGACCATTCCCTGCCCAAATTTCAAGTCCTTGCTCCAAAGCACAGAGGTTCCAATCCAGAGGTACCAACACAATAGTTTTAAAACATTTTCTTAAATGGGGAAAACAACATATTTTTCTGTATTTTTATAACCTAGTTCTGAGAATCAGCTAAATTGCTAAGTTGGTTTAGGTGAAACTTGCCAAAAAAATTCTGCATGAGGCAGATTTGTAACATGGACAGTTTTAAAACAAATCATTTAAATTTGGTGAAAGCAAATTTTAAGTTTAAAGCCACTGGGGAAAAAAAGAAGAGGAAAACAATAAGCAATGTTTCCCATGCTCTGTATAATAGAAAAAGACCTTTATAAGCTAGCACCTGTCCTGGGTACCACAATTTTTTGTCTTCATATATAGTACCATTCATATTGCTGTGTTTAAATAATTAATATCTGCATGTATATACCATTTTCAAGCCAAGCACCTCAAAGTGTTTTACAAATATTAACCAAGTTTCACAATACCCATGTGAATAAAGGAAATACTGGACATGTCTACACATGCCCCTCACTGCACAGTTGGTACTTCAGCAAGTACTAAATGACTGTGCACTACTCACCAGTATTGCACAGTCCTGGCAGCACACAAGTTGTTTTTGACCCTACTGTGCAGCAGCAACAAGCTGGTTGCTACTGCACAATAGTGGCGGCATCGACGCTATGTCGCTATAGCAATGAGTTACATCACCATAGCTCATTGCTATGGTGACGTCACGTTTTGTGTAGATCCGTCCACTGTTATCTTAATTTTACAAATGAGGAAAGTGAGTCACAAAGAAATTATGAGATTGCACGCTGCTTTCGTGAATGTCTAGAAACAGAAATTAGATTTCCAGACCTGTGCTTATATTAGACCACTGGTTTCTCCTCTAACTAAATAAAGCTACTAAGAAACACATTACCAGGGATCCTAGTTTTCTCCAGTTTAAAAAAATCCCCAATTTTCAGTTAAGTAACCCCAAATCCACATTTTTCCATAATTAAAATGAAACATCACTACATGTATATCTATATATTAGTGGTGTCTTATTCAAAAGGTCTCTTCTGGCCTTACAATCTATAAATTAGGGTTTTTCAGCCGTTTTTGCTGAATTTCCATAACATGCCCTAAATTTTAAGATTTAAAACAAAACACAAAACTTCTTGTTGACAGCTTTGTATCTTTATACTAGAGTGCCTCTTGGGGTAACAAGGAACAATGGTCACAAACTGACAGAAAGCAGATTTAGGCTGGACATCAGGAAGAACTTTTTCACAGTAAGGGTGACCAAAATTTGGAATGGGCTTCCAAGGGAGGTGGTGCTCTCCCTTACCTTGGGGGTCTGTAAGAGAAGGCTGGATAGGCATCTGGCTGGGGTCATCTGAGCCCAGCACTCTTTCCTGCCCAGGGCAGGGGGTTGGACTCTATGACCTGTTGAGGTCCCTTCCGAGCCTAGCATCTATGAATCTATGAAATTACGGAAAAATGTGGATTTGGGGTTACTTTTTCTAACTGAAAATTGGAGACTTTTTTAAAATCAGAGAAAACCAGGATCCCAGCACATCACACAATGACAACAGAATAGACCTGACATGTAATAGCTACTACTACTTCAGGGAGCATAAATATGAAAGTTCAAATTTTAAAACAAATGAACTGAGTTGTTTTAAAAATGGACTCACATTTTTTGTGATTTCTGCTCCCAGAATTTTTTTTTACTTTAAGGGAAATAGGTACCCAGAATGCTTCTATTTTAATGGAAATAAGTATGAGGGTGACAGATGCTTTTGAATTATCTGATCTACAAAGTCAGACAGATTGGTGGGAAAATATGCATTTAGATTGAAGTCCTTTTTAAAAATCAAAACAGAACTAGTATTAATGTTTTAATGCAGCCTTCTATTCACAAACTAGATAACCTGTCTGTTAACATTTTGGTATAGAGATCTGTATCATTTTGGAGGATGTACTGTGCTATGTATCAACACAGTATAGCATTCTGGAGTTGAGAGATAATTGTAACAAGTTTTATATATCTGTACAGGAATATAAGACATTTGACCATCTATGTTATGTTGCTGTTATCTTTCACATTTCTTTTGGAATATTTGTATTTTTTAAACTATTGTTAAAATAGTAAAGTATGCTTAATTATGGAGACAAAAACACCCAAGAAAGGACTTTCTGGATTAGGCTGAAATTCTGGAATACTCTGCCCAGTATTGCAATATACAGGATAACATCTTGTCTAATTGTTCTGAGAATCTGCTCTGCTCCATGGACAAGACAGAGTAAATCAGAAGTTAGGGACAGATCAGCCATTCTATCTCTTGGGGCCAATGCAAGAGTGTTCACCACAGCACCTTTTCTAGTCATTTGTACAGGTTAGTTTTAAAAGTCCCATGAGACGGGACTGCTACAGCTTTCCTTTGGGAGACTGTTTCCACAGCCTTATTCATCTGGTTGTCAGAAAAGTTTTCCTAATAAACATACTCTTCCACTCTGAAAAGTAACTATGAAAAATGGCCCTTCTTACTCAGTTTTCCCTCTTAATCAGAACTATATTTGCCATCTTTAGTGACAGAAGTGATTAGTTTTTGATTGTGTATGCCTATTAGCCTTTTAAAGCCAATAGTTCAAGGGTAAGCAGCTGAATTCTATTCTACCTAGCATGTCATCAATAGCATTGGTCACCAGATGCAAGAAGTCACATTTGTAGGAACATAAAGGGGACTATGGAGCTGCAAAGGTGATACTGAAGTTCCAATTTGGCTGCCAGACCTTTATTACAGGTGATAATGTGTGAAGTGGAAGACGCTCAACCTGACCCTTACAGGGGCAGTTTGCAGCACGGGCAATAAGAAACAAGTGTATTTTCTACCTGTAAACAGAGATCATTTGAGCAATCACTAAAATGAATCATTTTTGAAGAATTATGTTCAGATGAGAAGTGCTGAAAATACTTGTGTAATTAGTGTTTTCACGTTCTCTATTTCCAGTATAGAAAGTCACAGCACACTATTTTCTTTATCCTCAGATTTGTGTGCAGATCCTTTTCTTGCATTCACCATTTTGAAATAAAATGTAGTTTACTGAGTCTTAATTATGGTATCAGGATAACAAAGGACAGGCCAATGGTCTAGATAATAACTCAGCCTTATTTTTTTCAATCATAAGCTTTTTCAGGTTTTGGTATGACTTTTAAGTCTACTCTGCCTTCTTTAACATTTTGTCACCATTTTTTGTCTGGAAGGAACAAGAAGAATAGAGAATTTGATGGATGGTTCTTAGGAAGTCAGTTAAGACAAGCTCTGCACTGAAGGGAAAAAAATCTTTATGTTTCAGTTAATAATAAATTGTCATCTGCTCCTTTAGAAATTGTACCAGGATAACTAAATTTGCACAGGGAAAGTCTTGTGAGCTGGGAATGCAGAGGCGAAGTAATGTTCAATGTCACAGCACACGAACTTCCTGTGACAAGTGCTCCAAGCACTGTGCCCGGCAGGTGATCCAAGAAGTTCCTCTTCTTATAGTGAAGAAACAATTTATTGCTACTATAGCTTTGTAAGTAAGATGCATGTTCCTCTTTCCAATTCCTTACTGGATGACAGATTTAATTCAGTCACACAAGATCTCAGGTACTCTACACAAAGGAAACATGCTCTTCTACTATGACCAGTTCATCCCAATATTCCCATCAATGACTGAAAGCTATAAAATATCTACAGTACAAGAACACAGGCACAATGAGGTAAAAATGAAGGGGTTTAAAGGGCTTCAGTCTGCTTTGCCGCACTGAACCATGACAAATTGTGAACGAGTCTAAAGAAACAAAATCTGTGCCAGTTTCCACTGTGGCTGGTTCTGCATGTCTTTCCAAAAACAAACCCCTCCCCGAGAATTACTTACGTCTGTGGAGCTGGGGCTAGGCAGGGACACAGGCTGAACAGTTGCGGGGAAAGTAAATGTGGTCTCTGTCTTTTCATTTTCAGGGGAGTCAGGATGACTGGATAGGGGGGATGTAGGGGTTAGAGCCCCAAACCCCAGCACCGTGTTGTATTTAGGTGGACGACCTACACATTAACAACAGGGAACAAAACAAAAAACAAAACAAAACAAAACAAAAAAAAAGGGGAAAAATGATCTTACATACCTTTGGCCAGTGGTCCTCATTGGCTAGCATGAAAAGGAAATGATGCAGCACAGAGAGGAAGTTAATATAAAAGCCACAAGTAAAAGGAGAGAAACAAAGTTTTAAACATTTATTTTTAGACATCTACAGGCAGAATTTTCAAGAAAAGAACATTTGAAAGATGCATATCAAAGGAGAGTGAAAACAGGCTCTGCAGAGGATCAAGGAAGGACTCCCAGAAGTATGGTGCGGGGCCTCTTTTCATTCCTAAAAATTAGACTGTTCATTTATTAGGCTAGATCTATTGGCAGTAAACTACATAGAGTTCACAGTGATTTCAATGTTTCTACCTTTGTCCCATGCTGCCCTATCTATCTTATGCCAGCATACACCTCCCAAAGGTAGGTCCCTGCTGTCACAGGCCAGCACTCACCTTTCCAAGTCAGGGTTTTGTTTTTTTCTTATACCTCCATTCCTATGCCTCAGGTCCTCATTCCTATACCCCAGGTCCAACTTTCCCAGGGGCACATATTTCAAACCTAGGCCTATGATCACTATCTCAAGGACAGGTCCTTGTCTGTCTAGCTCAAATCTCAAGCACCTAACCAACTAAGCTCACTTGTACTATTGAACTGTAACTAATTCTTACATTCTTTCCTAGCCTCTCTTAGGCAAATACCAAATCTTGGACATCTATCATATACTCTTTTGGACCATCAGTCAGTTCAGAATCTTCTGATACAGCCTTCATACAATTGAAGTGTTAGCTACAAAGGGTAAGATTACACACATCTATATGTGCCCAGCACTCTCCTCAACTTCTCCAAATCCCAGGGTACATTAAGGGTTTAGAAATAACTCAAGAAATAAAAATCTAAGAACAAGTTACCCAGAATTTACTGATTGCTAGCCTCTATTTATTACATGCAAAACTATGCACTTGAGGTTTGGGTATGTTCCAGAACAAAATATGTCCTTGGCAAGAGAGTGGTAACAGTAATGTCTGTGGCTACCACTTTTGATATGCTCAGCAGCATCTCGAATTAAACCAAAGCTTTCAAGGGCACATGGCTGCAAGAGCTATTCATCTAATAGACTGCATACTAATCCAAACAAACAAAACAATTGGAGACACCCTCCCCCCAAAACTTGTTCCATTTGAAAATGTTACTAATCTGGTGCTAATGAGAGGTGCACACTCACAGAGAGTGAGGGTAAAGACAGTAAGACAACGGTCAGTGTGCAAAAACAGTCTAAGAAAAAACATCTATATACAAATTAACTAATGCATTTACAATCTATCTAGTAAAGTAACACAAATAACATAAATGCAATGGTATTTAAAGGTCAGTGGAAACAATCTATATCTTTATTTGCAGGTCACTAATAGGACACTACAAATAATTGTGTTACTGTCTCTTTTTAAAAACTCATTTAGGATTACTAAGGGGGTGGCTGTGGAGACCAATATCCTTCATTCACAGGCAGCATGGCTGCAGAAATGCTAAGTTCACCATGCTGCCCTGTCTATATGCCTCACCTATGAACTGGAAAGGGTATTCCAAGGAAAGGAAGTTATTTGAATACTTGACCTTTTGGCCAAGAATACTAACACTGAAACAAAGTATGATCACGTGCGCACTTATGCACATGACCTGGACTAGAATCAGCCACCAAAGAGTTTAAAAAAAAAAATCAATCACTTTTATTCTTGGCCAGATTGAACCAATGACCTAGAGGTGAAAAGTTATATATCCTGTTGCCAACTTCTTGAGCCATCTAGTCTATTACACAAACACACACATGTGCACAGGTACATATATTCAAGCTCATCAAACCACACATGGAATATACACATCCCTGATTTTAATCACAAACAAGACAGCAGCTTGTAAGATGTGCTCTTGGGAGGGCCATAGCTTCAGTCCACTTATTTGCTTTTGAACAGAAAGCCCCAGATCAGAGGAGATTTGGGGAGCCAGTAAGAGGTATTAAGGAGGCAGGAAAAGATGTCCTTATCACATACATATGGCAGAGCTCCCATTTGATATACAGAACTGCACATGGCAAGAGAACAGAATGCTCTGTGTTGCTTGGAGGTAAAAGCTAACCTGAGTCCAGATCTTAACATGTCACCTGCTCTGAAGGAAAACTCCTGTCTTGTAAATGAAACCCTTTCAATGACAGTGAGCACCCATGTGAAAGACCCTTATTCCTTGTAGCACAAGTGGCATTAAGGACTGTTTTGGTTTCTGAAGGATGTTCAACCTGAGCAAGGAAACCTTCCTTTGGGAAGGGAAAATGTTTGGAAGATCCATTTATTTCATTAGCAGCACACTATGGGGCTCTTTCCACTCTCAAATTCTCTTCATGATTAGTTACAGATACTTATCCCAGAATGTCCTTTTTTTCTGATAGTATCAATGCAAATTAGACACTCTGAAAGAACACCATAGCTACAGCTCGACTCCATTAAATGGTGTTCAAACATTGTACCTTATACTTTGTTCTGTACATTGTCTTATTTAAGGCAAGTGAGACTGAAATGCATCATTTAGCTGCCCCATAAAACTGCATTAATCCCCCAAATTTTTGTCCCATCTACTATGGAAATTTACAGGGCAAATGTAAAGCTCAATATCTGAAAATCCTTCATTGTTTCACTTCTGTTCCATCATCAAAGGGACTGATGATAGGAGACAGAGGAAAACATGATGATAGGCATATAGAAAGGGGGCATGTCTGAGAATAACTTACCTCTTTTACGTGTCCCAGGATGCATTGTGCTGTTCAAATACGTGACTGCACTCTTCTTGCGCTTTAGGTGAGAGAAGATAAATTTTAGTGAGCTCTTTTTTTCTTTTTTTTTTTCTTTTTTTTTTTTTTTTTGGACAAAAACCACTTTTGCAATACCTCAAGCAGAGCACTACAGTACAAATTGGGCTTGTTGCCTCTGCTGTTCTTAGAAAACAGCTTTGGAAAGGTTGGACTTCCATATTGCTTCTGATTTCTGGATTGCTATAGGCCAAACTCATAGTAGGATGAAGACTCTGCCATTTAATGACAGGTTTGCAGCAACTCCAAAGAATGGGAGGGGGAACAGAAGTTAAATATTAAGAGGAAATAATTCTTAATTAAAAATTGTTCTCCAACTATTTAGTTGGTCTAATAAAAGATAACAGATTCACCCAAAGAACCTTGTCTGCCTATGTCCTTAGACCAACACGGCTACAACCTACAGCCCTGAAGAAATAACTCTGCATTTACTATTTAAAACCATGAGGGTCACATTACCACATTGGCCTCTTGAATTATAATGATGGCCTATCTATCTAGCTTGGTGTCAGGTAGCTTAGCAGGTAGCAAAGTGGCTTCAGTACACACAAGTACAGAATCAAAGTGCCAACTTTCCCCCTAGCAAGAGATGGCTACCTCAGGCTCGAAAACGGCTCCGCTGTATACTGGATTTGCAGTTGTTCTTCTTTTTCTCTCTTGTCTCTTACTTTGGATTTCTTGTGAAACACAAAAGGCCCAGGTTAGAAACATTGGATTCAGCTAGGATTACAAAGCCTACATTAGACAGTCTGCAAATGATAAGATATCTGACTATCAGACTTTCCATGGGAAACACACAACGGTGAAGACGAGCATCAGTGTTACACCCTTGGGCTTGAAAACAGCAGGAAACATAAATATTATGCCAAACTATTTTTTGAAGTGGCTCCATCCCTCCCAAGTGACAACATCTCAAATCTGAGATATTCAGTATACTAGGGAGCCTACATCCATTATGCATGTGAGGCAACTTTGCTGATCTTGAAAGACAAATACAGGGTAGAAATGTGCAAGTCCTTGAAGCTTTAGTCAATATTTCTTTGTAATGTAAAACTAAGAAAGTTAAATTATCAGACTGATTGTAATGTGTTTGCAAACTATAGTCCTATTAAAACAGAGGTGGGCAAAATGTGGCCTGGGGGCCACCAGGCCATTCTATCTGGCCCATGGGGCCCCTAACAAATTTAGAAAATTAATATTTATCTGCCCCTGGCTGCCTATCATGCGACCCTCAATGGGTTGCCAAAACTCAGTAAGCGGTCCTCCGCCCAAAGTAATTGCCTGCCCCTGTATTAAACAAATGAGAAATCCTGAGAAGGGTAAAGGCCCAATGTCCTATTTGGGAACTTCCTAGATGACCTCTTCCAACCCTACTTTTCTTTGATTCTATGATTCATATGACAGCTCAAGAACCAACTTTCGATTACTTCTTTTACCTTCCAGATGGTCATGTGTAACCAGTCCTAGAGACACCATGAAGGCAAGTTTCTGTGCCAGAGAGAAAAAAATAAATTAACTTCAGTTATAATCATTAATAGGAGCTGCTTCCAACTGCCAAAGTCAGTTGGTAACCAACCAAATACTGAAAATACTATAATGCTTTAGTCTTTATGCAGTATCTTTAGTCTGTAGATCTCAATGAAGAATAACCCAGTTGTATAAATGGGGGGCTAAGGCAGTGGTTTTCAATCTTTTTTGTACTGCGATACATTTGTAAATATAGGTGGCCAGTCTCAACCCAGTGCCCCTCACTCACTCCATGTGTGGGGCAAGGGGTGGGTGTAGGGCATGAAAGGCCCCAAGCAGCCCCTTACAGGCTGGAACTCTGCCAGCCTGCAAGGGAAAAGCCACTGTTTTCCACATTTTTATCCTTTAAAGGAGAATTAATTTTTAAAGTTTGTTGATCCATTTTTTAAGTTTGTTGACGACCCCTTCATATATTCTTGTAACCCACTTTTGGGTCGCAACCCATGGCTTGAGAAATGCTAGACTAAGACACAGAGATGTGATTTGCCCAAGGTCATACAAGTAATTGGCAGAGATGGTAATGGAATAGAGGTCTCACTACTCTCAATTCAGCACTGAATTAACTAGATGATTGTCCTGCAGTAAATACCAGCATAATTCAACTGCCATCTAGAAGTTTTAGAGTGGTTATATAGCACCACAATTCCCTATTGTTTGGCTCCCAAAATACTGCACATTGTTAAACATCAGGAGGGACCCTGGAAACCACTGACAGCCTGAAGACCACAGTTTAAGAACTGTTTTTTGGCACTAGCATTCTTTGGCACAAATGACAGAACATCCAACCATCCCGCTAGCAACAGCAGTCAGATAACATTATGGAGCTGAGACCTTTTGGAGGAAGCTTCCAACCCCATCCAAGGGGCAGTGAAGTTGACACTAGAGATGCTTTGATACCAGATTTCAGTTATGTCTCAGGTATTTCAAAAGGTAATAGTGCGTTATTCCCAGGTTTTGGTAAAGCAATCAAGATGCTAGATTAGGGGTGGGCAAAATACAGCCAGATCTGGCCCGCCAAGGCATTTTGTCTGGCCTGAAGCAGGTCCCTTGGCCCTATCTGGCCCAGGGGGGCAGCCCAGGCCATGGCATATGTGGCCAGTCCCATCCCCCTCCTCCAGGTGTGCAGCGGGGTGGCACAATGACCAGACTTCATTTCCCAGCAGCTCCAGCAGTAGCTTCCAGCTGCTGGTCCAAGCCCTGCTACCCTGGCCTATCCACCTCACATCCATGGCTGGGGGCAGGACCTGAGTGGGCAGAGTGCATGGCTGGGTGGATGTGATGGGGCTGCAGGCAGATGGGGAGCTATGTCTAGGAGCAGGATAGGTGGGTACGGCTGGGGCTGGGATCGTGGGGCAGTGACAATGCGAGGCCAGGGCCCAGGGCAGAGCCACAATCTGCTCCCTGCACGCCCCTGTGAGGAACACCAGTTCCACAGGCAGGGACGTGTGGGGAGTGGATTGCGGCTCTACCCTGGGCTCGGCTCCATGACCCTGATACTCAGCCTTGCCCGCCTCCCGCTCCTAGATGCAGCTCCCCACACAGCTACAGTTCCATCCCATCTGCCTGGCCATGCAGCCAGCATGCGCAGGTCCCAGCTGGTCTCCATGGAGACCCTAGGATTGCTGGGTGGTGACAGGGTGGGGACAGAACCCTGGGCAAAGCCAACTGTCCTCTCCCTGCACACCCCTGCCTGCAGAATCAGCGCCTGTCACAGGGCAATGGATCATGGCTCTGCCCTGGGCCCCAGCCCTGAGCATGGCTCTGCCCCAGCCCTGAGCCGTCACTGCCGTGATCCCAGCCCCATCCCGCCCACCTGTTCTACTCCTGGATGTCGCTCCCCATCCACCTGTGGCCCCATCCCAACCACCCAGCCATGCGCAGGGACCACTTAGGGAGTTTTGGTGAGCTGTTGCAGACAGAGAAGGAGGGGTTGCTGACCCAGCCCATGACAGCTCACTGAAACTCCCTAGGAGGCCCTCTGGACAAAGTAACTGCCTGCCCTTGTGCTAGATAACAGCAAGGAGAAAGCAATAATTCCTTGGAACCTCATTTGTCCATCTAAAAGACCTGTCTTCACTAAGAAAGAAGCAGTTGCTTTTCAAACCTCTTGTGGTTTTAAAGCCTTTTTGATTACCATCCAAACCTTTGGATCTGAGCCTCCAGATCCAGCAACAAGCCTTGAGTGACAATTAGATGAATGGTAAGGAAAGGGACAGCAATAAATTTTTTCCTTCTTAGTTTCTGTATCCTCTCAGTTCAGGTGGTCAGGTAGATGTAAGCTTCAGTTTGTCCATTAGGACAAAAGGAACCTAATTCAGTTTCAGAAGTGTTCAATATCTCTTTTACTAGGAAACATGTGGAGTACTGTGTGAAGGGGAAGAATTCAGTCTTGCTAGTATGGAAGAGAGGTAGACATGGAAACAGCACAAGAACTCACCACCACCATGAAAAGTAACCCATCCCAACGCACTTTAGATAGTAAGAGCGAAGCCAATACTTTTGCACTAACAGATGAGCACCATTTGAACTTCTTTGTTTATTTAAAAATTTTGGTCACATCTCTATTACAGAGATTGACATAACATGACACTGACAGAAATGGAAATAACAGAACCCAGCAAAAATACTTCATGTTCTACTGTATATTTATTACTACATCTAATACATTCACCTATTTTAGTCAGATTTTTAAAAAATAACTAAAAAGACTATCTGCAAAGATTCTGATGAAGAGGGCAAAACCAATGGCTTAGAGAAATAAATATGTAGAATAGAGACAACTAACTCCTTTGTTCATGCAGCTGGAAGGAAGTGAAAATATTCAGGATCACGGATCCTAGGAAAATCTCAATTCTAATCTACAGCTTTTTAATGGTCAAATGATTTTAAAGGATTCCAGTTTCAGTGCAGAAGGTGCATATTTATCCAAGAACACGAATCTGCATTTGCAATATTTAAAGGTAAATTAATGTTCACTACAAATCCATCTACACTACAAAAAAGAGCTCAGTTAGTGGACCTGGTTCTGACACAGTTCTATACCACCTATATTACATATTTTAACCATACTGTAACCAGGCCCAATATTTTGTATTGTACATAGACTTTAAGCAGTGTCTGTTCTAGAAAAGGGTTCAGACATTCTGGATACAAGTTGGGATAAAAAAAAGTTCATACCCTGTCTGTCCCAACATCAGATGACATAGAAACAGGATAAGCTCTAGGGCAGAGATGATTATTTTTTTCTGCTCATTAGAATAAAACTATCAAGGCAGTAAAAGCTTATAGTGCAAAATAAAAATGATTTTCCAGCATGGTAAACGATCCCACTAGTGGACTCCAAGATGAACATGAGCCGGCAGTGTGACGAAGCCATCAGAAAAGCCAATGGCACTTTATCGTGCATCAGCAGATGCATGACAAATAGGTCCAGGGAGGTGATACTTCCCCTCTATAGGGCATTGGTCAGACCGCAGTTGGAGTACTGCGTGCAATTCTGGGCGCCACACTTCAAGAAGGATGCGGATAACCTGGAGAGGGTACAGCGAAGGGCAACTCGTATGGTCAAGGGCCTGCAGACCAAGCCCTACGAGGAGAGACTAGAGAAACTGGACCTTTTCAGCCTCCGCAAGAGAAGGTTGAGAGACGACCTTGTAGCTGCCTATAAGTTCATCACGGGGGCACAGAAGGGAATTGGTGAGGATTTATTCACCAAGGCGCCCCCAGGGGTTACAAGAAACAATGGCCACAAGCTAGTAGAGAGCAGATTTAGACTGGACATAAGGAAGAACTTCTTCACAGTTCGAGTGGCCAAGGTCTGGAACGGGCTCCCAAGGGAGGTGGTGCTCTCCCCTACCCTGGGGGTCTTCAAGAGGAGGTTAGACGAGTATCTAGCTGGGGTCGTCTAGACCCAGCACTCTTTCCTGCTTATGCAGGGGGTCGGACTTGATGATCTATTGAGGTCCCTTCCGACCCTAACATCTATGAATCTATGAAAGTCTGAGATCTCAAAGGGATGGAAAAATCTCCAGTGGTACTACAAGCTTTCTGATGTGGCTGGGAAAACTTCTAAAGAGTAAAATCTCAGAGTCCCAAATTATTTCAATTCTGAAAAAAACATCAATGCACTGTTTGCATATAAATACAACATCCCCCCAGCCTTATTACCTAGTCTTGTCCAGTAAGAACACTGTAAGTAAAATGAAGAAGTCTTGAAAGGGGGAAAGGAAAAAAAAACATGTCAGAGAGAAAGGAAGTGTAAATATATGGTCAGAGGGAAAACGAAACCAGTAGATACATCCCCATAGTTTCTCCTAGTATACAGTAGTTTTTGAAAAATAGGACATCTTGTTTATGCTAGAAAAAGAAAACACTTTTTTGCTCTGATACCTGTGGATTTTCTTCTCGTTTTGGCTTGGGTGCAGCAGGTGGAGTAACTGTACGACTTTCTGTTTGTTTCTCCTCTGCTTCCACATGGGGTTTAATAGTCTGAAAAGGAACAAGTGCAACTCCATATGAATAATGCATCTTAGTTGGGAAAATAAGTACTTTTAGTTTAGAAGAATTATTGGGAAAAAAGTTGAAACCTGGTAGTACATAAATGAGATTTTCTTGAGAATCTGAGGAGGTGAGACAAAATTTAAGCAAACAAACCCTGCTTTAACAATGAAATGAAACAGTCCCCAAACCAAAAATGTAGAATCACAGCTACTCAGGCAACCCAAACAAGCAACCACATAAGTGATAAAGATCATCTCTGCAGTTAACCACATTGGCAGAAATATTTATAAGGCTGCATGGGTAGTGGAGTGATTACAGAGCTACTGATACCTTATGGAAAATCATTCCATGAAAAGCCTCTGTCTAGAAACTATTCTGAATGGTACATACATTCTGTATTTCTTCCCCCTCATTCTTCATTATGAGTACTGTTTGCCTGAAAACTGGCTCTGTGACTCGTAAGAGCTCAGATGCTCCCGTGGTTCAGTTCTTCCTGGAAGTCAGAATCCATTGCTCTCAACATCATAATGACCTGCATGATGACCCTCAGTGTGTGGCATTTCTGTGATGTCACAAACTAAGAGTAAGGAGAAGATGAATTCTGAAGTGGTACAAATTCTGTTTCCTGTAAATGTTCGTATTCATTAAGAATGAGTAAGTTGTACAGAACGACTGCATACAGCTAATTGAATTATCTTACTTATTCTTTATGCTTTTCAAAGTTGTCCTGAACTGTCAAGTATTCCTTTGGAGAAAAAAAATGACACTGACATCAAAAAACATCAGTATCAAAGATGCAGCATTGTGGAAATGCAGCACAGGTTTCTATTCAGTTCATAAGTAATAGGCATGCATTGCTACCAAGCACAGATTGTAAACCTGCCTCACAAGATATGCAACAATTTATCCCTATGAATTTAAGAACAAGAGTGAGCTGACAACACATCTTTCACGCATTAGATTTTCAGTCTCAACATATGCCTGACAACTCCAAAATATATTAATCTACACGAAGAAGTCTGAAGTGAAGCCAAAGATTGTTTTGCCTGAACTGAACTGGGAAGAGTTTGCAAATGTGACCCAATTGCATCATGTTGTTTGAAGTTTTATAATATTTGCAGGACTCTTCCTTTTACACTTTCCTGGAGAGAGAAGAAATAAATAAATATCTAAAACAATGATTTTGGAAGCATCTAGCCTACCCATTTAACCGATGGGAGACTTGACCAATCTTAAGAAATGAGCTATAAACATTTTGTCTCCCTGTGATTTAAAGGAAAAATCATATAAGTGAATCAACAGGTGCCAACAAAGCAAAAATGCCTGCACTGGGGTAGTTTTTATTCTCTCTCCATTGTTTATAAAATATTTAGACAGATTTTTATAACTAAATTTCCCCTCCCCCCCATACTTTTCTAAAGGACCTCAAATAAACAGTTTTTTTTCTTTATTCTTATCTGTGTCGTAGACATCATCAAAGATGTGGACACAAATCAGAAACACAACTTTCACTGCTGGGACAATAAAACGGTGACCAGTAAAAAAAACTAGTTTTGTAACAATTCAAATAGGCTATGTTAAAAACACCACACTTTCAGCCCAATTCCACAAAGGCAGATGCATTTAGCAGACATTCTCCCCATCTATACCTGTTTTTCAAGGTTTGGTTTGCTGATCTGTACAGTCTGAGGTCCAGCGAGCCTGGTACCTGGCGCTGCTATTACAATGCTGGTGAGCTGTGCCATGGGGAAAGTTTTGGCTATGGTTGCTGTCTGCCCATTAACAACGCGAACTGGGTGTATTGAGTTCTGTGAGTTGGGTAAGGAGGTGGGTGTGAACTTTGTTGTCAGCATCACAGGCCTCTGAATAAGCTGAGGAGCTGCAAGCATTGGAGGTGGTGCTGGGGCAATAGGAATGTTATTCTGGGCAACTGGCTTAGGTCGAACCTACAAGAAAAAATATATTTGCAGAATACGTTTTAAAGGAATTCAATTAAAGTAGCCTCTTTGAATCTTTCAATTCAGCTTGTCTTAACTCTGCAAAATTGTCATAATTTTTAACATAAAGTCATAAGTATGGAATGACAATAAAGAGCCACATCTTCAAAACTGCTTCCATAAAACTAATTCATAACACATTCACATAAAGTCATGGCCCTGAAAACATGCATTTCAATACATTAATGCTTACTTTGCACACTTATTGCCAACTCCTTTGCATGTCTAAATCTACTTTTTGGTTTTGTGAACAAATCAGATCTTTATGCAATTTCTGCAAGAGAAATTTAGGCACTCTTGTTTTGAAAGCATGTAGAGAGCTTTACATTTAAACTTCAACATTGTACAATATTTTTACACTGACTAGGAGATCAAACACATGGTCAGAAGACCCACCAGTTAAAACAAAGCCTGCAAAAATGTCCAGTATATCACAATGTCCAGTAAATCACCATACACGTCAACTCCATGTGCAACGCAAAAATATGGTGCCACCTTTAACACAATATAACCCATCCTACTAGATGACAAACAGTGCATAATACCATGCCCTTTAATTAAAGGTATCGAAGTTCCTATGGGTAAAAACAGCCATATTGACACTTGCTCCTTTCTCCCCTCTGATGATAAGCATATTTGCTTGCCCCCACTGCTTGTCTGCCACCCCCCACTTGCCCCCTGTTGTGCCTGCACCCCCTGCAGCCTAGGGCCTCTGTCCTATTTCCCCCACTGTGCCACTTCCGCCCCCCTCCTCATCTTCCCCTCCACAGCCTCTACCCCTTGCCCCTGCCTGCCACTTCTGCCTCCTCTGCTTTCCCTTGCTCTGGCACTGGCAGGCTCCATCTGCACTCCAGCCTGGGGCATGATGGGCATCATCCTATAGCAGTGATGTCAGCTACACAACACTACTACAGGGCTGGGCTGAGGCCATGCTCCCATGCCCCAGGATGGAGCCTGTTGGCACCAGAGCAATAGTAAGGAGGAGTTGTAGGCAGGGAAAGAAGCAGGGGGAGAGGCAAAGGGTGCAGAGGTGGCAGGGGGAGGGCAGGGAGGGAGGAGAGGGGGACAGGTAGATAGCAGCTGCAACTCCAGCCCCAACCTGGAGTCAGGGTTGGAGCCAGAACCACAGCAGCTGCTGCATACTCCTTCTGCTGCCTCCTATTTGATTCCAAGACCAGGGGCTTTTTTCCCCTATATTAAATGTGGGGGGAAACCTTGTATTGGAATTGAGTAAATACAGCATTTTGCTTAAAAACAAATTTGCTTAGAGAGAAGTGCAGAGTCTATGTTCAACAGACCACATGTAGCCCATGAGGGTCTTATCAGTGTCTGGCAACTCAGCAAGTAAAAACTGCATATGTGCCTAGGGGCCTTCTATTGCAGAATACTGTCTTGTAACTGGCCCTCTGTAACATTTGAATAGTGCACCCCTGGCTTAGAGGTTGGGAGCTGCAGTAAAGATTTCTGCTGTTTTCTCTTCAGCTCCTGAGTACTGAGAATTGACAACATAGAGATTCAGAAGTCCTGGGTGCTGAGTCTGCTCCTACATACCCAGTAAGTTCATTTCACAGTTTGAAGCTATGAAGTGAAGAGAATACATCTCCTATTTACAATATGAGCCAACTTCCATCTCATCTTGCTCATTCCTGGTATACTCACCTGCGGAAGAAAATTTGGACGAGGAGTGAGTCTGGGAGGAGGAATGAACTGCGGCACTTTTATGGGCTGAGGTGTAGCCTGAACCTGCTATACAAAGAGAGGAGAGTTAAATTTGATGTCACTCATCAAAACCAAGCATACCAAGTGTATTTTCAATCCTGATGCTTTTCAGTTTAGGCTGGTTTACCCCACTGTAAACAAACTCTCAAGTTTCTGCCTTAGAACCCTATTACCAATAGACTTGGCATTGCACTTTGTTTCCCCACATACCCAAGATTGCAAACCAAAGCTAATTATCTTTTTGTTTCATCTAAATGTAGTTTCATCACAGTAGTTTCTGCAATCCAGAACAATTTCCTTTGAAGGTAATGAACACTCACATTTGTCTTAAAAGTCAAAATTACCTTCACAAAAGACAGAAAGTAAAACCAGATTTGCCCAGCCAAATGGACCTTCACATGATCAAAGCATCCCTACCCTGTTATATGGGACAACAAGACACTGAGTCACATCCTATGACACTGAGAAGGGTGAAACAGTGTCTCTACTAGTTAGAAAGTCTGGGAGCCAGAACTCCTGTCTTCTATTTCTAGCACAGTTAATGACACAATGTGGGACCATGGATGCATAACTTAATCTTGAATTTTCAAAACTATTAATTTAAATACCAAACTTGACGGATGAAGGGCCTGGTTTTCTGAAGTCAATGGATGATGCTACAGCCCAACACCTTTAAAAAACAGTTCACTTCTAAAGACCCTTTGAACATACCTGAACTTAAGGCACTGGAAGATGTTCATTTAATGGCATTATGGTATCTGATCCCTGATCTCAACAATAACATCTTTTGCCATGCTACACATACACGAGAGGAGGTATGACTTGGGATTGGAGATCAGGGAGAATCCCTGATTCTAGTACGCCAGGACCTTTGAAACCCATGCATGCAACCCAGAGAGGCTACAGGTGAAGCTTTTAATTTGCCAGGGCTTTCCATAACCCAGCATTTTAAAGTGCCTGCCTTCCTGCAGGCAGGAAAGACTGCTGGGTTGCAAGGTTCTGGGAAGGGCTGGAGAGGGGGGTGGGGGGCGGCACGGAAGCTTTGCAACTACCTCTCCCAGCAAGCCATTTCTAGGATTGGGACCAGGGCTATCCCAGTCTCAATGCTGACCCTGATGCCAATGTTGAAAGTCAGGTGTTGTCAGCACTGGCATGGGGACATGCTAAACATTCAATTTATGGCACTATATAAACTAGTAACAAAGATATTCAACATTTGTGGAGTATCTTTGTGGCTGGTTTGCCACTTTATGGCACTGTAAATCAGCTGAATGTGTAGCACTGTTATTATCTGTGGCGTGATTAACCTGTTTTTCTCACCATAAATATAACATGTACCAGGGGCCTTAGAGAACATATTAAAATGTTGGCTTGCACCTCTCTGTACTTTTGTTCATCCACATAAAACTGTAATACCAGCACTTACTTCGCAAATTTCAATAAGGCTTAAATAATACTTCGGTAAATGAGAAGCTTGACAATAGGAAATAGATTCATAGATTGTTAGGGGCTGGAAGGGACCTCACAGATCATCAGGTTCAGCCCCCCAACTCTAGGCAGGAAGACAACTAGGGTCACGTGACCCCAGCGAGGTGACTGTCTAGTCTTCTCTTGAAAACTACCAGGGTAGGTGACTGCACCACCTCTGGAGGGAGTTTATTCCACAGTCTGGACACCATGACTACGAAGGAGTTTTTCTTGGTATTAAGCCTGAAGCGGCCTTCCAGGAGTTTGTATCCATTGGTCCTGGTCTTCCCCAGGGGTGCCCTAGTGAACAGTTGTTCACCAAGCTCCTGATGCACTATACAAAAATACAAGTCACAAATGACTATTAAAAGAGTCAACAGTGTGGACATTGGTAAGTTATACAGCAGGGACTAGGCAGAGTTAGAGATTTATTAATTTTTCTTGGTGATAACCACGCAAGTGGGAATGGTGGGACTGGTTTCTCCATCCAAAATGCCTCTTTACAAAGTAAAACACTAACAATTTGGTTTCAGAAAGGGAAATGTAAACTAAAATTTGGATTGATTTTTGGTGCAACATTGGGTTGGCTTTCACTCAAGATAGTTCTGCTGTAATTCTTCTTTTCAATCACTAAGTCTCCAGACTCAGAAGCCCCTATACATAACCCATTCCAAGTTATAATTTTTCAAAACTTTAACCAAATTCTGTGTAGCTGGTTAGATGCTTAGTGCCTAACAATCAATCTAAGACAGTGGGACACCTGCCGTAATACAGGCTTCCAATGGTGGAATCTAGGTAGGGGCAAGTGGTTTATAAAGCCCTGGAAGCAAAGGAAATAATGGTATATCATACACCTATGGAGAGTTCAGGGAGCAAAGGTAAATAAAAAGACTGACTCTTCAGGTAAGATGAGAATTCACACTCACTAACCAGAGAAAGGCCACAAAGTCTCCAAAACCAGAACCATTTTGGCCGAATACAGTACTGCAGGCTAGGAAGTAAGAATTCATACTATTTTTCATCCACCCCCTCCCTCCTCTCCCTCCACCCCCGGAACAACCTTTACACAGAGATTGACCATGGCTACAGTCACTTAATTCAATTTAGTAACAAAAGCAATAGCAACACATATAAATAATAAATACCTTTCCTCTAGAATCTCAAAGCATTTAAAAAATATTAACTGATTAAGCCTCATAAAACCACTCTGTGGTACTGCCAGTCCTTATATGTAAGAGCCCATTTGTCCCTTCATGGTGCAGAGCCACCCTGCTCACTTTAAGCAGCCCTATTCTGCAAATACACGTATATCCATATCTCTCTGCAGGGGCATACAGCCACACACTCACATGCACACAAAGTCTGCTTCTTCTAGCTTACCAAAGTAACTGTGTTTTTTGCCACTATTTGGACTGCCTCGGCTCCTGGACCAGTGACCTTATTTGTTGTCTGGAGGTTGACTGGTGTATTCTGTGCATCAGTGCTGAGGACAGCTTTCTGATTGTTGTTGATAGCGGTAACCATGGCAATGGTAGGTCTTTGACCCACAACAGAGGCAGGCATGGTCGCAGTTGCTGCTTTCAAGACGAGAGGTAGTGTCTTAGTGGTGATCATAGAAGCTGTTGTCACAGTCTTCTAAGGGAAATAGAAAACACATTTTAAGAAATGGGAACACTTCATATGAGACAGGATGTTGCCTATACTTGAGTATAAAGTGTCAGTTTCAACCCTTTAAATGAAAAAGTTCAAGGAGTACATTCTAGCAAAGGCACAGTCTAACCATCTTACCAGCTGAGATCTAAACCACCAGATAAATTACTTCCTATTTTCCAGAGGGAGATAAACCCTGCACGATCACAAAAACCACTAGTAAACAGCTTTAAGGACAAAGCTGGACATTAAATGTGCTCGTCTCAATTTTTATTTTTTAGTTACATAGAGAGCAAGCTAACTATTTGGACACATCCTTAAGTACTGCAGGCAGCCAACTAGCTGGTTCAAGCTACAGAAGGAAACTAGCAAAACAATAAACTTGGTGGGGAAAATTCCCTTTACTGCTTCTATGCTACAGGAAGCTCATTTTCATTTTCAGCCTCAGGCAAAATGAACACAGGGATTTTAAGTGCTGACTATTAGCTTGTCCAGCAGGCAGTAAACAATTAAACTGCACTCATCTAGAATGGAGGTTTCCTTGTCCCAAGCTCTTGTACAACACGATTGCTTTTGGGGCACTCTGAAGATGGTGATTTTGAAACATCTAGTGCCAGCACTCATATGAATTTTTTAATGCCATGCATTCTAGCATATGAATTCAGAACATCAAAAGGTTAAGTGATTATAGGTATAACACCTGTTTTAAATGTTTCTGTTTACTGAAATGTTTGTCAAGGGGAGATGGAGAATTTAAAAAAGATTATGCAGAAGAGAACACGGCAGCAGCATCTAAACACGAGGCCAGGCATGTGCTAAAAAAATCAAGACAAATGATAGCTAAAGGAATTGTGACTGAACTTGCAGATATACTATGTATACGGATGCTGTTGCGCCTTCTAAGACTTTTTACTGAGTAATTAAATGTTCCTGGTACAAAAAAGAAACCAGGCCTTCCTCCCCCGATGTCAGTAAGTGCCACTATAATCTAGAACAAAAGAAATGTTGGGTCAGGAATTAAGCTCAAAGGTCTGTGCAAGCCTAGGAAATCCATTTTTAAAGCAAACAGCACATTAGGGAGTGATGTGGCTAGCATCTTGCCCAGCTCCCTTGGACTTCTCGTCCCAAATGACCAGGTGCCCATTCACACCTGGGGGCTGGCCTTCAGCAAAAGTCCAAGGCAAGGCTCAAACATGCATCTCTGGATCCATAACAACATGCCTTACCCACTCTGCCAGCAAACCCTGGGCCAGGGACTGCACGGTCCTTGTTGCTCTTGGCATGCTAGATTTATGTTGTTTCATTTCCACCTCACTAGAACTTTTGTTTCTTTCCTTTCTCAAAAAGAAAATCTAGCTCTATTTTCAAACAAATCTGGCTTTTCCCAGTAACTATTATCAGTAACTATTCCAATTTCTTAAAGTTTAGATTATATTCTTCAGTTGGTGAACCTCTTATGAATGTAAAAAACTTGTATCAAATTCATCTTCTGGATAATGCCGAAGTGAAGTGACCCTTCCATTTTACAATTGTTATCAATCCTTGTCACAACTTTGGTTCCCTTTTCTTAACAAGCGCAATTATTTAATTCTTTATCTTAGTTTCAAGAGCTTCTTTATTGACCTCTGCAGCACTCACTCCATGGCAAGACATTGCCTTTCTATTGTAACATCATATTGTACAAAGTGTTCCAGAGTAAAATGTAACAGTCAGAGTATCATTTTCATGAGCACCCCCCATTCATCCATAAACATTTTAAAGAAAAATGTAATCAATCATGTAATACAAGACAAAGACTTTATAGTTCTCTATCTTGGGAGTCTGTGGAGCAAACACCCAGTCAGCAAAGCCAAGTGATTGAATTTCCTGCAGCCACTTTCCTGCACATTATTTTGTCAGTTAAAGACAGAATATTTATATTTGAAATCTTTTCAAGTTTATGTATTACAACATTAGCAGTAGTATTCCACATCACGATTCCACATCCATAATAATATGACTTTTTAGCAGATTTGTTGCTTTATGAAGACTTTTAGAAACTGCAGGATGCTACATTGCCCGTTTACTCTGTTCAAATGGGAAAATAATTTACCCTTCAGTTTATAAATTCTTCCCAAGTACAACGGTTATTTCTGTGTTCGTAAGGGCAAGGTAGCAGTTTTGTGACAGTTTCACTAGAGGGCTCCTTAACTTTGAACAAAAGCTCAACTTGTGCAACACAGGGGATGACTTAATCACAAATACAAAGCCTGGAACACAGAGAACAATATATAACATTCCTTTTACAATCAAAACTTTTCTGGCTGAAAGTAAGGCCGCTGATAAACTGTGATCCACTGTCTGCCTATGAAAGTCCTGAGACATGTTTGTTTATATATTTTTTCCCTATACCGTTTTAGATTTTCTTTTTTATTACTTTTCTAGACTTTTACTATTTTGTACCCAGAGAAACTGTTTAATTGTTACAGTTTCCTCCTTTTATTTTATTGCATGTCATAAATAATTACCTAAATGTTTTAAATACAAATTGAAAGAAAAGCAGGTCCCAAGCAGCTGCATGAGTCAGCCTGATTAACTGCTGAGAGAGTCTATATCCCAATCACTCCCCCATTATTCTGAGGAAAAAAGGATTATCAGGGAGATGGGCTGAATAACTTGTTCAAACTACTGCTCTGATTCATCAGAACTCATCTACATAAACTTAACTTTCAGAATGAATTCTTCGATAGTCCTCTCTATTTAGACATGACCTCCTCAGATTCAATCATTAAGAAGAGAAAATATTATCCAGATTTTCGTTTAGAACATTTATAGTTGCATTCTGCGACAATTTTATCAGCACACCTTTAGAAGCAGTTAAGTATTTGGACAATTGCAATTTCTAGTTTGAAACTCACAATTCCTAGATATTCGCTAACATTCTGGGTGATAGAGGAAAAGGTGGCCAACAAGAAGGCTGGCAGAAGAGATCAACCCAAAGCTACCTGGAAGATGGTCGTCTCAGGCTCCAGGACATGCAGGGCTAGGGCTGCCCCTCCCCTGGCACTGCACAACAAGTATACTCCCCCCACCACGTACGAGTAGGTTCTGATGGAGACACCAAATGTGGAAGTGGGTAGTCAGAGAACTGAAACCCCCAAGAAGAGGCAGCGGTGGGGGGCACTCCCTCCTGCAAGGACCCATTTGCCGTACAGACCCCCTAGCCCGAGGTCTACTGCCTCCCTGTGGCTCACATCCGGGATGCCACAGAGATGATCCCTATGCTTGTCCAGACCTCTGGCCACTACCCCATACTCCTCATTCACATGGACATGAATGACACGGCCAGGAGTAATCCAGACTGGGTCAGGAGCAACTACAGGGCCTTGGGGGCTAGGCTCAAGGGGTCGGGGCGCAGGTAGTCTTTTCCTCTGTGCTCCCAGTTGCAGGCCATGGACCTAGGGGGCATGAACAATGCATGCCCCCGGAGGCTGGGGGGGCATGGCAGCGGTGGGAGCACAGTGGCAGTAAGCTGGGAGCTCCCAGAGACACTGCCAGTGCTGGCAGTTGCGAGGGGAGGGGGGGCGTGAGCAACGACCAGGGGTTAGTGACCACCTGCAGACGCCACCGGCAGTGCTGGCAGTGGCCAGTGGCGATTGCTGATCACCTGCAGATGCCACCAGCGGTGTTGACGGCAGGGGTGGCGAGTGGCAACCACCCACAGGTGCTGCCAAACCCCCTTTTCGTAAGAGGCGCACTGCCATGCCATGTGCACCTCCTACACATTGCCAGTGCTAGGAGGGAAGGATGCATCAAAGAAATGAACTGACAACTCCAGCTGTGGTGCTTTGGTTTCTACGACCATAGTGCACACTTCAGGGAGAGAGGATTCCTGGGAAGGAACGGAATCCACCTAACATGGAGGGGTAAGTCCCTGTTCTCGGCCAGGATGACCAATCTTTCAGTTGGGGCTTTAAACTAAGATCGCCGGGGGATGGGGAAACACTGACTGAAGCATGCCCGGGGACTGGCATATAAGTGAGCTCCTAAGTTGGGGACACTAGGAGAATCACTCTTGCAAGAACTAAGGAAATGTTTCTCTCTCAGCGTGACAGGAAATCGAGGGTCTCAACTGGAGGACTCAGGTGCCTGTACACTAATTCCAGGAGGATGGGGAATAAGCAAAAGGAGTTAGCTCTCCTACTTACTCTTCAGTGGGCATTACAATCTAGTAGGGATTATGGAGACCTGGTGGGACTCCTCACATGTTTGGAACGTAGCCACAGAGAGCTACACCCTGCACAGAAGGGACCAAATAGGGAAGAAAGGTGGAGGCATGTCTCTCTGTGAGAATCATAGAAGTAGGGTCGGAAGGAACCTTGTAGATCTTCAAGTCCGACCCCCTGCCTGGGCAGGAGGAAAACTGGGCTCAAATGACCCCAGCCAAGTAGGCATCGAGCCTCTTCTTAAAGACCCCCAGAGTAGGAGCCAGCACCACTTCCCTTGGAAGTTGGTTCCAGATCCTAGCTGCCCTAACTGTGAAGTAGTTCTTACAGATGAGGGATCAGTACACCTCCTTGGAGGCTGACATCAGCTCCAAAGAAGAGCGGCTCAAAACCCTCTGGGTCAAACTATGGGGGGGAGGTGTGGTGAGAGAGTCCTAACTGTTGGTGTGTACTATAGACCAGCAAAGCAGGGGAAAGAGCTCGATCTGCAGTTCTCTCAAGAACTGACAGAGGCTGCACGCGCATGGGACATGGTCATCATGGATGACTTCAATTACCCAGACATCTCTTCGGAAGAATGCTCGGCTAAGTCAGATTGGTTGCGTTGCTTCCTGACCTGTATCAAAGAACTCTACCTGACTCCGGAAGTGCACGGACCAATCAGAGGTAACGCTCTCCTAGACTTGGTTTTGGCCAAAGGAGACAATCTGGTGAGCGACTTGAATATAGAGGGTAGCCTAGGCGACAGCGACCACAAAACCATCACGTTCACTGTTTGTCACAAGGCAGGCAAATCAGCAATCAGGGTCGAAGTTTTGGACTTCAAAAAAGTTAATTTCAATAGGCTCAGGGCAATAGTAGGGGAAGTGCTGCGGGACCAGGGACCAAAGATGAAAGGAGTACATGAAGAGTGTTCGTTCCTCAAGGACACGATCCTCGAAGCACAAAAGTAGTCCATTCCCACGCAGAGGTAAGGCGCAGAAGGCTTGGGTCAAAAGGGATATCATGGTCCTCTTGAAAAAGAAGGAAGAGGTGCACAAACAATGGAAGCTTAGGACAGTCCCCAAGGAGGATTACACAACAATGGCCTGCACTTGTAGGGAGCAAATCAGAAAGGCTAAGGTAGCAACTGAATTTAAACTAGCAACAGAAACCAAGGACAATCAGACAGAAATCAAGGACATTAAGAAGTTCTTCTTCAGGTATTTGGGGAACAGAAGGAAAACAAATGGAAGTGAGGAGCCATTGCTTAACAACTCAGGACAGCTGGTTACCAACACTCAGGAGAAAACTGAGCTCCTGAATAACTACTTTGCTTGTGTATTTCACCGGACTAAGGGGACAAATCATATTAGATAAGGTCCAAAATGGGCATGGTGGGAGCGACCGCCTTCCTACTGTTGACATTGAGCTGGTGCATGATCAGTTAGAAAAATTAGACATTTGTAAGTCAGTAGGACTGGATGAACTTCATCCGAGAGTGCTGAAGGAGTTGGCCAAAGTCATCATGGGACCTCTGGCAAAACTCTTCCAAAACTTGTGGCACTCAGGGGAGGTTCCTGAAGACTGGAAGAGTGCCAATGCTATGCCTATCTTCAAGAAGGGGAGGACCCAGGCAACTACAGGGCAATTAACCTGACTTCTATCCCAGGGAAAATCCTGGAAAAATTCATCAGGGAGTCTGTGTGTGATATGCTTGCAGAAGGTAGGATTCTGAATGACATCCAGCATGGCTTCATCGCAGGCAGGTCTTGTCTTACCAATCTCATCTCCTTCTATGACCAGGTAACTCGCTACCTCGATAAGAGAGAGGAGGTCAACACTGTATACCTAGACTTCCAAAAGGCCTCTGATCCGGTATCCCATGATGTTCTCATGGGAAAATTGGAGGATTGAGAGGCTT
The DNA here is from genome assembly GCF_030867095.1 of Alligator mississippiensis. Taxonomy (NCBI): domain Eukaryota; kingdom Metazoa; phylum Chordata; order Crocodylia; family Alligatoridae; genus Alligator; species Alligator mississippiensis. Next base: position 226,649,759 of record NC_081825.1, read on the forward strand.
AATTACTTGAGAGTTAAGTGGGTAGGAAGCTGGCTATAGAGTAGGACCCAGAGTTCTAATTAACAGATCTGTGTCATCCTGGAGAGAAGTGGCCAGTGGTGTCCCTCAGGGGTCCATGCTTGGTTCAGTGCTTTTCAACATCTTTATCAATGACTAGCAAATTTCCCGTCAACAATGATGGGAGGGGAAAGGGGGGACAGAAGGGATGGAGCACCACGTACCACCACAGCCCCCGAGGAGCGGGAGGGGGTGGAGCTTGCATATGAGAGCTGCCACTGCCAACCACCAGCCCACACTGCTGCCACTCTGCATCTGGCCATGTGCCACCTCCTCCTCCCTCCCTAGCACAGGGCTGTGGGCAGCCGCTGCCACCCACTGCTCTGCATCCAGCCACACGCCACCCCTGCATCCGGCCCTGCAACTACCCTCCCCCCACCCTTTATCCAGCCAGCCGTCTATGTGTGTGTGTGTGTCTGTGCAGAGTACTCTGATTGGTTGTTTCAGTAAGCATTGTGATTGGTAGCTGAGACAACCAATCAGAGTGCTCCAAGAGCATTATGGACAGATAGACAGGCACACAGATAGACGGACTAAGCCCTTTATATATACAGAATTTGGATGTGGGGGTGAAGAGCTCGCTGGCCGACTTTGCGGATGACACCAAGTTATGGGAGTGTGTGGTCATGCTTGAAAATAGGCTGCAGATACAGGCAGACCTAGATAGGCTAGCAAATTGGGCAGATCAGAACCAGATGAAGTTCAACACTGAGAAGTGTAAAGTGTTCCATCTGGAGATGAACAATCCCCAGCATACTGGCTCAGTGGACTAGCACCATGACTGAAAGAGACCTAGGGGTAATAAAAGATCATAGTATGAACATATGCCATCAGTGCAATGCTGTAGCCAGCAGGGCAAACAATACTCTGGCATGCATCAACCAATGCATATCAAGCAAAACCAAGGAAGTGATTCTCCCACTTTAATCAGCATTGGTGAGAGCAGCAGGAGTACTGTATCCATGTCTGGGTGCCACACTTCAACAAGGATATGGAAAAGCTTGAGAGTTCAGAGAAGAGCCATCCTTATGATCAGAGACTTGCAAGACAAGCCATACTGAGGGAAGGCTGAGGGACTTGGGTCTCTTCAGCCTAAAAAAGAGAAGGCTGAGAGGGGACTTGATAGAAGCTGGCCACTATATCAGGGGAATACATCAAGGGCTTGGCAAGCAACTGTTCACCGGGGCACCCTTGGGGAAAACCAGGACTAATGGCCACAAACTCCTGGAAGACTTTTTCAGGAGTAACAGTAGGAAAAACTTCTTCACAGTTAGGGTGTCCAGACTGTGGAATAAACTCCCTCCAGAGGTGGTGCAATCACTTACCCTAGAAAGCTTCAGGAGGAGATTGAACAGTCACCTCGCTGGGGTCACCTGACCTCAGTTGTCTTTCCTGCCTAGTGCAGGGTAGCTGGACCCAATGATCTTGGAAGGTCTCTTCCAGGTCCTTACAATCTATGAATCAATTCTAAAATATTCTCATAATTGCAGTCCCCTCTATCTATGTGCATTACTGCAGGATTTATTTTTACAGAATTAGTCTCTATGTATGGAAAAAGAATTTTGGAAAATGGTAACCTCCATACTTCTCAGAAATTTCTAATGTTGTGTTATGGTATGTTTACAAGGCATTATACAAAGGTCAATTCTGCCTTCCCCAAGTATTTTTTTTCCCCTCTCATTTTCAAATGTAAAATTATTTTCTCTGGATCAAATTTCACTATAGCCTATTGATCACTGTGTATACCAGGGCTGTTCAATTGGTGAGCCACAGGCAAAAGATTAATGTACAGTTCCTGGGCTTTTACTTGGCTGCCACACCTGCCATCATTGCTGCAGCTGGGGTCTCCAGGCTCTTTCCCTCTCCTTCAGCTTTCACTCTTTTCTTTTTCCCAAGGGGCAGCGAGGAACAGCCCACAACATTGGGGCAGCCTCCCTGCACAATGCAACTTCCACAGGTTCACACAGTGCAGCAGAGGGTGGGTGTTCATGCTTGTGGTGCTGGAGGGCAGCAAGGAAAGAGCTGCCTACATGTACAGTGCAGCAGGGGAGGGGAGGACTTGCAGCCTAAAGGCCCATGGCTCATGCTATGTGGCCACCAACAGCTTAGAAGTTGGACAGCCCTGCTGTAGCCCTGCTGTAACACAAACTTTACTCTAAAAACTAAAATATGCAAATGATAGATTTCAATAAAAAGCCTTTTGGTTTAATTTCTTCTACAGTTAGTTATATAGAAAGTGAATGTTCTTATTCCAGTAATTAGATCCATGTAGGAAACCTGACATCTTAAATGAAATTCACCTGTATTCAGTGGGAGCTTGCTTGTACATGAGGAATAACATTTGCAGGATCAGGAATTGCTCCTATTTGTCAAAAGCTGACTTCTTTCTATGGTCAACACTTGGATAAAACCTGCAATCCTATAATATATTCTAAATCCAACATGTTTTCCAGTAAACACAATATTTTTTTTAAATATGATCTTCAGAGCCATTGATGTATATTTGTATAATTTCAGCAGCCACATAGGAATTATTTGGCATGAAGTTCAGCTGCATCTCAGGCAGTCTGTACAGAAATAAACAGACAAAAGATCTGTTTTCTTGAATTTCATAAGTACAGTAGGAACTCTCCTATGCTTCAGAACTAGGAAACTGTTCTACTTGCTCTCAATAACAGAGTTTAACTGTTTCTTCAGACTTGCTAGGTATGGATGCTTTATGGCTACCCTAATTGTCTTCATACAGTAGATGACGGCAGTCCAACTGGTGGCCCACAGGCTGCATGCAGCTCCCAAAGGGTTTACTTGCAGCCCTGGGCTGTTGAAGTCTTGGCATTTCTCTCCCACCACTTTCCATCTGCAGCTGCCAGAGTCTCTGGGCTCCCCCTCCCTCCTCCAGCTTCTGCTTCTTCCCCCCTGCCCCTGGGGGCTGCATGGGGTGGCATGGTCCCTGGGGTCAAGGGAGCCCACAGCCTGAGGACCAAAGGGGGGGAAGCCATGTGATGCAGAAGAAGGGCCATACAGTATGGTACAGAGAGGGGGCATGCACTGTGTGGCATGGCTTGGAGGGAGGGATCACATGGCATGACACAATATATGGCATTGCAGCCCATGTGGCATGTGGACAGGGGAACAAGCATCCCATGGCAACTCAGAATTTGGACAGCCCTGTAGTAGAAGATAGGTAAACTGGCTAGCCTTCATTTCTTAAAATAATGGTGCTTCCTCCCTCTCTGAACTTGGTTCCAACCCAACTTTTAGAACAAATAGCAAAAATTATAAACTGTAACTTATTCTGACTGATTTGAAGAAGAAACCAAGACTGAACGCTACCATGTGTTCATACATGAAGTAGGAAATTTCCACTTACAGAAAGGCCACCTTAAAGCCCCTGCACCACTTAAGTCCCACTTAAAATCAACTTTGATGGCTTAAGCACAATTTGTGCTCAGCTTTCCGCATAGTGATGAATTTTGCTCTGAATAAGCAAATTTGTGTAGCAAGAAAATACTCTTGGATTTTTTGTACCTGTGATCCAATCACGTTTGGAGAGGGTGCAGTAGATTGCTGCTGCTGCTGATGGTGGTGCTGCTGTAATTGCTGTAGTGGTTGCTGTTGTGGTGTTTGTAGTTTGTTTTCTGATGGTGCCAATGGCTGTATTTGAAACTTACTGTCTGGCTGCTCCTGCTTTACTATCAGATTCTTCCGCAGCTGTTCCACCACTCTCTTCTGCAGATGAAAAGAAACAAACAAATATAAACAGGTATAGTAAGAAGTTGCCTACACTATAGCAGAAGGATCTCTCCTACTAGATTATACGGTCATCACACAAAGAAGCAATACTGTCATCCTAGAGAGGCATATATTATCACTTAGAAATAAAAGAAATCCTGACTATGGGATTGCCTTAAACAATTAATTTTCTCTTATTCTACACAAGATGAAATGGGTAGCAGGTTAATGAGATACAGAATTGTTCAATAATTCCAGCAGAATTTCTCTTTTTCAGAATCTGGGACAAAGTGTGGTCTAGTGGACAAAGCACCAGACAGGTCCACATTAGAATGGAGTTCTGTTTCCAGCCCTGCATCTGGCTTGCATGGTGATTTGCTCAAGAGCAGTTGCCTACACTTTCCTGATAAGACCTAATATCTTCCATGGTTTGAATCAAGGCCAGAACATTTTGCTGAGCCCATGAAAACTCCCCCAAAATGGATCAATTCATGAGCCTCTGGAAAATCTTAGTTGCTGTCTACTCAGTTGAGACTTGTTAGAATTTGCCAGCTAAATTCTCTAAAGTTTCTGTCTTCACTGAGCATGCCTCAGCTTGAGATTGAAAGAGCTGACCAAGATTTTCCTTGTGACTGGTCCTCCTGGAAGCTGGGGAGCCAGTTTGGTACAATGCACAGAAACTGAAAGCAGAGAGACTTTCTTTACTATACACTCAGTGCTGCCTTTTTCTGGCATCTGGGAAACAGCACTGCTTAAATACAGCAAGGGAGTTAGCCAATCAGGGCTGCCCAATGTACAGCTGTCATCGGGTGCCAGGCAGACTAAGGGAGCCTGCAGAGCATACTGAGATGTGTGAACAGGGCCCCTCCATGGCTGCATAGTGTCAATGCTGCAAGCTCTCCACTTTTCAGGGCCTTGGCATTCAAAGGTCTGTACACACAGCTCGGGGTAAATTTTTGTACCACAAGAACAAAACTGGGAGAGTTCTCCCAGGTTATTCAAATGCGTGTATGCAGCCACTAAAACTATTTCCATGCTGAACCTCCAATTGAATCCATTATTTCCAAATCACAACAACCCTTTACTGTTTAGCAAAAAGCTGTGAAACTGCATCCTCATTACTCTCTACTGGCAGGTCCATATGGCCTTCTACTGCTACCATTTAGTTCAGGTATAGTAGTATAGCAGACTATAAAAGTTGTCAATAAACTACAGGAGATCTCAGAATGGTCCATATGATGGATTTCTCAGTTTTGTTTTTAATGTACTTGCTCATCATGATATAGTAACTATGAATATGCTGATATGGTGCAACACAGCACTGTGTAAAAGCAGCCATTTTGTTTGGAAATGTTTGAATTGTTTTCTTTTATAACACAATAAAAAATAAAATGTGAAAATAAAAACAAAACATTCCTAAAAACCTGCAATATTTTTTTGAGAATTTTCCTTAGTAGGGAATTTTACAATGTCTTGTTAAATTGAATTTCTAGACTGTGCTGCACAGCTCAATTTACTTAGCTCTTAGTTCTGAAGTCCCTTCCTAAGGAATGTTAAGACAATGCTGACATCTACACTCCTCCCATCCCCACCCAGCTCCAGAGTAAGCAGCATGTATAGGATCCCACATTGGAGGGATTAAAAGAACACACAATGCCTAAGCACGCAACTGAAACTTGTGAATTTGCATTACCGACCTTTTTGCAAAAGACTTAATTCAGCAACTCTCAAGGGTACCGAGCAAAAGTAATCTGGCTGCTAGAAATGCTTTTTGGTGTTCTGAGGAGGATCAGCTGACAACCTTCTCCAGGATTCTACCTCAGATATAGGAGATTAGACAAACATAGATCCAAAGCCCCTAAAATTTTGGGAAATTAACAACTATTTATTGTAAACAGAAGAGTATCAAGAGCTGCTGATGACTAACAAAGCCCTAATTTATTTGTTTTCTCCTAGAGTAGAGAGCAAACAGCAGCAGCAGAGAGAATATTTTTGTAATCCCAGAATTTTATATGGAGTTTTAAATGGTCTGTGTACGTCAACCCATTCATACATTTAACAATGGAACAATCATTTAAAATTGCTTTCTGAAAACATCAGCTTTGTTAACAAGCTAACTAAAGTGCCATGTCAGCAATCAGAGACAGGAACTGAAAGAACATTTCCAGAAAGCAACTGGGAGTTGGGGAGGAGAGGAAATAAAACAACACAAAGCTCTAAATACCTGCCAAAAAATGAACTGCACATAAGAACTGCGCAGGAGACTAAAGAATTACTGTACCCGACACAAACAAGAAGGGTGCTTTTCTTTTCCACAGCCATCCATATGAAATTCAGTGATAATGTTGCTCTTCTACTGATTCCCTAACTCAAGGAAATCCGCGGCAACAGTGCAAGAACTCATTCTCCCACTTGTTCTTTACAAAAGGAAGGATCAGTAGTGAAATGTTTAAAAACAAAGGGGAGGGGGGAGCCAGGAACGAGTACTCCTTTGCCGTCCTGCCATCACAAGGTGACAGCCAATCAGAAAAGCTGTTAGGGGAGTAGGAGTCAAGTGAGTCACATCACATTCACACAACTAACTGTTCCTCCCCTAGGCCCTGAAACAAAGCCCAGGAAAGCTGGGGAGAAAAACAGGAGAGAAAGACACACAAACTTTTATTAGGACTCCACAGGAAAAGGAAGGTTCTGCATATTTGGCACAGGACAGATTAGGCAAGCAGAAAAAAGTTCTCTCTCTGGAAGTCGATACTCTCGCCTTTTGCAACATGCTGTGAGAGCTGCTAAGCAGCTGCATTTCCTGCCGTCCATATTTATTATCAGCATAATCAGGTGGGAAGAAGGACCAATGCTTTCACATTTCAGAGGTAAAACTGAAGCTGGTGCGGAACACTAATTGCTTTTGCTGTGTATGTTAAATTCCTCCTAGCAACCGGCAACAAAAATGCAACTGCAATGGGCTAAAATCTTACTACACAATCTCAGAGAACCTGTACTTATTACTCATCAGGGATCCTGGTTTTCACTGTTTAAAATTCACAAATTCTCGAATTAAAACTCCCCCAAATCTGCATTTTTCCATGATTAAAGTGAAACACGACTATATATACAGGTATCGGTTGAACATAATGATTTATTGATATACTTACAATTTTAAAGCAATGTGGAAGCCTGCCCACACCTCAAATCACTATAATAAAATAAAGTCTAAATACCTTTACATTTTGGTGTTTGATTTTGGGTTTTTTATCATGGAAAACTGGCGCTCCCCCTGCCCACTTTGCTCACTGGGATGCAGGTCCATCTCTCGCTGTTCCCTCCACTGCTTTGTGGCACTGAGCAGCTCCGATATGCCATTGTCCCTCACTCCCCAACCACAGCCCCCTGGCTCTGCTAGTGCCCCTCATTCCCAACCCACAGTCCCCTGCCCCCGCTCCCCCCCAGCCCTGCCAGAGCAGGGCCCCAGCTGTCAGGGCTATGGGGCCAGGGACCAGGGTCCTCAGCCCCCTGCAGCAGCACCCAAGCCACAGCTGCTGCCTGACTGAGGCAGCAACTGCTATGGCGGGGCACAGCTCCCCCTCTCCCATGGGTGGAGCGGAGCCAGAGTGGGGCGGGGACGGAGCCTGGGGTGAAGTTTGGGGCTTCCCGCCCTGCTATCTTCCCCCTGGGGCCTCCATGGTCCAGCTAGCAGGACCTGGCATAGCAGAGCAAAGCGGGACCAGGTGGGGAAGCTCAGTACTACCACTGAAAGATCCACACCACCATAACAAGGCCCCCTGCCCACGCAGCAGCATTCGGGGGTACAACTCCATGTTGCCACCCCCACAGCTGCCAAGCAGGCGGGGGGGGGGGCCTTGCCATGGAGGCCTGCAGCTCGCAGCAGTGGCACTGAGCTTCCCCGCTCTGCTCTACACTGCTGTGCTGTATCCTGCCTGCCGGGCCACAGAGAGCCTAGGGGGATGGCAGCAGGGCAGGGAGCTCGAGTCTGCAGCAACCAGCCTGCACCCACCCCTGCACACAAATCTGGTGGGCACATGCCCTCCATAACCCCTCCCAGGAGTGAATCCAACAGCAGGGAGCCAGCCCCCCTCCGCCCCCCAGACAAGCCACCTGTGGCTCCATCCCACTCCCCACCCAGGCCCTGCGGCCGCACATTCCAGGTGAGGGCCCCTAGCTGGAACTCTTCCAGCCTGCATGAGGAAACCCACTTTCTGCTTTTTTCTGGGTTTTTCTCTTTAAAATAAGAAAATCTGTTTTTTTCTCCTTAAAATGTAAAAATCCGCGTTTTACCACATTATCCTGTGGTGAACGGAAAATCCGGATCCCTGCGCATTATCAGGAGTGGCTGTGAATTGCACATACAGAGATCATTTAGCTTCACCTGAAAACTCTTAGGATTTTCTATGAAACTTTTGGGACCCTTTCCAAATTGAGACTTTTAACAAGATCTATCAGTTTTCAAACACTGTTACAGTTTGCACCATGCTAAACAATTACAAACTGAGGCCCAGTCCCAAATGAGATCTGTGAAAGCAAATCCTTAAACCTTCACAGAGACCAACTGATGTCAATGGGCATCTGAGCAGGTGTAAGTGTCCATTCACTTGGGGACCACATTAAGAAAACAGTAGATACCCTTTCTACACAGGCTTTTGACAGCAAAGCAGTTTGCGGGGGGAAACGCTGCCCACTTTGCAGCATTAAAGCATGCTAGAACAGTGTTCAAAAAACAATTTTGAACCATGACATTGCCAAAACTATGCTTAATCAGTTTTGAACACAATTTGTGCTCCAATACGTACAAGGTCTTCAAGGTAAATTTGCAATGCCTGCTGTAAAGTTCTAACCCTGTGTTTTCTATAAAAAAAATAAAAATAAAAAAAAAAAATCAATGGGGTTAGCTTACCTAAAATCCTGCAAAAGTCCTTAAAAAGTCTCATTAGCTCTGGAAACCACCTTTGCAACTTTTCTGTCCCTGGTCTTATTAACAGTTTCCCAACATTTTTAAACTAAGATTAACTGTCAAATGTAATGTGACATTTTTTCTACATCTGCCTCACAGAAAGGGAAGGTTTTTAAAAAATTTCTGAGCTCCTCAATAACAATATCTTCCTCAAAAATGAAGAGTTATAAACCCCACCCCTCTCTCACTGGTTGATTTTCACCTCAAGTTCAATGCCAACCACCTCTTTCACCCCTGAGAAGGAATAAATGAATAAGCAGACACTGAATTTGCTGGTTTTTTTCTGTATTCTACCCAAATAAATAATTGCTAGTACTTTGCAGTGGTTAGTATCAAACCACTTCAAAATCCATTTGTCAAACACTGCCCCTTAAGTCTGCTGCGTAATTTCAGGACTCTTATTCCCTTGACACCCTCATCACTAGGTCTCATCAAGACCCGTTCACACCAAAGAGTTCAGAGAGTCCTTGACACCTTATGTAACATCTTCTTACAGGTAGTAATTGTAATCAATATTGTGATATTCACTGTTAGAACTGTCTCATCTACATAGTGAATCCAAACCGATCAAGGCATAAAAGAATTTTCAAACCAGAACATCTTACCGGCTTCCATGATGCACAGACCAAATTTCCTGCAACCTTCTGGCCTTCCAATACCAATACTAATACCAAAAAACCCCTGGATTTTTTAAATTGAATTTTTGTTGTTTTCATCAAGACTTATCTTATGCAAAAGTTTACATAAAATACATATAAAGAAGTCTTTCTGGGGCGACCACATATTTCACTTCCTTTACAGTGCGATTTCATTAACTAAATATTATTTCCATTTTCTACCAAAAAAATTGCAAGGAATTTAGCAACTTTAGTAATTAATTCATAAATTCTCTTAGTGATTTTATATTTTCTTTTCAACCAAAAGAGCACATCTACCAAAATATCTCTAACAAAAGAACATTCTATATTTACTTGTTTAAAAGTAGCAGAGAGAATGAGAGGAAAAGGTGGAATATTACAAAGCTTCACTTTCTATACCCTTTTATACCATGGAAACAAAGCTTGCTCAGTTTGAATTTACCAGCTGCCTGTTATTGACTTGCTGTAACTTTCCACTAACTCCAGGAAGTGGACTATTAAGTATACTCTACTACACATTCCCATAATGCACTAGGAACATTCTCTAGGATTTAATATTTGCCAACTGCTGAGAGTGAATGATAGGATAAAAAAATATTTCAAATAGCCCAAAACTCCTGTCTGGAAAGGAAAAAAATCACAAAAACACAAAAGGAAAAAAGAAACAAAAAAAAATGGAATTTCCTGGCTATGCCAGAGCTTACTAAAGGCAATTTTATCTTCTATCACGCCCCCCCCCTCCCCCCAAACAACACTGCTGTTGCACGTAGTGGGAAATACAATACCTATGGCCTCAAAAAAAGTAAAAAAGGTACCATACTTACATTACAGAATGAAGAAAAAGATTCTGGTACACCCCCCACTTGTTTATTCTTTTAACTGGAAATTATGTACATAGTAAAACAACAACAGGAATAGAAAAAAAAATGACAAGCTAGTTCTAAATGTGAGTATGTTTCAAGAGAAGGATACGTGTATAACTATCCTTTAGTCTAAGATAGCAAAAAAAATGAAAAGCTGTATCAATGAAATATGACTGCAAGGACAAATATTTATAATGCAGAATTCTAGAGCTGTGAAAATAGAAACTGTTATACAAATAAGGGAATTTTATTCTAGTGACAAAATAGTAAAAGGTCTACTGGAATTTTTTTTGGATATTTGCATGGCTATCCAGCATTTTCACAGAACGATGCTGCTCCTACTGTGCTGGATTTATCCCATAACCTTTTATTAACGAAAAATGCCAAGCTCACTAAATTAGAAAGCATTTGATTCTTTGAAGCTTAGCAGGAAGTTATGGTTCCACATTTCACAGTAGTGACTGAATGAGTACCTACATATTTATGTGAAAAAATAATGCTTGCTTTGGGGCTTATTCTCTCTCTATATGCATGTAACTGCCATTAGCATCAATGGGTCTGAAGTGCCATAGCCACAGGACAGATCCCTTTACTGGGAATGATTATTGAATGTACACAGTTATTCCACTCTACACTTCTCCTATCAAGTTTATTTACATTCTAATAAGCAAATGCATACATTTTTCAAATACTTAATTTAAAACAGAAAAATATAAACTCTACCCAATCCATGGCTTCACTGGCAACTTGCCAGGAGACTAAGGGATGCATTTAATGGTGCAAATTCATCACTGTGTTGGTATAAAATGGATTCACAACCCTCTGATACAGAAACCACCCCTGAGCAAAGCACTGGTAAGTTCACAGGCACCCTAAAATAGAGGATATTTTAAGTCAACCTAGGGGTGCAGCAAGGGCATTGTGTTTGGTACCACACCATCAGAAGAGTGTGAGAGGAGGATAAATTGCCTCACTATCCAGTAGAGGAACAGGCAGAGTTATCTTCCATTTAGTTTACCTGTTGGAGGGAAGAAGTTGCACAGCTCCATGAGTTATGAATCTGTTTCTCTAAAGCAGAGCTGGGCTAGGCAATTATTTTGGATGGAGGGCCACTTAACTAATTTTGGTGAGTTGTCAAGGGCCACATACATAAAATCTTTTAGAAGATACAATTTTAACAAATTATAAATAAAAAACAAATCATATACTAAAACACAAATATCTACTATAACATATTTTAATTTTATTTAAAAAATATTTTTGTCTTGATTTATGGCTTTTTGAGTAATGTATATAGAAGCGATTGATTGCATAAAAGCTTAAAATAAAATCTTACTCACATATAATGGAGGGTGGTGGTCTGTGGGGGGTGAGGGACTGCCCATGCCCTAGGTCCCAGGAGCCAGCTGGGGTTGGGGGGGAAGGAGGGAGGTAGTGGGGGTAGGAAGTGCATGCAGCAGAGCTCGCCCAGGTGATGCAAGTGTGGCCTGCACCCCCTCTCTCCCTGACCCGCACCTGCCCCACAGTACTCTGCACGGGGCCGAGACCCACCTGCTCCTGCCCAGAACAGCCCGCGTTGCATTCCTGCCCCAGACTGCCAGCCCTCACACAGCTTTTTGGTAGAGTTGTTCCTGGTGCAGCTGTCCGGGTCCTGCTCAGCTCCCTCTGCCTTCAGTGGCTCCTCCTTCTGCTGTGCTGCTCGGGGGGGGGGGGGGGGGGGGGGGGGGGGGGGGGGGTGTTCAGCCGGGTAGCTCTTGCCTCAGTGCACGGGGCTCTAGCTCCAAGCCATGTTCCACCTACTCGGCCACCCGCAGGTGGCTACTCATCATGCCAGGTGGGTAGAGTGGGTGGAAGGCAGCTGGAACTTGGAGTCTCAGCTGAAGCTCCGTGCCCTGGGACAGGAGCTTCCCGGCTGAAGCTCCCCCCTTTCCACCCCACCAGAGCAGTGTAGCAGAGGCAGGAGGAGCCACTGGAGTTGGCAGGGAGCCGAGCATGACCCGCGTGGCTGGAACCACACCAGAAGCAGCCTCACTGGGAAGCTGTGTGTAATGGCTGGAGCTGGCAGACGCAGGCTGGAGTGTGGCATGGGCTGCCCTGGGCAAGAGGAGGCAGGGCTCAGCCCCATGCGGAGTGCTTCAGAGGCAGCCACAGCCCAGTTCCAACCAATTGGTGGGTGCCCAACCACAGGCTCAATCCAACTAGTTTGTGTGCTCAATCCAGCCCACAGGCCATATTTCACCCAACCTTGCTCTAAAGTTAGCTCTGCACAAGCAGCTTCCTTGAATTACATGGATGGACCTGTAGAATCTTTCACCACAGCCCTGGATTAAATTGATCTATGGCCACATTTTGACAATACCAGTCTTTCAAATTCAAATTAGAAAAATTTCATTAATCTGAAATGTCCCACGTTCAAAAGCAAGGTCAATAGATTCTACAAACTGTGTGTGACCTAGTAAATAAAATTAACTCAAATCTAGCAAAATAATAGCATACAGAAGAATTCATGATTACTTATTAATACTATCAAATCATCTCATATATTTATATCCCCTTCTATATCTCTTCAACTATGTCGGGGGGTGGGGGGTGGAGGCTGATCTATGAACTTCTGTCTAGAAGAAAGGAAACATTCAATTAAGTATAGATAAATGTTTCTCTTCTGTAAAGTCACAATACTGGTAAATTCAATTATAGAAGTTGCAGACTTTGCTTTAGTGCAGAAGTAAAAATATAGGCCAAAATTCTCAGAATAAGGGTCAAAGAGCAGTTCTTCCCACACTGTTTTTCTGCCATGGTGTCTTCGGCTTCTGGCACAGAAGTGAGTACCATGCTAATTGTGCAAAGACGAGAAAAAAGAATAATAATGAAAGATTTCTCAAATTAACTGGTCTTTGCCAAAGTGTTATCAACCGTATTCACAAATTGAATTAAAGACAAATTAAAGAGAGCATAAGATCCCTTTGGAGTAATTTTTCCAACAGCTAATTTGCAACTTTTCAACGGGAGGTCTGTTGGCATGCCTGCAGCTGTTAAAGGTAGAAACAAACTGGGGGCTGTTTAAGTAAAGGAGCCTATTTGCTGTCCAGAATTGCCAGCTCTGATTCTGCCCCATAAGCTACAGACTGATTAAAGGCTCCCTGTAAAATCTGCAGATCTTGCCCTACTGAGAAAACCGAGTGGCACATGCTACACCACAGCATACACAGACAAATGTACAATTTTGATGTGACAATTAAGTTACATACTACCCTGCAAGCTGCAGAATCTGAACTTTGGAAAACTGATTTGCATCACTGTTTCAAACCTGCTGAAGTTGGGCAAGTGTCATTCACCCATTTTACTGAAGTGGTAACTAAGAAGTTATACAAGGGTGTATCAGAAGTGATAACAGTACCCCACCAGTGATATAGTACACCTGATTCAAACACACAGCTTTGCTGACTTTCAAAATCAATGTGGCAACTGTGTTCAGCTGTGCGAACTGTCCACTAAATGACTCTTCTCTACATAGTGTGGATTTTCATTATTCCTCTGAAGTCTAACAAACTGTTGTGTAAAGCACGTAGAGTGTACACTGTCAGTGAGTCTTCACTGTGGTGGCAGAGCGCTCACTCAGTCTTGCAGCTGAGAAAATAAGCTCCGCTTGCCTGCTTCCATTCCACAAGAGTCAACCCAAGAAATAAGGCATGGTGAGGGCATGCTGGGGACATCCCAAGCCACACTGGATTAATTCCCAAGGTAGATGCCCATGGAAGGAGGAAGTAGGGCTAAATTCTGTAGCAGTGAGACTGAGCACTGCCACCCTGGAGCAGGTGTACCCCAAATATTCTTCTATAGGATAGTTTGCAGAGGATAAACTATTGCTATCAGTTTGCTCCTAGAGCTCAAGGCATAAAGGTATCTCCTGGATTTAAAGATCCCGAGATTTAATCCTATTGAGGGAGAATTTATATGGTTCTACATCACAGCACTTCTGTCTTTTCAATTTTCTTTTTCTGTTTTTCCTAAAAATCTAGGAAATTACACACACACACAATTAAGAGTAAGCATTCAAATCTTAGGAAACACCAGAATTAAGCTGTCCATACAGTCTTAATTCAAACCCCTTTTGCATAAAAGTTATGATTCAATCTTTAATTACATTAACTCATACTCTTTGCTTTAAAGGGCATCACAGAAGAGAAGATGAGGCGGGGGTTGCTAAAAAGAAAAATGTTTCTTTGTTTTTAAAATGGAACAAAGTATGAGTCAGGAGAGTGGGGTTCCTTTCCAAGCTCTGTCATAAATTTCCTGCATGATAAATTGGATAAAACTTCAGTTGTGGTACAGATTAAGGTTGCACAAGCAATCTGACACATGGTATTTCCTAAATTTTGAATTTTACAATCCTGATATTCTTTTAACTTAGTTTATTTTTTTGTACATGAAACCCCAGAGTTATGAAACTGCATTCCCTCCTCTTCACGTGCCTGTGGGCCATACGTTTGCTTTCACACTGCCAGCCCTGGTGGCACACCAGGACACCATAGGAATGTGTGTAGGTATGACCCTGCACCACCACAGCAAGAACCTGGGCTCTGGCTTTCCATGGCGGCAGCCTGTGCCCCAGAGACAGCTGGGACACTGGCAGCTCTAGTGGTACTGAAGGCAAAGCCCTCCCACCATGGCCAGAGCTGGGGCTCAATGACAGGGCTCCCTGCAGTGGCAGGTAGTGCAGCAGTGAGATCTGGGGCTCTAATCTGAGCAGCACAGTGGGCAGAAATTCTGCTGTGGCCAGAACTGCAGTTCTTGCCAGGGTGGTGGGGTTTCCCCACAGCAACAGCCAGAGCCCCAGCTTTTGCTAGGATACAGACAGCTCCATCAGCCCCACAGGCAGAAGCCCCTTCACCCATGGCCAGAGCCAGGGCTGTGGTGGTGGGGTTTCCCATGCCAGCAGCCACTGTCCTAGAGAGAGTATTACCGTGGATTCCAGCAGCAGCAGCCTGTGTCCCAGTGAAAGCTAGGTCACTAGCAACCCCAAGGGCTGTGAAGGCAAATCCTGCCACTGTGGCCAGAGCCCCAGTTCTGGCCATGGTGGCAAGGCTTCTTGTGGAAGCAGCCAGTGTCATGGCTTTTGCTGGGGGACAGGTAACTCCAACAACACCACAGGCAGAAGCTCCACCACTGCAGATAGAACCAGTGATTTCCCACTGTGAAAGCCAGCATTCCAGCGAGAGCCAAGGACGCAGGCACCTCCAGCTGCACTGTGGTCAGAAGCTCCGCCACTGCGGCCACAGTGCACTGAACCAAGTCTTTTGTCCCAGCTCTGGCCATGATGAAGAGGCTTCTGCTCGCAGTTCTGCTCAGTGCTCTTTTCCCCGGTGCACTGACTGCTGCTGTGGGAAGCCCCACCACCACGGCCAGCAAGCTACATCTGGTCCGGAGGCCATATGTTAGGCACCACCGATGTACCCTATAAAATGGTATACACATTATTCTACATTCATTAGAAACCTTAATTAATGCATGGTCAGTATAATTTACTACCTAACACTGATATGATGTCATGTGTAGAATACCTCTTAATATGTGCAGGAAAACTGATAGAGGGACTGGATCTTGTATGCCATAATGATCAATGTATGATACTCTTCATCTGTTTTAGAATTAGACCGTGCCAAACTCCAGATGTGTAATTTATGTACATAGTATTCCTGGATTAATATTCCTAGCTTTTTGAGACTTTGTTCCCTTTAGAAACAAAATCAATACCTGAAATGCTTTATAAAACTACAAGAAATACTTTACAAGCTTAACAGGTAGTTTAAATCTTGAAACTGCTCTTGACTTGCTTATTCTTAATGCCTACCAGCTATTTGTATACAGTGTAGCATCACCAAAATTGCACCTTGCTACTGCCCACTTCTGGTCTCTGTATATTTTTCTGCTTATTTTACTTCCAAAACCAAGGCTTTATTTAATTGTGGTAGGGCAAGGAATGTGTTATAAAATGGCTCATAAACCATTAACAGAACTAAACAGCTATGTTAAAATTCTAGAATTTTTACTGATGCCGATGTGTGTAAAGTGATTTGTATAATGGGGTACTGATCCCTGATTGGAGTCTCTATAAATGAACATAAAAGTACTGGAAGTTTCAATGTGTGAAATATTTCAAACTAGACAGGACAAAGTGCTAGAAAATTTTCTATGGGACTCTATCTTCCTGAGGTCCTAAAAGGACTGTGACTTTATATATCTGTTCTTAATCTGATTTTTGTGATTGTATGGTTAATTGAAAAATAAACAGATTCCTGTGTAGATCACACACATGCTTTCAATTATTAAGAATATTACTACTCTATAATTATTACACTATTATTAAGCTGGCATTAGTGGGCTCCTATACACGTGCATTGAGGCTGCTCTGACGCACTGTAATTACAGTGTGTTGGAGCAGACTTGATTAATTGAGTCTGCTGGAGTGTGGTAATTACCGTGCTCCAACAGACTCGTGTCACATGTTATTAGTGTTCCCGTAGTGAAAAATGGCATCAGCACTTTACTTAAAGTTCATTCCACGAGCTTTAGTTAAAGCACCCCCATCACCATTTGTCAGTGGGGGGATGCTCATACACGTGACGCTGCAGTTGCTTTAATTAGCATGGCTCTTGCAGCCTCACTCACCCTCAGCCACCTCAGTGGCTCTTCAGCCAAAATCTACTACCAGCAGTTGTGAGAGGATTAACACTGGACTCCTCTGCTCTTTGCAGTCCCCAAGAGAAGCAGCAGCCAGCTTGGTGGCCATGAGGCATAGAGTCTGCTTGCTCCATTCTACCTTGCTTCTATTCCAGGGAAGAGAACTCAGCTTCCTGTTTAAGACGTACTCCAATTCTGGAGGGCTGATTTTGGGGGGAAGGGTGCATGGGAATAAATATGGTATTTCTAAATAAACCCAGGGGAATGGATTGTAAATCAAATCTTTACGCAAGATATTCTTACATAGTGACACAGTCCCATGGGTTGCTTGCAGACATGAACATCTCCCACCACCCCAAAAACAGAACTTTATTTTAAACTCAGCACACTCCCACACCGAGCCCAGCACATCCTAAGAAGTGGCGTCACATTAGTTGGACCCAGCTCATCCAACGTCTGTATAGACTGGGCGCTTTAGTAGGGCTTTTTTGGTGCTTTTATCTAATAGCTGATTGAATCTGCTTTAGATAAAAATGCCAGAAAGCCCCGTTGAAATACCTGATCTATACAGACGCTGCAGAGCTGGGTTGGACTAATGCGCTGCTTCTTCTGGTAAAGCGTGGTTTGTTTGGATTTTTTCCCATGTCCATCAGCAGCCTTGAATTCAAAATTCAGCCAGTCTCATTTTCAGAGGTACACTGGTGCAGAATCTACCTCCTATTACTGAATCACAGTCATACACAGTTGTGAGGCGAAAATGCATGCAGCTCATATTTATGCATTTCATGGGCACTCAAAAGTATTAATTGCAGGATGACTAGTTTAATTTTACCAGTGAAAGTAAAATTGGCATTATTTAGAATTAAAGAGATTGGATCCGCATAACATGTACAATGACCTGTGGTAAATTAAGCCTGACACTAACAAAAACAGCACTTAGCACTTAAAATCTAAAATGCTTTACAGATATCACTGATAAAAAAAGATGGGGCCTACTTAGTGTGGAGAGGGAATGAATAAGAAAGGTTATAATAGTGGAGTACAGAATAATAAATGGAAAACATGCAAATTGGTCACTCCTATTTACTCTCTCTCAAAATATAAAAAACAAGAGGTATTAAATAAAATTGAATGGAAACAAATTTAAAACTTAAAACAAGATTTTTTTTTTAACATAGTGCATAAGAAACTTGTTACTAAAATCATTGTGGCCCTGTCATGTTGAATCTTCCTTAGTATGTTGGGGACGAGAAGAAAAGATGCAAAAGTCTAATTAGGGATCAATCATGCTTAGTGAAATGGTGCTTATCCTTCTCTAAACTTATAACTAAATAATGTTAAATTCCAGTTCAGCCAAGGTGATTAATGATAACAGTGTTCAATAATATAGTAATTCCACATTCAGTTCTATTTCATAGTTTAAACCAGTAGTGCTGAACCTTCCAGCCCTGTAGGCCAGATGAGTGGTACAGGGTCAGTTTGGGGGCTGAACACAATGTGGGGTCAGTTGTAGCCTGCCCCACACACTAGATCCATCCTCAGAGCGACCCCACATGCCAGCACATAAGGCTCCCCTCAGGTCCAGAAGTTTGGCAGCAAGGGAAAGGTGGCAGCATTAATTGCCATGTTTCTGGAAGCTGTGGCGATTAATCCTGTCACTGCTTTCCCCCCTCCCCTTTTTATCCATTTAACCCATAGCCTAAATACGCAATTTAATTCTAAACAAACATAAGCTACTTTGTTGTTCTCTTTAGTAAAACAAAGATGATTACAACATAATCAACAGGGCCACAATGATTTTAGTCTAACTTCAACTGGAGGTTGAAGTTAGACAAATTCAACCTTGAAAGAAGAGTGTCCCAGCAGTAAGGATAATTAAACAGTTGAATAGCTTACCAAGAGAGGTGACAGACTCATCATTACTCAATCTTTTACACAAGGTTAGATATCTTTTTAAAAGAAATGCTTTAATCCAGCTTCTATGATCTACAGCCTGCAGGTGTGGGATGGGGGAAACTGGGTAATAATGACAGTCAGATTTGGCACTGGGTTTATGCGAATCTTGTTCACCCATCCTCCTTCACAAATCACAAAAACTCTGCATTAGGGCAGTGTGCATCATCAACCCTCATTCTTCAGGGCTTGATCTTGTCATTCCAGGAATCAGGAAATATTTTTTACTTAATGCACAATTAGCAAGGTACACTCCTTTTCTCTTTCTTATGAAGTGTCATGGGTTAGTACTTTGCTCTTGTGTCTTGCTCATATGCTCTGGATCTAAATATTCCAGATTAGGCATCAGGAAGGAAATATGCCCCAGGTCTGATTGACAGGGACATTGGAAGTTTTCTCCTTTCTCTGCAGCATGAGCCATGAATCATCTGCTAGGATCAGCGGGGCAAATTTCCCCTAATCAGTTCTCTGACGCTGCAGAGGCCCCAGGCATTCTTGACACCTTAGTTTCCCAAGGACTACAATGTTTTAGTTTAATTTAAGTCACTGGGCTCAATATAGGAATATCTAGGTGAAATTTAATTGCCTCTGATAGATGCAAAGTCAGACAAAAATATCTAATAGTCCCTCCTGGCCTAAAATTCTATAAAATCTGAGAAGTTTCCCTTTTTTACATGATGGTTGTTGCACTTTCACAGCTAACATTTTCTAGCATTACTTTTAAGCAAAAAAGATATCCATATGCCAGAGGGCATGGAGAGAGCATCTTATCATCATGATATATTACAGAGACATATATAATGTCTAACTTAATACTAACTCTGGAGTGAATTATGTAACCTTGACTCTTGAGAGGTGGTACACCAGGACTATTTTTGCACCTGCTCAACAGTCTTATCTATCAGCTGTTTGGGTACTTGAAAGAAGAAACTGCTTCTTCTTAACTAGGAAGTCTCCTGTTGTGGTAGCAATGATTTGAAAAGTGTGGCTAAAGAAACCACTCATGAAACACTTAAGTGTTTTATGAGTAACATTTGCAAAGGCTCTGACAGAAACTTCAGAGGAAAATGTGTCTGCCCAGACTCTATCTGGTCTACTAGATACCTAAGAGTAGGTGGGTACCCGTCCCAAAAAATGTCCATGTAGGCCCAGGAAAATGATCCTTTTCTGCCTTTGGAGATGCACCGCTCTCCCATTCTTTCAACAGGCAAGCTGTGAGAAGGCACTTCTAACATGTTGGGATCCAGCAGACTCAGATGGTAATCACCAGGTATCCTGGTTTTCTGTTTAAAAGTCCCAAATTCTCTGATTTAAAAAAAAAAAATCCCAAGTTTTCAGATTAAAAAACAAAAAAAAAATCCACATTTTTGCACGATTAAAATGAAACACCAGTATATATTTAGGTATCAGTTGCACACAATGTTTTATTGATATATTTACAATTTTAAAGTAACTTGGAAGCCTACCAGTGCCTCAATCATTATAATAAAATAAATTCTAAATACCTATATATTTGACATTTGATTTTGGTTTATTTTATCATAGAAAATCAGAGCTCCCCTTGCCCCCTTTGTTCACCAGGACACTGGTCCAGCTGTGGCTGCCCTCCCCAACCCCCCGCCCCTGCTTTGTGGTGCTGAGCAGCCGTGATATGCTGGTGCCCTGCCCTACCCCTGCTGTTGCCCCTCATTCCCAAACCACAACCCCAGATCCCCCTAACCCGAAGCAGCCCCTTGCAGTCTGGAAAGCTTCCTATGGTTTTCTCCATTAAAGAGGAAAAATTGGGTGTTTCAACAGCAAACTGGAAACCCAGGTCCCTGCCAATCACTGACCTACATGGTTATGCTAGCTTGCTTCTGAGCACGTACAGCAGCTCAAGTCTAGATGCTTAGGGATCCTTCCAGGTCAAAACGGACATGCATTATGAATCTAGGTTGTGACTGCTGAGTGGGTGGAATAGGATCATGCATTTAAAAACTGCATAAGCCCTACTTAGAAATCTTAGGGTCAGAATAAGATCTGGGTCTCTCCATCTACATGGACATTATCCAATGAGGAAAAAGCACTTCTGGGAAAACAGAAAGAGAAAAACTGAGTGGCAAGGGGAAACAATGTAGAACTGTTTTGCAAATCCATTTCTTTGGCGAAAGGCATGTAATTCCTAACAGGGATCATGCAGAGGCTAAGTACAGATGTTCAAAAAACCCCTGGTAGAAGCGTTCTAAGTTAGAGCAGGAGCCCACCAAACAGACAGTTCACTGCTTGGTGGGGGGTCTTTGAGCCTGCATGCACTGGCCACTGGAGGCACTTCTCCATGCCTCCCAGGAAGCTGTCAGGATGGCCCCTCTCCACATCCCCAGAGGCTGGGGATGGAAAGACCCTGGACCCGTTTCTCCCCAGCCCCCCACCCCCTTCAGCAGGCAGCCTGGGGGGCAGCAAACTGCTGTCTGGCTAGGGCTGCTGCAGGAAAACAAACCCTGGAGCCTTTCCCCGCACCAGCCCTGGCTGGGCGGCAATGCACCATTGCCTGGCTGGGGTTGCCGCAGGTACACAGACCCCAAATCCCTTCCCCTGCCCCCCTCCTCCAGCTACGCTGCAGCTCACAGCTGGCTGGAGGGAGAAGACAGGGCTGGGATCAGAGGCTGTCACTGACTCTGGGGGGGAGTCATCCCAGAGCTCAGGTACAGCAGAGAGCTCTGCCTGAGGCTAAAGCACAGCAACACTGCCTAAGATGGCAGCAATTGCGCTCTAAGTTAACCCTCAATGGGATCTGGTGCACATATTCAAACAAGCACTCTAACTGAAACCACTTTAGGGTAATATACATTCATCAAGGGTTAACGTAAAGAGCAATCCACCATTTTTAAAGTGCTAAAAAAGTCATGAACATTTGTTCAGTTACAGCTTCAGAGTGCTTTCTGCAAGCTTAAAGCACAACAGGGATAACATCTGCACCTAGCCATAAGGGAATGTAAACATTCCTATTCTTAAGTTCATACCCTTACTTCACAGGGTATTTGTTTGTTTGACAGCTATACTGTCATAATTTTAGACTGTTAAACCTCTGCTCCAGGCTTTATAAAAGATCAGAGCACTTGTCACTCTCAGTGCAGGTAGAGTGAGATAGAGTGGTTGAGCAGTTCATTTTTCTTTATAATTACACTCCATTAACCTTCCACATGAGAGCTCCCCTGTGCTTTCATACCAGCAGCACCAACTGGCTGTGTTTGATAAGGCTCAACAGAGTCTGCAGGACCAGCACATGTAACAAAAGGAACACTTTAATACTGCAGACTTATGCACAAGCCAGATGCAGCTCTATTACTTACAGCAAACATACTCAGCTAATTTATTCACAAATGGAGACCAACCTCTCCCTAACTACACCCCCGATCATACACGTGCCCCTAGAACTACAGGATTACATGATCTGGACCTTGCATGCCAAGTGAAATTTTACTTCACATAATTCAAATGAGGAATGCCAAGGAATTATTCTTTATAGTAAGCCAAATATTTACTATGCTTTCCTTTCACTGCAGAGATGTGTCAACAGAAATGTGTCTAGAGCATTAAAGCATATGGGGCAATAATAAAGAAAGTGACACTACATTATAATTAGATCATATTAATGCCTGCAACCAGAGTATAGCAAAAGGGATATTACTTTCTAAAATTAAATCTCCTCATGTACTTCTCAGTATTTCTTATGCTCTTTTTTTGAAAGACCAGATTGGTTAACAAACACCACTAGATCTATCTATATTCTTTTCAACAGTGACCACATAAATGATAGGCCACTCTGAAAAAAAGACTTATTCTATTAATAATGTATTCTATGAGAGTTTTAAATCAGTGCCAGGAATGCTATTTTCCATGTGCACAAAGGTAGATTAGTGTTTGTGTACACTGAGCACTGCTGCTGGCACATGCTTATACAGATAAAGTGGAAACCAATTTGGGAAAGAGGGATTGTGGGCAATTAATCTGGAATAGAATCTGAACTATTTGAAAAACCAAAGAAGTTCTATAAAAACTGCTCTTAACCTACACATTTTATAATATCCATTGGCATCCTTAAAATAATTGTCTCAGATGCTTACATATTATTTGGGAACACCAAGCTATACATACACAACACCAACCTAGCCTGTGTAATACTGATACTATTCTTATAATCATTTTCATTCTCCTTTCCCACTTCCCTTATTGTTTCCCACACATTTATACTGGCACCTCTTTGTATCTCCACATAAAGAGGATTATAATTGAACAGTACTTCTCTTCAATAAATTTGATGACCTTCAGCCCAGATTTGTAAACATGACCTTTTTTTTTTTTTTTAATTGGTAATTTGAGAAAGCCTGAATGAGGACATACTGGCCCATTTAAAAACAAGCTGTAAGCCAAAGGTGCACTCTGTTAACCCATATGCTTGTGTCTAACTGCATTTTATTGCTGCCCTGATGAACTGAGTTCAAGGCACATGAGGGTGTCAGCCTGTCAATGCTAAATAATCTGGCTTGACTCAGGCATGTCCTGCTAATCTGTGTGTGTGCGTGCACATAAATGTGTTTGACTGATTCGGTGGTTGGAAGAGCCCAGGCCCATTGAACCGGAGCCCTGCAAGATAGCTCCATTGGGGGGAGAGGACTTGCAAAAGGGAGAGATACTGCTCCATACAGAAACACAAGTAACACAAGCAGCACATTGATAGACTTACAGAGACCCCATAAATGTACCCCTAATAAACGAACACACCCAAGTGACAGGCAAATCTGGCCTATGAAGCCATGTCATCCCCACAGAGACACCCCACAGAGACAGAAATCTGGTAGTGTGACAAGTGGCAATAGTATTAATTGTCATGATTTCTGGAGCTGTGGTAAATAATGCTGCTGGAGCTCATCCCATTGCTAAATTTCTGTCTTCATGCAGAGCCCTGTGGGCCGGATCCAGAGCACAGAGCTCTGCCATCGGGCCCTTGGGGCTGCCTGCATGGCTGAAAATTTGGTGGTGGAGTGGCAGCTGTAGCAATTAACATAGCCACTACCAAATAACCAGCCTCATGACTAGATGACAAAGCCCCATGCTCTGGATCCAGCATGTGGACTGTCACGACCCAGTGAGTTTGGTGCCTCGGCACTATGGAATTTTCTTGACACATGAGAGCCTCTTGCACAGCAAGGGTTTTTGCTGCATGAAGAACCCGCGTGCAGGAGGGAGTTCCCGCCAATTTGCAAGCTGTCTTTGCAGGATGCATTTTCCCTTTGCAGCACAGAAGTGCACGGTGCAAAGAGTTCCCGCCATTCGGATGCAAATTCATGCCCCGCAATTGGCTAGTGCTAAATTATTCACACGTGGCGGCCGGTAATTGGCTTGCTGGCTGTTTAAAAATTAGCGCGACTTCCGCCCAAGTCGAAGAGCTTTGAGCACGCTGCAGAGTGCCTCTTAGAGATCTGACTTGCGGCTAGCTGATCGACAGACTGATCACCTATCGATCCCTCTTCCCGTCGCCGAACGCAGTCCCAGATGTACCCTTTCCCCGCCGGCTTGAATTACGGACGGATTTACTGGTATTGGCCTTGCCAGCTGGAGCAACTCACACTGTTGTCCAGACGACCGAATCGTTTCCATCGCAGCCACCCGCGACGTAAATAAAGTTTTTTGCAACCATTAAGTCTTGTCAGCCTCTCCATTCACCAGCCCGCCCTGACGAACGAGCAGTTTTTAAATCACCTCGAGTCGGCTCAGCATGGCCGAGACATGGACCATCCCACACAACTCACCCAACCTGCAGACTGGCTACATGGGACCAGATAAATCTGACACTCCTGTGATAAGCCAAGCACAGCCCTTTTCCTTATTACAGCCCAGAGATAACAGAATTCGTAATTTGTCTAACCCCTTAGGAAGGGAAACAAGTTGTTTGGCGGTCTTTAGGAAGAACTACTTAATGCTACAGACTAAAAATGAAGTTTGAGAAAGCCTCCTCTTGAGTTCTGTAGTCCTTTGCCAAATAGAGGCAAGACAACACTGCCTACTATAAAAATAGAAAATGACACATAAAAAGACAGAAAAGTGCTCTTTGGTATAATGCACACATATTAAGTGTATTTGTGAGTGGTGGGGCAAACAAAATATTTTCTCTTTGACTTTGCAAATCAACCTTAAAAGCAAATTGCAAATTTCATTTCATTTAATGCCAGTGGTAAGAATTACGCAAAAACACGATCTTTTAAATCTTATTGCAACTGTTTTTCCATTTATATATGCACTGATTGCCTGTTGCAGAGCAAATCAATACACCCAGGTGTAAACACGTTTCACTCTGCAAACCAGTTCCACCACTTAAAACAGACAATACATTTAAGGAAACTCAAATTATTTCATTGGACCTAAATCAGCACTTTTTATACGATAATTCATTTGTGAATATGGGTGGAAGCATTAGCCCAGGCTTGGCATCCAAGAAATACTGAAAATCAGTATTTGTCTTCATCTACACAGCAGTCTAAAACATTAGCAATCAACTGGTCTCTCTCAGGTATTTCTAAGATACCTATCACTTTGGTATCTAAAAGCTGTTTAAAACAAAACAGTAGTTTCTCCTCTTCATGGTTTCAGGTTGATGGAGTTTTTTTGGAAAGAAACACGCATGCAGTGCTGTGGAGAGAGGATGAAAGATTATGGAATCCTAGCAACTAAGGCACACTGGAAAAGCAAGCCACTCTGCTCTTTGTCTGAAGGCCTGGCAAGTTTATTCAAAACTGATCATATATCTACTTTGCGCTTGCTATTGAGGGTAACAAGCCTTATTCTTTCTCATCATCACAAAACTGTGGTGAATGGGAGGAAAGGAAGAAGGATTCTGAAAATTATATTTCATGTAAAATAACGTATATAATCTATAGTTATAGATGTGAGAGGCAAGGATTTCTTTGGGTGATATCTTTTATTGGACCAAGCACATAGACAAGCATTAAAAAGCATGTCTACCTCTATCTGATGGAGACTGCTTGGAGACCTCTATTGGACAGAGGTTAGACAAGCTTTTGAATGCTTGTCTACGACCTCTATGCGCTTGGTCCAAAAAAAGATACCACCCAAAGAAATCCTTCCCTCTCACATAATTCCGGGACCATCACATCTAAAGCATCACTCTCACACTACCATGCATATAGCTGTAATTCTTACAACAGCTCCAACATCAAAAAGCTGAAGTGCATGCAAGTTGTTGGGAACAATGACTTTAAGATGACAAAAGAAGAAATGTTATCTTCAAAATCTGCCAAAACCTGGTCATGAATAAAAATAAAAATGTCAAGGTTACTAAGCACGTGTAACAGTTGTTGTATTAAGTGAACAATACGGTAAAGATTGAATTGTGCCTAAACATATCCTGGGATTTTGTCCTTGATATAATGTTTGGAAGGCTGTATAACATATTTAATACTAGCACATTTCATCCAAAACCTCTATTGGTTTTCACTTGGGACAGAGTTGTATCTCCATATTGACAGGGGTGTAGGTTGTAGACGTGTTGGTCTAAGGACATAGGCAGACCAGGTTCCTTGGGTGAATCTGATATCTTTTATTAGACCAACCCAAATAGTTGGAAAATAATTATTAAGCAAGCTTTTGGGTTCAAAAACCCTTCGTCATGCTAAGGAAGTTACAGCAGTTGGTATGTGCTCTTCCTGGATGGAATGAAAAGTAATCCTGGCCACCATGGATGTAACTAGCCTATATACCAACATCCCACACCAGGATGGCATCCAAGCCTGCCTTACATATCTACAGGAACAAGATTACAACTCAGAATACAGACCCAAAAATATTACTGACCTTATACACTTCATCCTCACACACAACAATTTCACTTTTAATAATCAACACTTCCTCCAGATGATGGGAACAGCTATGGGCACTAAAATGGCCCCACAGTATGCCAACCTTTTTATGAGCCACCTGGAAGAAGACTTCCTCAAGAACTGCACCATCAAACCCTTGCTATACTTAAGATATATCAATGACATCTTCATCATTTGGACTGAAAACCTACAATCTCTGATTGCGTTCCATCAGAAATTCAACAATCACCATCCCTCCATCCAACTTTCTCTACGATACTCCAGCACCAACATCTCCTTTTTAGATATGATGATCAGTATCCAGAATGATAAAATACAGACTACATTATACAAAAAAAACCCACAGACCAACATACATATCTGCACAGAACCAGCAATCACCCTAAACACACCAAAAAAGCTGTGATATACAGCCAAGCCCTCAGATACCACTGCATTTGCACTGAAGAGAACACCCGGGATTGCCACCTCACCAATCTTAAAAAGGCTTTCACCCAACAAGGACACTCCTCCAGACAGAAAGATCGCACGTTTGAAAGAGCCACCTGGATACCACATGAAGAACTGCTGCAGTACAGAAACTCCCTCCCCCCCCAAATCGCACACCGCTGGTTATGACATATCACCCCTCCCTTGAACCTGTACGGAAAATCCTCAAACAATTGCAACCCATATTGGAAAGAGACCCTATTCTTAAAAAGATCTTCCCAGAGCCACCCATCCTAGCCTTCAAACAAGCACCGAATCAGGCTAACCTCATCACCAGAAGCAAACTTCCTCAAGCCCAGAACACACCGAAAGGATCCAGACCATGCCAGGACAAGAAATGCAAAACCTGCCAACACACCTCCACCACCCCCACTATTACTACACCCTACAACAGAGCCATCAGCATTCCTGGATCTTACAGCTGCACCTCCAGAAATGTAATATACCTCATCCAATGCACCAAATGCCCTGATGGAAAATACATAGGAGAGACCAAACAACAACTGCACACAAGAATGAACGCACACCAGAAATCCATCAAAGACAGAAATACCCAATTACCGGTGGGGGCACATTTCTCACAAGAAAACCATTCTCTCTCCAATCTCTCAGTCCTGATCCTCAAAGGAAACCTACAAAACACTTCCCAGAGATGAGCCTATGAACTCTACTTCATCAACCTCCTGGATACTAAAAATCATGGACTAAATATAGACATTTGATTTATGACACATTATAACCTGCCTGACATCTGACTCCCCAGATATCTCTCCACTTTCATCCCCCTTCTCTCCAGGTATCTCTCTACTTTCATCCCCCCCCCCCACCCCCCCAGCCTGTCTCTCACCCATTGACTCCTCAATCTACACTTTCACTGACTACCTGTCTTGTACGCATACCAGCCCAGCTGCTGGCTTCTTTACTTTTCATTCCATCCAGGAAGAGCACACATCAACTGCTGTAACTTCCTTAGCCTGACAAAGGGTTTTTGAACCCGAAAGCTTGCTTAATAATTATTTTCCAACTATGTGGGTTGGTCTAATAAAAGATATCAGATTCACCCAAGGAACCTTGTCTGCCTATCCCCATATTGAAGCATTTCCAAAAAGAAAAGTGTGAAAAGCACAAAAGCTTCTCTTCTCTCTGATCTGGTGCTTGTGCCCAGTAGGTGGTGTGAAATGACACAAGAAGAGGACAGTATCATGGGACTTTACCAGAACAGCACCAAAATACAAGCCCTTGGCCTAAATGCTGAGGACCTTACTGCAGCTTCTGGCTTTTAGAGATGGCCTGCACAAAGGGTTCGTATTTTGTATGGAAAACAAAAGGACCAGAGACTGAGTTTCTTCCAACTGGCTACAAATCAGAAGTCTGCCAAGTGACCCACATTGTTTAAGAAACTGCACCAACAGCAGAGGCTATGAAGGCAGCCACTTTTAGGCCAGAAATAATATGCTCAGCCTGAACAGTCTGTACTAAGATTCGTCTCCCACACACATAAAACCAAACTGTTCCTGTGCCCCCTTCCTGCTGACTGAGCCTGCCTCTTACTTTATGAGCAAGTTGTTATTTAGAGAAGAATATTCTTAGCCCATATCAGTAATTCAGTCTCAGGTGCAGTTAGCTGAGTTGGTCAGTATTCAGTGATGGATTTCAGAGGTTCTTTGTCATGGAGACCAGAGATACTAATACTCCTTGAAATACTGCTGAACACACAGTTGAAACACACATGGGAGAAGGGAAGTGGTACATGATTCTACAAACATACTGATTAGATTCACACGTTTCTGAACAACTGGTACAGAATTATTTTATGAGTTGGTACAACTGAGGACTTACACCAGTCTTTTTTCTTTTAACAGAGTCAGAGACTAATAATAAATAACAACATTAGACCACAGATAAAGTGCTACGTAATTGGTTCTTTCAGCCACTTGGAAAGCAGCTTCCTGGAACAGCTTATGCACCAAATCTGCCCCCCCCAACACTAAAGACCAAGAGTTGCATATTAAAAAGAAAGAAAAAGCAAGATTAATTACACAAGTTTAGCTTTTTCAAAATGCTTACATTTTTCCTCTTATACAGTTGCCAGATTTCAAGAAAAAACAGGGTATAGTGTAATAACTGTTACAAGAGAGCAGGAGAATAAAACCAGTAAGAAACCTTTCTGTTCAATTCTTCACAAGGTTGCCACTTGTACTGGAAAAACGTCATTCTGATACCCTGTTTGCACTCCATTTCTAACAACAAGGAGGAGTATGGAGGTCTTCGGTTTCTATGACAACCCAGATGAGCCACAATGCAAGATACTTACAAATGTTCAATTGCAGGGATGCCAAATCAAATTAAGCCAGAGTTTACATTATTTCATAAAAACTAAAAAAACCCAACAACAAAAAAAACCAAAAAAAAACAAACCAAACAAAATATGAATGTCAAAGAAGGATGACATTTCTGCAACAGGCTCCAAAATATTTGGAGCATAAAGGATGAAGAAAGAAGGGGTATTTTTCTATAAAAATAAATAAAGGCAACACCAAAAATTGAAACCCTAATTTACATGAGTAAATGTTTTCATTAAAACTAGACTACTGGAAAATTACCATCAGACATCAAAAGTGAAAAACAGGACCCAAAAATAACATGGATTTTATTAATTTACTTCAGTCATAAGCTGGCATATTTGTCATCACACTGTTTTTCATGACTAGTTTAGCTCTGAGTTACTTTTCTTGATCTGTTCTTGCTATTTGCCTGCTTGTGCATTAGTCCTCTATGACCTTTTTGTACAAAGCAATATTCCTACCAACTGAAGAAATTAACATTCCTACAGAAGGAGAGAGCTCTGGCAGCGCCAACAGTAAAACAGCAAAACTATTAAAGTATGTTCTTAATATATTAACTAGTTAATTATTTTTCAGGTATATGTCATGTATTTTTCATGAAAATCAGAATAAAAAGATTTAGTTCTGAAAACAGAGAAGTGCAACAAGCAAGCTAGATTAGCCTACTTTGGTAAACACGCTCGTAAGCAAGAATTTTAAGAGGTTTTATGTGGTTCTCCAAATTAAAATTCTCACACACAGTTCCTGTTACAAATACAATTAGGTATTCCTTAGGGAATATGGATTTTTAAGTGTACAATACATTATTTAGCAAATTTGTGCATTTTAAATTTCTGACATACCATGTATATTAGCACCCCTCTCAGTCTTTGTCCTAGCTAAATTATTTCTCCCTTCTTTAAACCGAGGCGTGAGGTAGTCAACATTCTTTGTTAAATGTACAATAATCAGCAGGGCTCATAAACAGATAGATCACTGTGTAGTTTTAGGAGGCTTATCTTTGGGGAAAGGAGAGGCAGGAGAGGACAAAAAGAATTAACAGCTGTGCCTACTCAAAATAATCCAAAATTAGAGGAACTGTAATACTTAAAATTGGAACTGAGAGTTTTAAAATCTGAGCCTAGGCAAATGTCTTTAAATGTTTTATTAAAATCTTCAGACACTTGCCCTTCATAAATTGTTCCCGTTTTCAGTGTTGCTATCCAGTACTAGTCACCCAAATGCTCTCTACCCTGGAAAGATGCACTCTGTACCCAACATGTCTGGTATTTTAATATGAGATGTGCTTCATTATAGCACAAAAATCTGATGGAGAAGGAGGAGGGTCTCAGCCTCTGGGTATGTCTGAGTCCTCCTCTCTGTTGTGAATGCAAATTGAAGTCTGGGGCCTTGTCTCACTAAGAGGCCTTGAGCCTTCTTCCTTGCTCTCTGGATGTGCCAGTGAGACCTGGGCCCAACCTGCAACCTCTGAAAATCAGAAATATAGATTAGGCTACATGTCACCCACTGCTTCACTAAATGGAAGGTTAGCATGGAGGAGGGGGCTGACTAGTTGGATCAAGGACATGGCTGGGGAGGCCTGGCAGAAACCATAGCTGTGTGGTAGAGCACCAGGTCCAATTCAGTATAACCATGGTTGTGTGCCATTAATAAGCTGCAGCATGTGATATGCAAATAAATTAATAGTGTCAGAAAGTAGTAAAAAATATTTTTATATAGAAACATAGGACTAGAATGAGCCTTCCAAGTCATCAAGTCTAGTCCACTGCATATATAAGCAACCTTTTCTTCAAGAAGTCCACAAGATTTTCTACCCCAACCCCTCTAACATACCACAGCTACACATCATCAATAGGGTAAAGAAGAAAAAGAACTTACATAAAGAGCAGAGTAGAGTTAGGCATCAACAGTCTTGCCACTACTATGCCTAAGAAGCCATTATGTTAATTTATGTTCACATTACCACACACAGCACAACATACACTACAGAAGAAGGAAGAAAAACAACAGCGTCCTTACCGATCTGATGTGGGAGAAAAATATTCCAGACCCCCAGATCTGGAGATTGATTTGCTCTTGAGAGTGTGAACAAGACCCTCCAACAAGAGAAATTAAAGGTTTTGAAGTACCAGTAAGAACACCAGCACGCAGCAGTCAAACTACCACCTTTAGCAGCACTCCATGTTCAAAACTTCAGAACACAAAACAGTCAGAAGTCGCATCAAATTTTCATGAGAAAAAATAATTCTTCCCAGTCCTTACAGTAAATCAACAGAAGCCCTCAAGCATGGGATTAATTGCCTGACAACTCCCATGTGAAGATAGTTTTTTTTTCAGCCCCATCATGGGGAAACCAAATACCTGAATCCACATATCACATGGACTGATTATTGCCCCAGAATACCAGTATCCTATCAATACTATCTCTTCCATAAACTAATGACTTCTAAATTGCTAATGGTTTAATGGGGCAGGAAGAGCAGGATGAATTGGAAATGGTGGTAGGAGAAAGTTATAAATTGCAGGGAAGGATCAAAAGGAAGAAGGAGAAACACACAATTCTGTTACTTAATAAAAATTACTGGAACTTTGATATTTGATAGAACTGACAAGATGTGCGGACACTGAACATCTCTATGATTTTTCACATTTCTCCCTGTTACTTTGGGCTTGGATAGACATTCAGTTTCTCCAGGGACAGTCCCTGCTTTCTCAGGATAAACCATGAGTATACAGAAGCTCATAATTTTTATCCCAGAGTAAAAGTGGCCTCTGGGAGAAAAAAAAACTTGGTTACAACCCGAGTGAAGTGACTCCCTGGAGAATATCCCTTGGGAGACAGAACTTCTGTACAGGTAGCCAGTGTGCTATGCTGCTTTGCCCTCCTTCTCCCACAAGGGGAGGGACAGACTGTGTCAGTCCCAGTCAGGCAGGGAGTAGAACATGCCCCCGAGTACTTTGGGCTGGAAAAGCCCAACATGTAAGCACTCAGGAGGTGTATTTGGTTCCTCGCTTGTCTTGCCTGAATCACACTGCAGCACTTGGGTGCCAGGAAGCATACAAGCATACTCCCTGCTCAGCCACAGCTGAGCTGGAAAATAGCATAAGGAAGGGGAAGGCACGACACAGACCCCACTCCCACCTTCCCTTACCTTGAGGATCCCTGCCTACATTCACTTTTAAAAAAGGCCAGCAAAGCTCTCTGCGCTGTGTGCCCTAGGGACCCCTGGCAGCCCACTGTCTGCACTGCAGGCTCTTTGTTTCTCTGTTGACGTGTCTACACAAGATGCTTTACTGTGCATTAGACTAATCTAATGTGCAGTAAAGTGTCACCATCTACATGTGCAGGGGGCCTACTGCACATTAAATTAGTCTAATGAGCCTTCTCCTAGTACCAATGCAGACAGGTACCAGAAACAGTTCATTAGCTAATGCGTTGTAGCACATGTGTAAATGCTTACCAGGAGTAATTTGCTCTTGGTCAGTCCAGGCAGCAGGGGGCCCCCTGCTGCCTGGCTAAGCTCTGATGCGGGGGAGCTGTGCCAGCTGCAGGGGCAGCTGTCTCCTGGCCACGTGGGGATCAGGATGGGTCCTGATCCCCACACGGCCGGGAGACAGCTGCAGCCAGCACAGCTCTCCCCACCCGAGATTGGGACCGGACCCCATGACTATGCCAGCCCTCAAGGGAGCTCCCCCACAGATGCTGCAGGGAGGCAGAGCAGGAGCAGCCCTAGAATGGGCCACTTCTATCAGGCACAATTTGCTCCTGACAGGGGCGCACATGTAGACATGTACCGCAGAGTGCATTAATAAGCCTGAATTTCCTTCACAGAAAATTCAGGCACATTAACTGCATGTGTAGACGTGCCCTGTTTGAACTTCAGTACAGGTCAGTTTTTCTCTCAGGAAAACAAACCTGGGAGACTTATCCTGGATGATTTGAACATGTGTACACAACCTAAGTGCATCTTTTAAATGTTTCACAGCATGATTATAATCCCCCTTTCCCCAGAACAAAATGTATGGGGAGTATAGGGAAGCATGAGCAGGAGTCACACAGCAACCTCCTAGCTGTAAGCTTACATAGAAACATCTCTCTCTCTTTTTTCAGATGAAAGACAGTTGCATACACTCAGTCAAACTAGTCAAATCAATGTCAAAAGTCATTATTAACACAGAATTGAGAATGCCAGATGGTATTTTGTATCCTCCCCAGATGCTAAGTTCAGCAGAATTCAAATTTCTGAATACCAGACATGAAGACTTAAGGTGCATAACTATGCAACTTTAATTCTGTCCTCTTTGAACAATACTCTCATGCATACTAAGATCATGTTTTCATTTATCCATCAATAAACCCATATCAACCTCATTGCCAATAGTTCCCAAGAACCACCCTACTACTGACATCAGCTATTACAATGCAGCATTGAAACGCAGCATCACGGATCTCTTACACACATGCACCTTTTTCCTTTGGTCATACACGCTGTGGTCAGAAGGGCTTATCCTCTCAAGATGGACACAACCCACCACAACATATAAATCTGCCAAGCTGCTCCAGCTAATCCTTCCACCATTCTATACATGTAAATTTCCACTGGGTAGTGCGAGTGTAATGGTCTTTTACCATTATTTAAATAAAGAAATACCACCTCAAGAAAAATACATGATGATATATGAAGTTTTAAAGCCATAATTGATATTTAACACTTTAAACATGTATTTCAAAGGAAAGTAATTAATTTATTTTAGATTTAGAAAGAATGAAGGGAAAAAATGTAAAAGGTACATTGTACTTTGTCTTATGGCTTTTATATCTTCTTGGTTTTATTAATAAAATAACCACTTTTCTATTAAAAAAAACTAAACTTAGCAGGCAATTTTCATGGCACTTGTACAAAAAATAAGGAAGCATGGTCTACAGCAGCAGGTAAATGCTAATATTAGAACTGTACCAGCATTATCAATAATAATGGTGCTCAAACAAGGAAGTAAACAAAAAGTCTGTAAAAAAACATGCCCTTGTTTGCCACAGAAACATGATTCATAGCAATGGAAAAATTAAATCTTTTGAGTTTCTGAGAGGTTTTACAAATAATGGAAAGGAAAAGATATTAAATGCTATAAAAACAAAAATAGTTGACAACGTACTTTTGTGTGTCCAATCATTTCAAACTGTTGCTTGTGTAACATGCATCCTTTTCTTGAATATGACATTTTCAGAGATTATGTTCTTTAAACTACTATCAAATTGGCATTAATGTTTCCAGTTAAACCAGGCCTTCACAATGTTGAGTGACTAATTATCTGTTTAAGGCAGCTAAATATTATTACTGCTGCATGGCTGCACCTTGTTGAGTGGGATCAAGATTTTAGTTCAAACTCCACTTACTGTACCAAGTTACTTTGTCTTAATTTCAGTAATTACTATGGTCTAACTCACTACTGTCTTTTTTCTGCTTAAAACTGACATACATGTAAAACAACGGCACACAGGAAAATATGTACCCTCAGAAACATTCCTCTTTAAAGAGAGAGCTGAATTCCAATAAAGTAGCAAAACCAAACATGCATTAAAAAACACCCTTACCATCGAACAGGATTCCCTACATATACCAAAAAAGATTCATGCATGCTGTACAATTAAGCCATCACAGTTCAAAGTATTAACTGTTCTACCAGCCCAGTAGTTTTACTTATCAAGTGGGTTCAAGTGATCAGAGAGAAAATCACTTCCACATAGTCTAGGTCAGCTGATTTTGGAAGAAGGGATAAGAGGGTCTTGATAGGCCCCTACATTTAAATTGCTAACTCCTGATTTTCCAGGAAAAGTAACTTAATCAACATATATAATTCAGATTCTGTATTTATTTAAAAATCCTCCAATGTCTTGTAGAAATCTTTTTTCTCCTTTGAAAATTGGCTGCATCTTTTTTTCAGTTTCCCAAATAGACAATATATAAATTCCCATTACAAAGAAAAAATACAAAAGAACTAGAAAGATATTCTTCTATTTCACATTTATGAGCAAACTTCCAGAATATCCAACAAGGTCTATCGGGAGACTACAAGCTTCCCTCAGCGGTTAGAGGGAGGCCACTAATGGTCTAACAACTAAAACAGGAATGGGAGTTCAAGTCAAAAGTTCTAATTCTATTACAATAAATACATTAATTCACTTACAATAAATAAAAATAAAAATACATTTTTTTCTTATGCCAGCGACAAATCATTTGTTTTAACAAGGAATGCTTGCTTTATGTGTCAGCCAGCTTTCTGGACTTTTTTCAAAACACAAAACTAGTAGAAAAGTTAGAAATGAACTAAGTAATTAACTGTTTCCAACACAAAACTCAAATATTTAGCATTGTGCTAAATCTTTTTTGTCTACCACCAAGTCAAGTTTTTTTCTGAGAAAAGAAAGGATGCTGCAGTGAGACTCCTTGCTTACTTGAGGATTCTGTGAACCTATTAGACCTATACGCTCTCACCGGACATTTCTTATTGTGGCCTCAGAGCCAAGAATTCAAAATGAATTCATCTCCATGAAATGTTGTCTACTGGAGCTGACAAGGAAAAAGTAACACTTAATGAATTAACGCCATCTAGTGGGACTGATGGGATTTCAGTTTAAACTAGTTTATAACAGCATATTATTTATGGATGCAAGTGGCTAAAAGCTACTGTTTAGAAATAGGTTATAGCACTTATTAGTTGCACTACTCTGAGTGTGTTCTGATTAGACAAAAGTGGATGGAGAAATTCTCCTTGATGGAAGAAAGGCTCCTGAATTTAAATTTCTTTGC
Organism: Alligator mississippiensis; assembly: GCF_030867095.1. Lineage (NCBI taxonomy): Eukaryota > Metazoa > Chordata > Crocodylia > Alligatoridae > Alligator > Alligator mississippiensis. The sequence goes on from NC_081825.1 coordinate 226,686,163, forward strand.
AAGCTTTTGGGTACAAGCACCCTTCTTCAAGGAGTCTCTGACTCCCTATGCCTGAAGAAGGGTGCTTGTGGCCAAAAGCTTGCAAAGAACATTTTTCCAACTACTCAGTTGGTCTAATAAAAGATACCACATCTACCCAAAAAACCTTGCCTACCTACATTTGTTTGTAACAAAAGCTCTGAAATATTACAATCCTGGTGTAAGTTTATTTAATTCGTGTTGATCTGTACCCTATAAACAGACATAACATTACTGTTAGCCTCAGCTCACTGTCAATGTTAAATCTCTCCTGGATGACATTATTTATTTATTCTTAAGACACATTACCTTGTTTAAAAGTTTTCAACTGAAAACCAAACAATACACAAGAGAATTTAATCTTCAGTCCAACTCCAGCTGCTTTGAACTGCTCCAGCAGTTCAAAGCAGCTAGAAAGCTAACACGATCAGTAATCCAACAATTCCACCAGAGTAGGGAATTCCTGAATATGTTGAGTTGACACAAAAGCTCATACACTGTCTAATTCAGGATCTAATGTATAAAGAGAGACTCTGACCAAGGCTTCCATATACTCTAGCACCCTACTGCCCTTATGATCAATGGAGTTATAGGCAACTAGATGTAAGGCACAGCTGCCCCATAAATTGCTTTTATTTACAGTGAAGACCTGCTTTGCTTCTGGTCATTTCCAGAATCAGCAAAATATAAACAGGTAATTTAAAGCCATTACCCCTCCCCACGTTTCTCTGGCTGCAAGTCAAGTGCAATTTGGTTGAACTACAGTGTCTAGCTCATTGTTTAAAAATAAAACAAAATACTCATTTTTAAATCTCCGTTCCCTTTTTTCCTCTACCTCTGCTCACTTATTATTTATCTCCATTTTTCTTTCTCTGGATTATGAGCAACCAAAAAAAAAAAGGGGCAAGACTTACTACTTTACTATCATGCCAAGCACTAGAAAAAAAAATATATATATATATTTATTTAAAGAAATTATTATACATTTTGGTAGTTCCAGCCCTCAAGTATTTAAAAAATCTTAAACAAGGGGACAGTCCCTCCTCTCTTTAAAGGCTTATACTCTTGTTAGAGTTGAAGGATATTACTTGAAGACAAACAGCCAAATTTTCTGCTGGTATAACTATTATCTTTAATGGACTTAAAATAACCTAAATTTGGCCTTAAATTATACAGGTAATATAAACATCATGGTTATCAAAGACTTACTAATTATTCTACATGTCCATTAATAAAAATGTACACGTGCAAGGTGGGTAAGTTAATATTACTATGGAGACTCATTTTTGCATTTCCCTGGCTTTGTGTCAGGTATGATTTAAATACTTCTCTGCTTTACAAACAAAATTGACAAATGCCCAAACACAAATCTTAATTTACGCACACATTAGTAAATTAACACATGGAAGGATACGGTAAGGTTTCACATGAAGAATAACTGGGCATTTTTATCTAGAGTCTGAAAATCAGGACCTGAATATGTCTCTGAGACATGCAATAATGTCAGTTATCTATCAGGCATTCCTGATATCTAAAAAAGTACCCAAGACTTCAACATACATTCTGCATTTTGAGTAAATCTACCTGCTCATCATGCATATTGCTGAAGTTTGGAGAGAGGGGTGCACACTGTGTGCTCTATAAAACACTTTACAGCTTACAGAAAGATACATTAAACTACAAGCCAAGCAGCCCTGAGTGCCAGGCTGACCTCTCACATTCCTGTGCATGTCAAAATCTTTATTATTGAGAATGGCCATAAATCCTAGGATAGAGGCAAATGTAATTCCTCCAGTTTTATAAATAAACAAACTGTGCAAGATCACTGCTGCAAAATTGGAAATAGAGCGCAGGTTTCCAACACAACAGAACCAAAACTAATTTATTTTAGTATTCTTTCATACCAAAAACTCCAAACCTACGTACTTGATCATGCTGTAATGGTTGCCAGTTGTATAATTTATTTTTTCTCAGTTTTCTTTCCAAACAGCTGACTTAAATTCACATAATGAGAAAACTTCCTTCAAAACAGGTTTTATAATGAAAAACTATCACGGAATAATATGCAAGGAAACACAGGTAGGTCCACACTTCAGCTGCAACATGTCATGTCACACAGGTAGATTTCCAGGTTGAGATGTATACTTCAATATACTGTCCCAGCTGCAATCTGGGAGCCCCTGCGCTTGACAGGCAGATGTAAATTCCAGCATTCTGTTAAAGAAAAATACTCTCTCCTTCCAAAGCTAGCTAAGGATCAGTTCTTCCAAAAAGACCATTTAGAGAAATATTTTGTAGGAATTCTCTTTCTGTCCTTCCTACTATTTCGTGTTATTAGTGGGGATTTGGGTTTTCCATTCACCACAGAAAAATGTAGATCTCCCCCCTTTTAAGGAGAAAAAAAGCAGGAAATGGTGGGTAACCCCTTGCAGGATGGCAGAGTTCCATCCTGAAAGGGGACTGCGACATGTGGAAGGAGGGCAATCAGAGGCAGGGGATGCCATGTGCACATGTACAAACAGCGTTGGACAGCAGTTCCTGCAGCTCCCTCCAGGTAACTCGGGGGGGGGGGGGGAAGGAGGAGAGACGCACACAGATTGAGGCCCCTAAGGTGAGGAAGGGAGTAGGGCAGGGTTTGGGGCACTGCCCAGCCAGGATAGTACCTGGGGCCTGAGTGGAAATGGCCTGGCCAGGGAGCGGGAGGGAGTCACAGGTGGCTCATTTTGGGGGGGGGGGGGGGGTCAGGAATTGGGAGGCAGCTCCCCACCGCTGTATGTACTCCCAGGTAGAGAGACATGGCGGGGTACATAACCCCCAGATTTGTGCATGGGGTGGGGGTTGATGCGGGCTGCCTGTTGCAGCCTCAGTGCTCTCCACCCCGATGCCCTCCCCGGGGATCCTCCATGGCAGAGCAGAGCAGGGAAGCTCAGTGCCATTGCCAGGAGCCAATGCCAGCTGCGCCGCCATAGAGAAGCACCCCTTGCCCACCCGGTAGCAGCAATGCAGAGTTGTGCCCCCTGCTGCTGATGGGAGGGCAGGGAGTGCCTTGCCATGGCAGCATGGCTGGTGTGGGGCTCCTGGCAATGGCATGGATCCTGCCTGCCTGCTCTGCTGCAGAGGCCCCTGGGGGGACGGCAGCAAGGTGGGGAGCCCTGAGGCTGCAGTGGGCAGCCCGCATCCTCCCCCAGGTTCTGTTCCAGCTATGCCACCCACATGGGGAGGGGGAGCCAAGCTCTGTGCTCTGTTTAGGATGCAGCAGCCATGGCTCAAGCGCTGCTGGGGGGGGGTGGTGCTGCAGGCCCTAGTCCTGGCCCCAGAGGCCTGGCAGTTGGGGGGGCCCTCTCCAACAGGGCTGGGGGGAAGGGGTCTACAGGCCACAAGTGAGGGGCACCAGCAAAGCTGTGGGGGTAGCAGGCTGTGGGTAGGGAGTGAGGGGCACCTGGGGGATGGGGAGCTGCAGGTTGGGAGTGAGAGGCATCTGGGGAGGAAGGTTGAGGGCTGTGAGTCAGAAGTGAGGGGCACTGGTTAGAGCCATGGGGGGGTGAGGGGTACCAGTAGGGCTGAGGGGGCTGGGGGTTGGGAGTGAGGGGCACCAGCAGGGCACAGGGGGGCTAGGGGTGGGAAGTGAGGGGCACCAGTAGGGGTGGGAGGGTGGGGGACTGTGGGTCAGGAGTGAAGGGCACTGGCAGAGCTGGGAGGCTGTGGGTGGGGAGTGAGGGGCACCAGCATGGGCAGGGCACCAGCATATCAGGGCTGCTCAGCATCACACAACAGTGGGGTGGGGGCAACCACAGCTGGACCCACGTCCTGGTGACTGAAGGGGGCAGAGGGAGCTCTGATTTCGTATGATTAAAGAAAACAAAATCAAACACCAAAATATATAGGTGTTTAGAATTTATTTTATTATAATGAATGAGGTACTAGTAGGCTTCCAAATTGTTTTAAAACTGTAAATACAAAACACTGTGTTCAACTGATATATATATATATATACACACACACACACACACACACACACACACACACATATATATATAAAAACTGTGTTTTAATCGTGGAAAATGCAGATTTTGGGTCTTTAATCAGAATTTGTGTTTTTATCAGAGAATCTGCTATTTTTAAACAGAGAAAACCAGAATCCCTGGTTATCAGCAAACAAATGTATGCGATTCTGCTCTGCTCAAGATAGGCATTTTTATAGGCCTATTTGTTACACAGGCACAGTGAGCTTAGGCCCACTAGGAGACTACAAGACTCCCTCAGTGGTTAGAGCAGGGCGATTCTGGCTGCTGCATTGTGCCAGGCAGGCTAGCATATCCTGGCCCGTCTGCAGCTTCCACCAGCTCCCACCTCATGCGCCGGGTGCAGCGCCGGGTGGGTATCAGCATCAGCTGTGGATGCTGCCAGCAGATTCCGTCTGCGGATGAGGGCGACTGCCCGGGACCACAACTGATACACTGATGCAGTAACATCACCTGTGGACGCAGGCAGACACATCCTTCAGCCAGAACCTTCCAGCAGTGTCCACAGCTGATCCCAGCGCCTGCCTGGTACTGCTTCCAGTGTGTGGAGCAGGACGTAGTATAAGCTATCGGTGGGGCCAGCACATTGTGGATCAGGGCATGCTGTAGCTCTGGGATGGTTTGGATGGGGTGGGAGGAAGGCAGGAGAAAGAGAAAAAGATATGGCCCTGACCACCCCCTGACCACATTGAGCAGCAGCTGGGTAGAAGCTGCTGCTGGGCACAGGACCTGGTGGTGGACACAGCTGCTTCCCACTCGCCACTGTGACCCTTCTCACTCTGGCCATCCAGGGCCTGCACTAGGGTGCCTGGCAGCTCCTTCCTACAGCCACCACCAGTGCCACCTCCAAGATGCCCCAGGCCCCTATTTGATCTTAGCCACAGGGCTGCCCTAGTGCAGGCTCCAGGCAGTCATAATGAGAAGAGCCCTGGCAGTGGCAAGGGGGGTGGTCACTCCCACCACCAAGTCCTGCTTTTTCCCCAGTGCCCAGCAGTTTCTGCTCAGCCACTGCCACCGACACCCAGGCTGCTGACACCGAAGCTGGGCAGCGCCATTCAGCATAGGGAGGTTTGGTGAGCTGTTGTGCGGGGGGAGGGGGAAAACGTGCCGATCCAGCCCACAATAGTTCTCCAAAACTTCCTATGTGGCCAGTGGGCCCAAATAATTGCCCACCCCTGGGTTAGAGGGAAACCACTAACTGTCTAACAACTAAATTCTTGAGAAAAAGAAAGAAAAAACAAGAACAAAAGTGCAGGTCAAAATTAATAACAAGGGTTCTAAGTAGAGACACCACGGAGAGCACTGGCCAGCACCCACTGCCCCTCAGATGTATCTAAAGAGCCTGTGGATGCTGTCCAGAGATGTGCAGATATGTGAAAGGAAGACAGCTCCATAGATGCCCAGGTTCGCCTCTGGCTAGTGCTTCCTTCTTGCCCGGTAAATGGAACAGCTTGGTCAGAGCCAGAAGGTCCTGGGACTCAGTGGAGTCATATATAGGATATATAAAAAATAAAAATGTAGCCAGAACCTCAGGAAGAAGAGTGTCTATAAGGCTTGAAACTCAAGATTTTGCAAAACACATGAGAATTCTAATTTTTTGGACTTGGTTGGAAATGACTAGTCTCAGAGACTTGATCTTAGAGCTACAACTTTCTTTTAGTACATTATCAGAATTTTAATACTTAAATTTTTCTTATTAAATAATTTCATAAATATTAATTTTATTTAAAATCTGCCTGGATTTTAATAATTTTGGTGGAAACTAGCATACAATTAAGATGCCTTAAAACACAACAGTTAAATACAAGAAACTACTCAGCTTGAAAAGGGAAAGTTTTTTCTTGTAAGTTAATTTTCTGAGATCTACATCCAATCTTCACTTTTTTATGGCCAACAGAAACTGAGAATGTATGGCAGTTCAGCATCCCAACCTCCTTCCTAACCCATCTTCTGCTTCCTCAGAAGTAATAACAAGATAAGATAATAGACCCTAAAAGTGGTAAATATAAATGTCAAAACCCTGTGTACACATACAGGGTGGTGGTCTCTAATAATGCCATATATAGACATCTGAGGAATAACTGGTAGTACAGAGCTAGACCCGAAGTACTTATTCTAGTTAAAGCCATCTATTCTGACTCCTGATTTTTCACACTCTGAACATCCCAAACTAATTTTAATTCTCCCTTTTTCTACCGTTTCTCTCACTGCATGGTCCAGTTTCACAGCCTTCACAGGATGAAAAAGAATAGTCATTTACTAATATAAGAGCATTTACTGCTCCATATAGTCTCCTTACACATGCGCATGTATGCATGACAAAATTCTAAATCTTTTTGTTACAAAAAAGCACCTTGACCCTGTGGCAGAATGCCACTTCTGTCTCTCCCCAAAAACTCTGCTCTGTGACAGTTTGGTTAATATGGCCTCTTTAGGTAACCCTGAGTTGTAACCTGAGTTGGATACATTCCTGAGGGAGGGGGGAAACCTGCTCCTTCTGCCTATGTGACTGGCATCACATACCTGGGTGAGGGGCTTGCAGTCCCTATTATTAAGCAATGCCAACCTGATTGCCAGCATGCCAGAAAAACAAAACAAGGGCAGGGGGTACATGGCAGGATGCCCTGCTTGTGCCCCTTGCCCCCCCACCAAGAGCCCTGCCCCCCAGCCCTGCTTGTGCCCCTGCTGCCCCTTGCCCCACAGCCCAGGCTCTGTGGCTATTAGCAGCTACCCAGAACCTGAACCAGCTGCAGCTGGGAGGCTGCAAACAGCTGCTGCCTCCCTGCCCCGGCCGTCTCCAGGAAGACAGCAGGTGCCGGCACTGCACCCGTTAGGGCCGGGGCCATGGGCAGTGTGGAGCTAGGGCTGTGGGCAGCATTGGGCTGGGGCCAGGGCCACCCAGCAGCATGAGGCTGGGCCCCTCAGCAGCATGGGGCTGGGGCCAGGGCCCACAGGCAACAGGGGGCTGGGGCTGGAGCCCAGCCATGGGCAGCGCAGGGCTGGGGCCAGGGCCCAGCCCCAGCCCTCACCACCGGCACTGTGCCACACGGGGCCCGGCCCCGTCCCAGCACTGCCGACAGCCCCAGCAACACGCTGCCACTGGCAGCACATGGCTGGGGCCAGGGTGGTCAGCAGCACTAGGATGAGGCCTGGGCAGCCCGGCAGCAGCATTGGCCCACCAGCAACACGTGGCTGGGGCCATCAGCAGTGCTGGAACGGCCCTGGCCCAGTGGCGGCACTGGGCTGGGGCCAGCCATGGCAGTGGTGCCAGCTGGGGATGGGCTCAGGCAGGGCCGGGGCCTGCCGGCAGCGGGGGGTTGGGGCCGGGGCCATTGAGGCACCAACAGCCCCCAGCCCGGAGGCAGCACTGGGCCAGGGCCAGGGCCAGAGCTGGTGGTGGTGCCAGGCTGGGGCTGAGGCCCGAGGGGCTCTTACCTGGCTAGGGTTGGCAGCAGCGGAAGGCCACTCCCAGGCAGCCACGTGCTGCTCCATCTGGTCACGGATCTTCCTGCCTCTTGGAGCGGGAAGCAGTCTGCATGCCAATCAAAAGCATGCCGTGTGCCACCTTTAGCACGCGTGCCATAGGTTGCCGACCCCGGTCTATATTATGCCTTGGGGTCCTCTTGGTTCGGCTGAATAAGGGAAACCAGTACTTGTGCTTCCAACTCAGGGAAGCACCCCAAGTTCTTGAAGTGAGTCAAGTATCCTTGAGGGCTACTAGGCCTATGTTTCCCATGGGGCACAGTGCCAGGATCAACGCTGTCCCTGGGTGGTGACAGCTATACCCCCAGGCTGGTGGGTGTGCTCCAGGAAGGGGGTCAGACAGATGGAAGGTGCCCCCAAGAAGGCACTCGGAGCCTGTAACGTGGTTGGGCGCAGTGAGGGGGTGGCTCAGCACAGGAGCACCCCCTACTGGCCCACCACATGACCCCTTATTATATAAAATTTTAAAATTCACCCTCAGAAGCCAACCTATCATCTAATTGGATAGGGATTCTGCTTTCTGAGTCCAGGAGCTAGAAAATATGTGTTAGGCATCTTCAGTTGTAAATTGTACCTTTGACAATGGACGCTAGCGGGCATAATACTATCTACAGATTGTTTAATGCAGTACATAGCTATCTCATTGTTCAAGTCAACATACTGTTAGGTCACATTTGGAGTCATTAATTCAGTTCTGCACCAGTCCATATCCTTAGCTTAATTTGTTCTTTCATTTCTCTTGGACAGCTCTAAAAAGGGGTAATAAAGATAATGCGTACAGAAGATAAGGGTTTTCCATCTTCAGCATCACAAGCTCTAATTCTGATAGTCCTTAACTGTAGAAGATTACATTTCTTTAGCACACAGAAAGAGCACATTAAGAGGAATTTTGTGTTGCCAAGCATGATGGTTTCAACAGTCTAACCCAGGGGTTTTCAACCTTCTATCACTTGCGGACCCCTAAAAATTTTGAATGGAGGTGCAAACCCCTTTGAACTGTAAGTGTGGGTATTCACATACTTTTGACTGACCATAGTCATTTTTCACGGACCCCTTAGACACAATTTGAGGACCCCCGGGGGTCCATGGACAACTTATCCAACCTACAGTTTGTAGGCAACATGCTGCCAGAGACTACCCAACCTTGTTCATGTCCACAGGGAATCAAGAAGTTAAAATAAGGCTCAGAAGGAGAGTCATGTATGATGGTGCCCACAGCAAGGTCCTTAGTAGCCCACGGGCCAGTGAAGGTTGTGGATCACTTGTCTAAAGCTATTCAAATGAATCTCATTGTATTTTTCCTTATTAAATACTGTTATTCCCAATAGCCACAGAAAAAGAAAATGGTGGTATTATTTCAGTACATTAATAGGTTAAATCTATTACAAACCTCCCTTTTTCCACTCACCAGAGGGAAATAATAATACAAAAGAGGGCAGTTTAAAAACAAAGAATATATGAATGTATGAACTGTATTATCAAATTAATCCAATGGGCTATCTGCTCTGATATTCTGCCTACATCAGTGGCCTACACTCAATGCTTCAGAAGAAAGTAATACCTCTCACACAAGGAACCATCCAATTATGTGCTTATTTGGCAAAAAATACTGCTTTCAAATCCAGCAAGTCAGTTTAGACCCCAAAGTATAACACAGGAATTACAGATTAAATTCCATGGCCTGTTTTACACAAGATGTCAGACTGGATGGTCATAATGGTTCTTACTGCCACAAAAATCTGGGAGTGGCAGCTATTGTCCCTTGTCATTTTGAACCAAGCCTCTTCTGTGGTGTATATAATAAAAATATTAATACATCTGTTGAACCTGTTTGTAAACCTAATTGGCCAAAATAAATTTTCTTTTAGAAATGAATTTAATAACGTTAGAATCGTTTAAAGATCCGATTCCCAACTACATGGTTTAAAAATCCCAATGGGTTAAAAAGAATTGGACACGTTATAAATTTTATTAATTTACAATATTAATGTCTGCAAAGTCTAGAAAATATTTAACTCAACTACTGATAAAAAGAGGCAAAACCTACAAATCTAGGCTTATGGCAAATCAGACAAAACTGTCATTTACTGGAGTGGAATGCCTTCCCTGTTTAAGTGTTGCAGGAAGCGATTACAGAGAGAAAAAACCTGCATCCCTACCTGAAGTTATTGCAAAAATTGCTGCACTATCACAACAGAACATAATTATGGCTTTAAGGAAATAATACCTATGTCAAGGGCATATAATGTCAGATTAAAGCAACAAATTTATTGTGTCTACAATTTTCCATCGCCATGCATGCCTAATTCCCTATAGGGGCAACACCTTACAATAATGCAGCTTGTTGTAAGATGCTGGCAAAAGTTGCAAGCCATTTTAGGGCAACTGCAAAAACAATGCATGTTCCTAATGTAAATCAGCAAGAACACACCTGGAGAATTTTCATTAGGACCGGATCTTATTATAGCTATTAAGAAAGAGAGGAATGTACAATATAAAAACTTCCATCCAGGAACAGCATGCAGCAACTGCTGCAGCTTCCTTAGCCCGACGAAGGGTTTTTGAACCCGAAAGCTTGCTTAATAACTATTCTCCAACCATTTGGGTTGGTCTAATAAAAGATATCAGATTCACCCAAGGAATCTTGTCTGCCTATATCCTTAGACCAACATGGCTACAACCTAAACCCCTGCAATATAAAAACTAGCTTTTAAGAAACAGGCAACAATTACATCCCCATGGGAGTTCTGAGAATTTTTTTAAAATCTGGTCATTGGTTTCTAAAAAGAAAGTTTTTTCATAATTTCCATGCTTTATCACTAAGTTTTTAAGGGGCTCAGATAAAAAGTATTTTCAGTACCATGAAGTTTCCGTGAAATGTAAACTACATACACTGTCCAAACTTTTGCAGCTCCTAATTTTCAATTGTTTCATCTTTCCTGAACATAGAGAGGAGGAGCTGGTTTTCATGCTTTCCAGGCAACAAAAATAAGCATCAGCATTTTAATTTGCCACGAGAAGCACTTTCTGATGAACTCAGGATTTAGGTTTCAAATAAAGTTACATGAAAATCAAATCAACTGAATGTTACTCTACCTTTCAGGAATAAGTATGATGAAACCGTGCTGTAACTAAATATGCCAAATTCATCATTCCGTGTCAGAAACCAAGCTACATTCTAAGTCCCTCCACTGGAAAAAGATACTAAACATACTGAAATTACTGAATTACTCTCAGTTAAATAGCAGGCTGCACAATCACCCTTTTAAGAAAGTGTTTACCTGGTCAGCTTAAATTGCACTGTTAAAGCAATACAAATATCTGATTGCTTACACATACATTTGTATCAACTAACTACAATAAAATAGAAGCATGATTTTTTCAACTTCACATCTACAATATACCGCTTTCCCCAGACACCCAGAAACTGATATAGTATTATGAACAGAAAAGAGTACGTGTCAAGGAAATAGGGATGGACACAAACTGGAAAAAATTCTCAGATTTGGATGTACTGTATGGTCTTAAAGAAAAAAAACACCAACTTGCTGTTACAGATACATTATCAGGAGTCATTTAATCTGGGGGAAACTGATTTAAATAACCAATTTTAACCATTATATTAGTAAGCTAGAAACCTTGATTCTAATAAAATATTTAACTATTATGATCCTGTTTTTCATTTGTACTTTATTTTTTTTCATTTGGTACTCCTTTTTCCTGTACTTTTGGCATACTATAAAATGTACATTTATTTAAGCAATTACAGAACTTTACAATTCATTACAAGTATTTTTATATTTATACTATGTTAGACAAAAGCAGATTATGCATTTGTTTTATTACATGATTAATGCTTTACTTGTGATATGTTGTTATATTTAGGTTGAAACTAATTCAGTTAAAATGACATAAAAATCTTAATGCTGTTAAAAGCAGTTCAATAAAACTACCTTGTACGTGTTGCATACATAAGGAACAAAAGTCAATTTTATCCATACATTCTTTGCATTTAAAACTGATTCATTAAATAAAGGAAGTATTATCTCTAATAAGACTTTTGGATTTTTTCTGGTTATGTCCTTCAAAATTTTAGAATTGGTACATCAGCAATTCTTAACCAGGATGCTGCAGCACCCCGAAGTGCTCTGAGATCCTTTTAAGGATGACACAGGGTGCCAAGTAATGTTAGCACTGGTAGCTGTACAAACATAATTCATAAGATAAACCCAGAGATATCAAATAGGAATCTACTCTGCTGAAAATATTCTGATTTGTTGTTATGTTTCTCAGATCTCTGCAACAGAAAACTGCTTTATTATTTTTCCATAGTCAAAAAATGAGTGAAAACTAAGAGCTGGCATTTTCTGAGGGAATGCCTCAAGTCTAACAAGCTTGAGAACCACTGTAGCAGATCTTGATCTCACCCTCTAACACCTACTTGTTATTCATAGGTACATAAGATTTCATACTACTTCAATTCCCAACTGGTTTCTCAACTTCAGATGAACTAGTTATTTAAATGAACTACATGACTGCACAAAAAATGAAGAAAACACTATTTCTGCACCTGCAGAACAGGCCACAGACATCAAAAGTTGGTTTTGTGCTTCAACAAATTCTAGGTCCAGGTGCTTAGCCAGTGAATTCTGCCAGCTCAGTAGTTTGACTTGCTTTCAAACTTCAACGGTAAATAGGTGCTACTTAATATTATTTTTTATTTCATTCATTTGAATAGATTACAGGAACTTTAAGCTTCAACGTAAGTTTATCATACTTTCAATGAATTTATTATTAAATTAAACCTGAATTTAATTTAAATTACAAGTTATGATTTACATACTAAATCCAAATGGTGGATAAACCTTATATCCACAACTGAAATGTTATTCAGCTGCTTCTGGGATGGCACACAGCAAATGTTTAAGATCACATAAGTCTAAAAATAGCAACATTTTCATATCTTCAAATTGTTTAACAAATACTGTGATTTCAGAACACAGAAAAGTTTCAAGTTACCCTTTCAGATAATCATACAGAATGAGGGTTAGAAGGGCTCTCAGGAGGTCATCTAGTTTAATCCCCTACTCAAAGCAGGACCATCTCCATTGTTTTCCATAAATAAATGGGTGAATAAAATAAATTCCATGAATAAAAAAAGATACCTTTTGTTTTCCCCATCTATAAAATTAAAGCATGAATTAATAAGAAAGCTACAAATTTATGCAACTAAAATTAGGCATCTAAATCCAGAGTTAGGCTTCCAAGTTAAATGGGTCCAATTTTCAAAGTCCTAAAAATACGCCATTTTTATTCAGGGGTTGACTTCCAAGATATCAAGTTTGACAATCTTGGCCTTTTTACATTTATTTGTTAAATGACTGTCCTAAGCCCCCAAAGTAGGAGTTATATGAGCTAAGGTTAATGAAGAGTTCCTGTATCCTAGTTCACTGCTCAAGCATCTAGTACATGCTTTCTACCTCCCTGCTTAATTTTTGTGAGTTTAAAATGTATGGTATGTTACTCATTCTTGGTCTCTCTCTCTCTGTTTCACACACAGAGACATACCGTTGTTATCTGATTTAGTAGTAATAAGAATTAAAAACCATCTACTGAATCTACAGCCCTTTCTGTAGCATTCAGGAATTTTTTAGAGGCGTCTCCACCAAATACACTGGCCACAGCTCACTTTGCTCTGGTTATGAAATGTAAAAGGGTGCCAGACTGAAGTGGCAAACAAACCTACTTCAAGATTATACTTTCATACAGGGATTTATTTTACAAAGAACTAAAGAAAACACCATTGTTTTTCTTTGGTTATCCTAACATTTACTACAGGAAAATTGACATCATGCATTGTGATCTATCAGCCCCAATTAAGTGCCTTCCTAGGAATGTACAGTTACTCTTAACTTAGCTTCCATCCTTTACGGGGGCATCAGTATTGTCATTTATTTACTTCTTTGTCAGTGAACATGTAGAAATGAAATGTCACATCCAAGCATTTTGAATCTTCAAAATAAAATCCTGTGACACTGCTCTGGGACAATACTGACATTTTCCATGAGCCTCCTTTTTTCTTGCTGCACATGAAGATTTAATTATAACAGCTACCAGAAAACAAGACATCCTTGTCCTGTATTTCTCCATTGGTGTCGATAATGTAATAGCAAGAGAATTAAGTTTTTAGGGGCAGTTGTCATTGGCACTCACACCTAGATGTGCATCTCTATAGTGGGTCAGAGTCCTCCCTTACATTTCTGGGAAAGATTCAACCCCTGGAATAAATCCATTTAGGAAGATCAAACAGGAAAAGAGCCTGTAGCAGTAAGAAGCAAAAAGAACCTCCGAGGACGTGGCCAAAGGGAAACAAGTGTAGTATAACCCCCACCCTTGGATTGTGAGGGATTAAGCAGAAAGGGGTGAGGCCACTCTAAGCCCAAGAAAACTGGACCCAGGGAGCTGGATTGAACTCCAATCCCCAAGGCTGAGTATAGACAGTCAAAAAGCCCCTGACTGAATTGATTCAGTCTTTGCAGGTTAGTCTAAACTGCAGAGATTAAACTGAAACAGAAGTGAACAGACATTTTCCTTTGATTCAAGAATGCAGCCACATGCCTGCAATGGCTCAGGGCAGAAACTGGGGGGCACTAGAGCATGGCTCTCTGGCTGTATTCACTTCTTCTTCCTCCTGTCCCCAAGGTCTCTAGGATTTGCAGTCCAGAATTACAGCAGCAGGACTCTGCAGGGTTGCTCATCACTTCTTCCAGGTGCCTCTGGGATTTGTAGTTTAGAGCTGCAGCCATCCATAAGTTTGAGCAGGGGAAGGAGTGTTTAGCCCCCCCCCCGGCCCCAGACCCCAGCTGGGGTTTGCCTGGGATGGGCAGCAGACTGGGCTACATCCCCAGCCAGGCTTGCCTACCCCACCCCATCCCCTTGTCAGCCAGTCCTCACTGGTCCAGCTAGGAAGCAGAGGGGCAGGGCCAGTCCTGCTCTCTGGAGCAGACAGCACACAGCCCAGCCCAGGGCTGCAAAGCATGCTGGGATGCTGAGGGGCTGTGACTTAACTTGAGCCAGGAAGGGGTCTGGGACAGAAGTTTCATAAACCAGTTTGATCCAGATCAGTTAAGTCTGATACTACATTCAATCAAGTTTAATTTAAACCAGTTTCAGCCATTTTGAAATGGGTTTATATGCACTGAGCTTCTGTCTGTTACAGGTTTAAACCAGTTTTTGATCACTTAAACCGGTTCGTGGAAATTCTGTCCCTAGCCCAAGCTGCTTTGAGGGCCTGGGGGGGGGGGGGGGGGGGAGAGAGGAGGTGGTAGTGGAAAGGGGGAAAGAAGAAGGAAGTGGGGCAGAGGAGTTTGAACATGGTGGCCATTTTTGCCTGGAGCCAGTGTGGTTAGAGCATAGGAGAGGCCTTGCTCCCTGATATACTCCCAGAACCCCTGTAAAATGCCCCAGGGAGATTGGAAAGAAGCCCGGTCTGAGTGCAGCTGGGAGAAGGATTTCATGAGTTGTTGGGTTTTTTTGTGGGGGGTAGAATGTAAACCCTGCCCCGGGTCGCCAGGGGTTAAGCAGATGGGGTGTGGATGTGTGCCTGTGGTGACTCAGTTGCTCTAGAGCACCTCAGTTTAACAAGTCAGATTTATTTACACTCATAGCCATTAGAATTGCAATCTGCAAACTGCAACTGTAATATAACCCATGAAACCCTGCATAGAAACCTGATGACAAAACTACCCCTTGCAACAGCACAACTTAAAACCGCAACTCCAACAGTCTTGCAAGGAACTTTTTGGGGGTGAGAATGTTCACCTTGTGCACAGCCCAAGCTGTCCCAAATAGCACAAGGACTTTCACCACTTCACAGTCACTCTGACCACATTATCTTCTGTAGCCTTTTAAATGCAGCAGTCAGTTCCTTTCCCTGCTGGGGGTGTCCTTTGTGGGGAATTTGATCCTTCTCCCAGCTGCACTCAGACCAGCCTCCTCTACAATCTCCCTCGGGCCACTTTCAGTGGTTCTGGGAACATATGAGGGAGCAAAGTCTCTCCCATGCTCTAGCCACACTGGCTCTGGGAGAAAACAGCCACCAAATTCTAACTCCTCTGTCCTACTTCCCTCCCTTCCACCCCCAAAACTGGCCCTTGAAGCAGAAGCAGCCTGGTGCTGTAGTTCAACCCAGATCCCTGGGTCTAGTTTTCCTGGACTTGGAGTGGCCCCACTCCTCTCTGCTTAACACCCTCCCAACTCAGGGGTGAGGGTTACAGTACTCTATGAAATAAAATATACTGGCTGGGGAGGTAGCAGTAAAATGCTTACCAAGAAGTTATCAGCCTCTCCCTTAAGCCCCAGACAACAAAATTAAAAGTATTAACATAGATATTTGTATTTTAGTAGTGTGGATTGTTTTCCTTTACAGAGAATGAGAAAAACTGAGCTTCTCACTTTGCAGAACTTAAAAGCCCCATCAATTTCTCCAGTGAAGCTTATAAATTCATTGAGTCAACAAGTGCAAACATATCTAGATGGATCTATCTGCACAGCAAATCTATGAATAATATCTCCACAGCTGCACAGGATCTAATGACACAATGCAAGACAGAATTTGGGATAGGATGGAGAGTGAGTGTTGTTGCACTGGGGAGACCAAAAACTAACACTTAAAAATAAACTTTAGAAAGAGGGGTTTCAGCATGGGAAAAAGGTTAGCCTTACAATCAAGAAAAGAAATGAAAGCCCACACACTTAAAAAGGAAGCTCACTAAGCATAACTGAATTATAGAAACTGTGTACTGTTAAACCAAAAAAGGAAGTAAAAGACAAGAAATAAATTCAACTAAATGTCAATGTTCAAGAAATTATTAGAAGCAAATGTGTGTATATCAGAAAATGGAAACTCAACCATAGTAAGCCAATAGCAATAAGTATCAATTATGACAGATGCCATAATTGAAAAATGAAATGAAAGATGAAAATTAAGAGACAAGAGAGGAAATTTGAAGAGTAAATAAGAGGGACATAATAATAATAAAAAACATTATTTAAATATATCAGAAGCTGGAACCCTATAAGAAAAATCACTAAGTCTAGCAGACCAATGGGGAATAAGCTCACAATTTAGAAAGACACAAAAGTTGGTAGTAGAAGCTAAAATAGTTTCAGTGAATCAAGTCTCCACAACACAAGACATTTCTAAGGCAAAAAATACTCTTCAGGTGCTATCTAGTAAAGATTATGACTATAGTGCCAAAAGACTTCGTGTTACAATGAGACCAAGAATGAATGATATATATTAGAAGGTTGAGAATTTTAAGAATGAACTTGCTGAGCCACTAACAGAAATGTGCACTTTCTACTGTGCCAAATAAATGACTACAAAAAAGTCAGCCAGAAATAAAACAACAACATCAACAAATACATCATTATTAACAACAGAATTAGGAAATACCTTTAAATGAATACAATGAGCTAGAGCCTAACCAGCACTACTGCTGGTCAACTCTGCTTCTGTAAAGTACTAAAATTCTTTAAAGTTGAGCAAAACAGCACATAAAGGAAAATCAGCTGGTATCTTTCTGGACTTCAGAAAGCCTTTGACAAAGTCCTGTACAAGAGACCCTTTCAGGGCTGTGCAAGTCAAGTAAAAATGCCCCACCCACCTCATGCACAGCCAGACTGGGATGGACTGCAGCATAAGTACACACTCCTCCTGCATTAGGGGGTATCTGATAAGCAGGCAGAGAAGGCTGAAGAATTCAATACCCTTTTTACTTCAGTATTCACAAACAGGTATCTATCAGATGATGAGTGCTGTTAGCAGCAAAGACAGGGAAGGAGTCAAACAGCCTAGACTAAAGAGGTGGCAGAACAAGTTAGGGATTACTCAGACAAGCTAGAAGCTTTCAAGTCAGCAGGCACTGGATGGGATGCACTCTACAGTACTCAAGGAATAGGCTGAGGTAATTTCAGAGCCATTAGTGATCCTCTTTAAGGACTTGTTGAGGTCAGGTGAGGTCCCAGATGATTGAAGAAGGGCAAATAGTGTCCACCTTTAAAAAAAAAAAAAAAAAAAAAAAGGAAAAAAAGGAGGAGCCAGGGAATTACAGACTTGTCAGTTTGACCTCAATATCTGGAAAGATCATAGAGCAAAGCCATTTAGAGGAGAATAAAGTGATCCTGAAGAGCCAGCATGGATTTACCAAAAGCAGTCATGCCTAACCAACCTGATTTCCTTCTATAATAAGGCTCTGTGGATGGGCTGAAAGCTGTAGATGTGATATACCTTGACTTTAGCCAGGCTTTTGACACTTTCCCACAACATTCTCATTAACAAGCTAAAGAAATAAAGAACATGTACATGAAAGCACTGTAAGGCAGACATATAACTTGGTGGATCATCACATCACGCTCAATGAGTAGTCATTTATGGTTGAATCTCATTGGGAGGAAGTATCAAGTGGGGTTCATTAGGAATCTGCCCTGAGTCTGGAATTGTTTACTATCTTCATTAATGATTTGGACAATGGGATCAAATGCATACTTAGCAAATTTGCAGATGACAGCAAATTTGGTGGAGTTGCAGACACTGGATCATTCTGGATCTTAGCCCTTCTCTCTAGACAGGCTGGAAAGTTGTCTCTCAATCAACCACAAGGAATTCAACAAGGACTATAATAACTAAATGGACAAATACCTACTGGGGACTGGCTAGGCTGCAGCACTGCAGAGAAAGACCTAGGACAGTAGACCAGTGGTCTCCAACCTTTTTAAGTAGGAGATCACCTTTGGCATTTAAAAGCAACCCAAGATCTACTGTGCCACCGCCACCCCCCTTACACCCTCCTTCCCAGCAGGTTAGTCTATAGGAAGGGGAAAGGAAGGGGGGGTCAGATCGAGGCAGAGGGAGAAAAAATGATTTGGGGGCATGCCTCCCCAGCAGATAAGTCCCACCCAGCCAGGCTGGACTCAACTTACCCCTGCTCTTGCCTCTGCGGCACTGTCCCTCACCACCGGGGCCTCAATCTAGCCATTATATAAATGTCATTATATAAATAAATGGTATGCCCTTCCTTCAATATTGTTTCCATTCTGGTCAGTCTATCCGAAAAAAATCCCAGTCAGAACTAGAGTAATCCTATTTTAGGTAACAAAACTTATCAAAAGCCTGGAAATACTTTCATATAAGGAGAAATTTAAAAACTCCAGTCTGTTTGGTTTAGAAAAGAGATGACCAAAACAAGATATGGCAGAGGTATGTAAAATAAATGACAATAAATGTAAATAAAGTGTCAAAAATGAAGAACAGGTAAATCTTCAATTAAATTGAAAGTAAGAAAATTAAAAAATTTGAATAGCTATTTTACAACATGCTACAAGATACCATCAAAGTGAAGAACCTAGTGGAACTCAGAAAAGGTTTTTAACATTTATATAAATGGTGAGAACATCCAAATTTTTATAAGATTTTTCCTCTACAAAGACAGAAACCCACATGCCATGCAATACCTAAGTCAGTATATTCATTAAAATCCCATGGTATGTTTTGCCACAATAGGGAGGGACAGGACTTCAATTTTAAACCAGTAAAATGCATACCTAAATTCTTCCTGTATTTTCATCCAGACAGTATATTCTCTACATGGCAATAAAGAGGAGAAAAAATTGAAATGTTGCTGTGCACTGTTTGAAGGCTATACATCAATGATGGCTGAAATGATCCCTTCATAAAGGAGTTTGTAACATGCAATGTATGCCAAGTGCTTTGGGATTACTGGATGAAAGATATTATATAAATGCTAGGGATTTTTCTCAGAACTATATTGACACTTTGAAGAAATCAGCTCAATTGGTAAAACTCCTGCTCCTACAGAATTTGAAAAGTAAAACAACTCAGTTACTTCCTATGCTCCTGTTTGTCTAAAAAAAAAACCACACAAAAAAAACCAAAAAACAAGCCAGCAAATTGTCCCCAAGAGGGGGGGACTGCCTGCCTTTATAACTCCATATGTGAGATGGGAGTAGAATTACCTTAGCATTAATAAACTGAATTCACATGCTGAACACTGTTACTATGTGAATTTAAACCTGAAAATATAAAAGACACTAGCAATTTTTACTGTCTGGTTTTGTATATAGCCAAAATTACTGTAAATACATAACAGCTAATGCATTTTAATCATTTCAGAAATCAGCATGGAAAATGCAGTGAAGGCCTAATACCTTAACATATTGGATTCACGTAATGCCATGAGGAAAAAACTTTTAAAATGTCTTTTTCTAAAAGGAAAAACATTGTGTCATTCAAACTATTTAGAACTTTGGGAACCTGCATTTCGTCAGTTTAATTCCCTTAGCAGACACTTTTTGCTGTCAATTTCTTAAAACTTAAAATGCTTAAAGTATATACATAAATAATCATCATTCCTATCTGATGTGTTAAAGCAGAGCATACACAGCAATCTAGCTACCAGCCTGCGTGATTATAAATAGGCTACCAATCCAGGCAGCAGCAGCAGCAACAGCAGTCGTCATCTCCGATCATTTTTTTCCTCTCCTTTTATATTAGATTTTTACCATGATTTAGCGATTTTTGCATATTTTCTCTATGCTCTGTAATAGGTATGACAGGCACAAGCACAATTACATTTGTTTTTAAGATTATTCAAAACAGATGAAATTCTGTGATGATCTGCCACAGTTTGCTTTATTTATACATGTACGGATTAACAGTTCTGCACACTTGCATTTTCTGTTATAAATTAAGCCCTCAGCATTATAATTCAGAACTTAGTCTCAGCCAACCAAGGAGTAAAGGCAACTCAGCAGCCAGCCCTTCCAGGCACTGTGGAAGGCACAACACATATCTGAATGCCGAAATGTGTAGGCACAAAAATCTTGGTTATATAAGATACAATCCAGACTAGTATGCCTTTTATATGGAAAGGATGCAAATCAATCAGTTAAATGTGATGACTGAGATTTCCAAACATCAGTATAATGAAATCAACTACAGAATCTCCCAGCTCCCATTTTGTTACTAACAGACTAGAGCTCAAAGTTATGATTAAACACCATTTACTTCCCACTCTGTGTGTAGATATATCATAAAAACAACTTTACCACATGTAGTATCCTGGGGTACTCATTATAAAGAATGACTCTTATGGCTTTTATCTAGGTTTTAGCATGTAAGTCATGCTATGAAAATACTTAAAAAGCAAAGTGACCTACATTTTTTAGGTTATAGCACAAAAAGTCTTACTATTTGGCCTACTTGGAAATTTTACTTCATGTCCTTGCTATATATTTGTCTTGGCTGTGGGAAAAGTTAGCCTCACTGCCAGATGAGTATTAAGATTATTTTATCCTGACAGCATAAACATTTTGGGTTAGCATACTGCTATATCAGTCAACATGGCAGATAAGAGGCAAGTGTTAAGAGTTCTGAGATTGAAAATATAGGGTGTAAATCTTCTTACCGGATATAAGGAGAAAGAGCAACAATTTTTAAGATGCTATGATAATTTCCTTAGATTTTGATTAGTCAGAATATTGCTATATTCTCCCCAGCTCTAAAACTTTCAAGTCTAGTAGGTTTAGTGATACTTACCAACAAAGGCTGACTAATTCAAGGAACACACACAACCTGTAAACCAACCTGTAAACTGAGGAAATTCTCAATGGAATCAAGTAACTGAGAGACTGCCTTTTCCACTCAACTTCCTCTTGCATATTAAATCAATAGGTATAATACAACTACTGGTTTCTAGAATAAACCCCAACAGAGGGAAAGAGATGAGGGGCTTCCACAAAAGGCACCAATCTGCAGAAATCTTTGTTATAGGTTAGTATGAATTTTATGTCCTTTCTCCATTAAAACACAATAAAAGACGCATCTGTCTCCTTCAGCTTTTCCCCAGTACAGCTAATGACACTCCAGCCAGTGTTCTGGAGGAAAAGGGGTAAGGTATATAGATTAACAATAAAAACAAAAATGCTAAAATGACTGAGGCAATGTAGGTTAGGGACAGGCAAACAAATGGGATGCAGGATTTTGCAAATGTTTTGTCACTATCAAATTATAAAGCATTTTCATTGTTCTCTACCCATTTACTGGATGACACAGAATATTCCCTAGAAGTCTGTAGATGTCCTTCTGAAAATAATATGCAATTTTTACTGTCCAACATGCTTAAACCAGTTTTACAGCATTGTTATTTGCTTGTTGTAGCATCAACAAGATAACAAGACATCTCCAACTATTTAAAGAAGGGCAATAAACAGTCAAACGACAGAAAAACAGACAGACAAATTCAGGAAGGAGGAATAATGGATAAGCATGTGCATTTTAACAAATTTAGAATTAGTAAAGGAAACACAATGGGTCTCCAAGAACAGAATTAAAAGTGGACAAGGGTCTTTGAATGAGCTGTAAGAGGTCATCCTCTAGCTTAATAGTGACAGGAAGGACGTCACAGCAATTGTCCAAGACCTAACAAACAGATAGACGACTGTGGGAACATAACAGAAGGGGTGGAGGGGTGAGTTGCAAAGCTCAGCAAGGAAGATAGCAGAGAAGAGAATTATATGGAGCTTTGAAGGTAGTGACAAGAAGCTTAAATCTGATATAGTAATGGATGGGAAGCCAGTGGTGGGATACGAAGGGAGGATTAAGAATTAAATCAGCAGCCATGAATGATTATTTTAGCAGCCATATTTTGTATAAACTGAAGGGAGTAATGTATGTGTGCCCTGGAGGCCAGAGAGAAGGATATTTCAGTAGTCAAGATAGGATACAATAAAGGACTGAATGAGAATCTTTCCTACAAAGATATAAAAATGAGGCATGTCCTGGATGTGTTGAGAAGAAAGAAAGAGGTAGTTTGATATAGCCTGGGTGACTGGAATATAAGAGAGGAAAGAGTCAAAATAATCTCCAAATTTGGGGCTGAACAATAGGGAAAAGGGAGACAGACTAGGCCAGGGGCGGGCAAAGCCTGCTCTGTGCTCCACAGGTCAGATCCGGCTGACAGTGGACTCCACTTTCCAGCAGCCCCTGCCCGTGTGACTGGGGCCAGTTTCCATGAGGACACCTGCAGCAGTAGCGTGGTGATAGCATGGGGCCAGGGTTTCTGTGGAGACTGGCCCCAGCAGGGTGGGGGTGCTGCTCGAAGGCCAGGCTGGGATCTTGCAGCAGTGACAGCACGGTCCAGAGCCAAGGCAGAGCCGTGATCTGCAGCCTGCATGCTCTGGGCAGGGGTGCACAGGCAGAACACTGCAGGTCTGCCCGGCTCTTTACAGTGGTGACAGTATGTCCGGAGTCAGGGCAGAGCCGTGATACTAACTAAGCTTAAATCAATGAAAAAAATGTATTTATTGAATTGTCCACAATGTTCAGTGATACCTTGGCCTGCATTTCTTCAATATGGATCCGCAAAACTGTATTTTTATAAAATATCTTTCTTCTACTTGGCAAAAACTCAATAAATTTGTTGTATTTTGTGCATTTTCACCTTGCTACTGTTGGGAATCCACATTTAAAAATTAATTTAAGTGTTACAAACAATTTAGGGTAAAAGCTTCACAGAGACATCTGGGTTGGAAACAAAAGGAGGACTGAGGAACTTAAAATGCAACTTTGGCAGCATTTAGGCACCTAGGTACAAGTGAATGAGCCACGAAAAAACCTCATGTAATTGTTTATATCCCTGGAGGTCTCAGACACCTACGTTTTCACCTAAAATTTTATAGACACCTAAAATTTTGCTACAACACAGGCCCAAAACTGCTGTCATAGGTGTTGAAATACCTCTTCCCTATGGCTGGAGGTCCATAAACAAGACATCCCTGGCCCTACAGCCCCCTGAGAAGAATCTAAAAGTTAGGGGTGGTGGTAGGCTCCTGGCACACATTACACTTAAGATGCAATTAACCCATTAATCATGACTTGATTTGTGGCCAGGTAACAATTTAAGGCAATTAATGGCATGATAAAACAAGAAACAGGCCATAAAGTTATTACACAATAAACGTCTAATTGTGTAATAAACACCAATAAATGTGTAATAACTTTGTGACTGTTTTGTATCATGCCATTAATTGAATGTGTGGCCAAGCTGGGATTCTCAGCCACAGGGTGTGCCCCCATGGCTGAGAGCCCCGTCAGTTGATGGGGCTTCCAGCTATGGCACACAGAGCACACCTGTGACCGGAAACCCCATCACTTAATCCAGGCTCCCAGATGCAGGGGTACATCTGAGGCTGGGAGTCGTCAGTTGATGGGGCTCCCAGCCATGGAGGCACACTATGCACATTGGTGTGCCCTCAAGGCTTAAAGCCCAGATCAACTGGGAGCTGTCAGCCCCAGGGACACATGGTGTGCCTATCAGCTGACAGGACACTCAGATGTGGAAGTTTGTGGCTCTCTAGTGAAGAGGGAGCCTGGGATTGTGATCCTGGGCTCCCCTGCACTGGCAATAAGGCATGATGGGATCTGATGTTGGATCCCACAATCATGCCTGATGCCATGCACATGTGCCATGGCAGGAAGTGCAATGTGGGGATCCCACATCAGATTTTGTTGTACCCTCATTTGCACATCTACCAGGGGCCTCAGTGTTCCAATACCAAAGTCCAGGAGTCGGCACCCTACGACCCCGTGGAACTTTTGGACCCAGCTTACAGACACGTGTGGCTTTGATAGCATTTAGCAGCAGCACAAACACTGGTTGCAGGTGATCTCTCCACATAGCTGCAGGGAAAAATGACAGCTGTGGGCACTTGCTCCTTGCCAGCAAGCAGACAAACAGTGGCAGGGTCCTAGTGCCCACCCATCCCTGACTTAGGTTAAGTAATTCTGGCCCACAGCCAGGAAAGGTTTCCTACCGCTGCCTAAGTCCATTTGTAGGTCTGAGTGCAAGTGACTTAGCAGCCAGCATACCATTTGCAAAAGGTGACTGAGTATTTAAGAAGCTGAAGCCTCAGAACTAGAACTTGCTGATTTTCTAACAGTGGGATTTGATTACTTTTGAAAATTTTTCTCTAGTGTCATATTTCTGATATTAAAGGGACACAACTAGGTTGACTACAATTAAAATAGATTTTATTAAAAAGAAAGCTTTACAAGAGCTAAAATTTAAAAATATATATTTCCAAGATTTTTTTAAAAATGCCATTGAAATCAGTTTTTGCTTGCAAGCCAACAATTCCCATCAGCATCTGCAATCAATCATAGATTATATGAGACGCAATAAAATTGGAGTTATTTTCCAAGTTGAATGTTTTTTGCTCACCTTTTGTAGTACAGTATGGCATAAAGTATAGTGGTTTGGGGTTTTTTGTGTTTAATACCCCCAGTGCTTTCTTGTTAACAATGTCTCTCAGAAATATATATTCTGGACAGAATTAACAACATATATCTATTAAAATTGTGTGTGTGTGCGCGCATGCACGCACATGCATAATATAGCTGTGTGTGTAATTTTAATAGATATATAGATACAAAACAAAGGTCCTCACTCAGTTCTCCACCAGACAGAATTTTCATTGATTTCAGTTTAGTGCTTGTCCAAAAAAGCACTTTGGGATTCAGCTCAAAATTTTCAACCCAACAGCATCCCTTTAAAATTTCGAGTTTCCCCTGCTGAGCAAGTGACTATTCTAAACAGAGGCAGCAAAATAACGTATTTACCTCCATAAACAAAACCTGTAAGGCTAAGCACATATTGTCAAAAAGCCTGAAGCCAAATCGATTCAATCTTTGCAGGTTAGTCTAAGCTGTGCATACTGAACTAATAAGCAAGTGAACAGACATTCACTTTTGATCTGGAAATGCAGCCACATGCCTACAGTGGCCCAAGCCAGATGCCAACGGGTGCTAGAGCATGCCTACCTACTCAGCTGGAACAGACAGCTTGGGCCAAGGCCAGCCCACCCACACTGCAAGGGGAGGTTTGTGGAGAAGTTGTAAAGTATTCTGGGATGCTGCTGGACTGTGAGTTAACTTGAATCATGAGGGGATCTGGGACAGAAGTTCAATAAACTGATTTAACCTAAATCAGTCAAGTCTGATACTACGTAAATTCAGGTTCATCTTAAAAGTGGTTTCAGCCATTTTAAAAGATGTTTATGTGCACTGAATTTGTTGAGCCAGTTTCTGATCACTTATACTAGTTTGTGTGTAAATTTCTGTCCTTAGCCCAAATGTACAAACAACAGCATTACACAGCTTGCTATTCAGCTTCCATTTACATATTTTTAAAGCAAGCTGTCATCTGCCCAGTTCCCTCAATCTCAACGCCTATGCACACTATACAAGTAATACAACAATCCAGTAAGGTAAGTGGGTATATATACACAACAATTCAATAAAATCCCTAAAGGCCATTGAGTTGAGTACTGCCTGTATTAAGAACGTTACAAACAAGTTTGTTAATTTTTCTGTAATCCGATGTACTGTAAATATAGTATAAATTATTCTTTATGATACCCTATGAGTGCCTTGCCCAGTATACACAAGGGTAAGGACTTGCTTCTGGTTTCCATTTCTGGGAAAACAGCAGAGGATCTAACATTGGAGAAGTTTATTGCTTTAAATAATATTCAATAATATATTTTTCAATGCAAGTGTAAAAGGGAACACATGCCCCTATTACTAGGAGGACCTAAGAGAATAAGAAACCTGAGTCCAAAAAGGGCAGCAACCCATGTGGACCGAGTCAAGGACTAAAAGGGCCAAGGTGGCTAATGAGGCAATTAGCTGAACCTGGCCCCTGGCTGCAGATCTGGTCACATGGCCAAGAGGCTGGGTTTGGGGATGCAAGCCCAGTGTCTGACTATGCAAAGGGGATCCCTGTGTGCAGCAGGGAGAAGAGCTTCTGCCAATGGACTGTCAGGCCACCCAGAAGAGTTGGGATGAGATAGCTCTGACAGAGGTAGGGCCTATGGGCAACATTTATCCTGAGGGAGACAGACTATTTCTTTGAGGAAACAGCTGGCTTGTGTTTTTGTTCTGTTTTGAACTTGGGATCAGAGGACCAGGTTCTGGCTACAGAGGCAGAAGAGGCACTCCCCTGCTGTAGGTGCCAGAAGCTAGCCCCAAGCCAGAGGGGCTGAGGCTGGTGTGGTGAGACTGGGACTCTGCAGCCAAGGCAGGACCAACACCTGGGAATTGAGGTCTTAAACAGTGGACCAAGGCTGAGGCTGCAGCCAGAGAAAAAGGGGGCCAGGGCTGTGACACCTGAAACCCTGACAGGTGCTCAGAAGCCTGTGGGAGCACTCCCTTAAAGGGGATAGGCAGACAAGCTTCTTTGGGTAGATGTGATATCTTTTATTAAACCAACTGAGTAGTTGGAAAAAAGTTCTTTGCAAGCTTTCAGGCACAAGCATCCTTCTTCAGGCATAGGGAGTCTCTGCTGTTCTGAGCTGTCCCCTTAAAGGGGAAGCACTCGAGGGGTGCACAGGCCCTAGGCAGGGGGCTGGCCTAACCAGGAAGGCAAGATGACCAGTGAAAGTACTCCTGGGCCCAGGGACTACCTCCCCCAGCAACAAGCAAAATAACATCAATCATGGCAGGAAAGAACCTGGGGTGAAGTGGGGCTGAGAAAGTCAGTAGGCAGAGCAGACCATGCGGGGGACCAGGTGCCAGGGTGGCACTTATTGTTGGTACCACAATAAGTATTGCATTCTAACTATTCAAACCATTCCTTAGTGATATTCCAGGTTATAACATTTACTGAGATTGAGAACATATGAGTATTTCTAGGAAAACTTGATCTTGTTTAACACTTATTCATTTTAATGGATCAGTATCAAATCCCAGGACAAGAGGAATTATGTCCTGCTTTCAGTATTTAACAAACCAGAAATATACACTCTCTGAAAAGCATACATCATTTAGGAAAACTTAATTTTAGACTAAAATAAATATCTGGGTTAGTTTCACAGAACTTTTCAAGAGTGCTTTTATAAAATTTTATTACTAAATATTGTTGAATTAAAAATCTATACGGATTATTACAAAGACCAAACTCTGCAAATTTTTCTGTTAATAGCCAAGTCAAATATAAATGCTCTGGCACTAATATTTTATGAAGTTTCCAAGTATATGTTGAATACTTCTGATTGAATTTGTTTTACCTTCTATCATTTTTATAGAAGCCATTCCCTAATCATTTCTTTTCTTTTTCATACATCTGTCATGTTTCCTCTGGTGTTCTGACTGATAATGAAATTAAGATGACCATTTTATTTCATCAGTTTACTCTACTTAGTGTTTGCAGCAAAAGCAGCCTCTGAGTGGTGTCAGCAGAGTTGGAAAACAGTGTTCATTGGTTACCAATGCTGCAAAGCCAGCAGAGGGAGCACAAAACAACACTGTGAAATACAAACAAAATACTTTCTTCTATATGTTGTGATGAAAAACAGATATTTTAAAATTTGTTGTCACTTATGTTAATATTCAGTTCAAAATTTCACATCTAAAACCCTCAAAAGTGTTCCTTCACTTCCTATGGCCCTGTCATTCTGATGTTCACTCCAGTCTGGAGAGAATCAACAGTTTTTGAAGAAGTCCTGTAAACTGATCTCCAAGTTCATTACGCCCACTGCACTGAATAGATCCAACACCATAATGCCATACTGTATTTTATTCCTACGTTTCTGTCTGCCTTCCACTTCTTTCTATCAAAGACTGAAAAAGCATGGTCTTGTAACAGATGGCCAAACCTATTCCTTGCTTTCTAATAATTTTCTTTTGCTTCCCCTAAATCAAAGGCAAGGAGAGTTCAAAACAAACAACTGAAATACATTGAAGAGTAATACACAGATATAAGCGAAAAGGGACAACAGACATCTGACATTTTCTAGAGTCCATCAAAACAGAAAATGATGACAGTTTAAAAGCTTTTATATAATTAAATATGACTGTCAGGTGAATCAGAAGTACGCAGGCATGCTCATGACTTCCAGTATGAAGATACTAGACATTCTGGGCTTACTCAAACTAGATCAGGGTGTCAAACATAAAGCTCATGAACCAGGTTCATTTTACCTAGCCCACAGAGGGACCAAAAATTAAGGGATAAGGCAAATGGGGGCAGAAAATTCTCAGCTAAAAAGCCCCAGTGGGGATGCGTCTGGCACAGGGAAAGAGGTGGAGTAAGTGAAAACTGAGTTAATCCCTGTGTTGCTGCTCATTCTGTTGCCACCTCTGGGTCCCAATGCAGCCTGGAAGGCTCCTTGCAATCTGGATCCAGCCAGGAGGCACAAGTGAATTTGATCCCCTGCACTACAAATATTTAACTCTGCAATCCTCTTTCAGAAATCATAGAGGTTGGGGAGGTCCCAGATGACTGGAGATGAACTAATACAGTGCCCATCAGTCTGACCTCAATACCTAGAAAGATCATGGAACAGGTCATCAAGGAATCTATTATAAACCACTTAAAGGAGAAGATGGTGATCAGGAACAGCTAGCATGAATTCACCAAGAGCAAGTCATGTCTGACCAACCTGATTTTGTTCTATGATAAAGGTGTCTGGGTCTGTGGATGGGGAAAGAGCAGTGGATGTGATATACCTTGAATTTAACAAGGTGTTTCACATGGTTTCCATGACATTCTCATTTACAAGCTACGGACATACAACTGGACAAAAGCACTGTAAGATGGGTACATAACTGGGTGGATCACCACACACAGAGTAGTCATCAATGGCTCAAAGTCTATTTGGGAGGAGGTATCAAGTGGGGTACCCCAGGGGTCTGTCCTGGGTCTGGTATCATTCAACATCTTCATTCATGTTTTGGATGGTGGAATTGAATGCATGCGTAGCAAATTTAAGGACAACACCATGTTGGGTGGAACTGCAAACACTCCACAGGCAGGGTTAGGTTCCAGAATGACCTGGACAGACTGGAAAAAATGGTCCATGATCAATAAGATGAAATTCAAAAAGGACAAATGCAAAATCCTGCACTTGGGAAGGAATAGCTGCATATACAAATACAGACTGGGGAATGATTGGCTAGGCTTCAGTACTGCAGAGTAAGACCTGGGAGTTAAGAGTAAACAAAGGATTTTCAAACTTTTCAACCCCCAGGTGGCTGGATGCAGAGCAGTGTACCCCCCGGCCGCTGAGCAGGGCAGGTGTGTGGAGGGGGCACGCAGCCGGACGCGTGGAAATTTTCAATGGCAGGTTGGACAGACACTTGGTTAGGATGGTTTAGTCATGGATGATCCTGCCTTAAGCAGGGGGCTGGACTAAATGACCTTGTGAGATACCTGTCCTTACTCCTAGATCATAGGAAGGGAGGGTTGGAAGGGATGGCACCATATTAAATCAAATACATTATGATATCTCTTTGCTTATGTATGAGTAATGTTTTCAAATAGCTTATTGAAAATAATTAAGCTGGTTGAAGTTATTTCAAGCAAATAAGAGAGTGGAAGAATAAGGAAAACCATCTCTCTCTTACTGACTACTGGCTCTTCACATTTGTAATATTTTGCCTGTTAGTGGTCTAGAGAAGCCCAAGTTTCTAAAGCAAGAAAGATTTGTTTTATTTAATTACATTTATAAAAGTCTCCCCTCATTCCACGCATTGTATACCTACTCCATCCCACTTCAGCTTGGGAATAACAAAATAAATTCTAATGCCTCCAACCAGGTGGGCTAAGGTGAGAATAAGTACCAGGGTAGAGTTTCCCTCATGGTGAACACTATGCCAGCAACTCCCTCTATTTGTACTGAAGGAGCTTCATCCTCCTGGCCAACTTCAACTGTGGTACTACAGCATTAGAAGAAGTGGTTACTTTGTTAACAGGTCTCAAGGCACTCATACAATGCCATCCAACTCTTATACAGCCAGAAGTTAAATGCTGTGTGGATCCCCAGGCATTTCTATCATTCAAGGCCACAAACCACCTGATTCCCCAACCACCAGCACCAACTTGGATCCCCTCTAGTGTCTCCCTCTCTCTGCCCACACAGCACCTCAGCAAAGGGGAGTGGTATCTGGATAAGAGCCCGCAGGCTGCAACTTAACTTTTTGTGAGCCACTGGTTAGACAGCCCTGACTTAGCTCTTTACCTGGTAAAACCAGCATATGGAATATAACATGTGAGCTTTGTGGCAGAAGGTGTAGACCTTGGAGCAATGAAGTGATGTGTTTCCACTGCAAAATTTGCTTAACAAATGAGCTGATGCCTTCTCCTCTAACTTCAGTTCTTGACTGGTCTCAATGGGTAGCTGCATGTAGAGCAGGGGCGGGCAATTATTTTGGACGAAGGGCCGCTTACCCAGTTTTGGCAGGCTGTCGAGGGCCGCATGGGTAGCCCCACCCCTTGACAGATGCTCCACCCCCTGGTCACCATCTTGGGACCAATGTCCCACAGCCAGCACCGGTGGGGCCCAAAGCGCGGCACAGGCTGGCAGGGGTTTGTTGAGCCAGGCTGGGCTGCACCAGCAGGGAGCAGGGGAAGCTGGGCCAGCTCCATAGAGCCCCTGACAGCCAGGACCCCACGCCCCTACCACTAGTCCCAGGACACCAGTGCAGGCCCCATGCTCCCGCTGGCTCCCGCACCTGCTCACTCCCAGTACCCCCCAAGCCCCATGGTACAAGCAGGGGGGGGCAGCACACAGGCCCAACCCCCCACTCACCGCCAGGGAAGAAGCTGGTGCTGAGCACAGGGAAAAGCAGCCCCTCACCCACCCCATGGTTGGTGCTCCCTGCTGCAGCTGCTCGCAGCCCACGCGGGACTGTCCTGAGCAGGCACAGGCAGCCCCAGGCAGGCTGAGAGCGGCTGCAGCACAGGGTGCCAGGCACCAGGCGAGGAGCCATTTTTCCCTGTGCTCAGCACCAGCTTGTAACCCACGCCACTGCCAGCCTGGGCCCCATGCCAGCTCTGGCCTTGCCCATCAGGGCTGCACGCGGCAGCAGCAGCTGTGGCACTCCCACTTGCTGCACTGGGCAGTGTTTGCTGCTGCCGCTGCCTGCCCAGACCTCACACGCTGGGCAGCCCAGAGGTGGCAGTGGCAAACACTGCCCAGCGCGGCAAGCCGGGGCCGGGGGGGCGGCAGGGGGTGGCGGCACGTGCGCGCACACGCAGCTGCTGTCACCATGCACAGCCCTGACAGGCGAGCCAGGAGCCACGCAGGGCTGAGGCTGGCAGTGGGGGCAGGTTACAAGCTGGTGCTGAGCACGGGGGGGCGGAAAAAGTGGCTCCTTGCCCACCCTGTGCCCCGCACTGCAGCTGCTCACAGCCTGCCTGGGGCTGCCTTTGCCTGCTCAGGACAGCCCTGCGCAGGCTGCAAGCAGCTACAGCAGGTAGTGCCGGCCCGGGGGAAGGGCCGCTTTCCTCCATGACAGGAAGGAGCTAGGAAGGAGCCTGGGAAAAAGCAGCCTTCTCCCCCACCCCGTGGCCGGTGCTCCCTGCTGCAGCCGCTTGCAGCCCATGCGGGGCTGTCCTGAGCAGGCACAGGCAGCCACAGGTGAGCTGCGAGCAGCTGCAAAGTGGGGCACCAGCCACAGGGCAGGCAAGGGGCCGCTTTTCCCCATGCTGAGCTTTTCCCCAGGTTCCTTCCCTTTCTGGGGTCCTCCCCTGCCCTCCTCCGCCCCTTTACCTGAGGTTCCAGTGCGGGGCAGCCATGTGGTCCCAGGCCAGAAGCCCCTCCTGGGGCTTCTGGCCAGCTGTGGGGTCGGGCCCTGCTGTTGTGGGAGCCTGCCGGGGCTTCCCCTGGGTCTTACTGCCCCTGGTTCCTATCATTTTTGACAGGAACCAAGGGAAGATAAATATTAATTTTCTAAATAATTTTAGGGGCTCCATGGGCCGGATAGAATGGCCTCATGGGCTGCATCTGGCCTGTGGGCTGTATTTTGTCCACTCATGTACAGTACAGGATAGAGATCAAACTTTAAAAGGAACAAAGGCCTAAATCAGAGGTTCCCAACTTGGGGTCACGACCCAAATCAGAGTCATGGGGTCCCTCAGAAGGGTTGTGAAGTGTTCAAGAAGAACACTTCCGGGTTCACTGCCAGTGCTTCTGTGCGCGGCACTTCTTGGTTTGCTGCCAAGCATGGCGTGGGCACGTAGGGGACCCCCTTCTCCAAAAAGGTTGGGAACCATTGGCCTAAATAATGGGGAAAAGATACCTGCATTAGAAAAAGGTCTGTTCTCAACAGGCCTAGACAGAAAAGGTTCCCCAGATCGCAGGTGCTACTTCTTCCAGGAGAAGTGCTGATTTCAGACTCCATTACCATATCTGTTTTACAAATGACCACTGCACTCAGTTAGAAGTGTTTGTATGAATTCCTCCAAAATGATTTCACTCCTGTCTAGTATAAGCTGCAAACCATCCATCTAAGGTTCAGATGAAGACAGACATACGTTTATAGATACACATTGGCAAACAATTCCCCAGCTCTAAATTAGCATTAACAGGCTGCACAGTACCAAAAGACCCACTGAAAATGATACACATTCAAAAGTCAAAAGCTTTTTATACCTTGTAAAGTATACTCTTTTAAGTAAAAAAAGATGAGGCCAGAAGCATACATTCCATCCTGACTGCTTACTGTACCTCTCTAGTGCCGCTGATTGGCAGGGATCCAGGTTTTCTGTTTGCTGCAGAAAAACACGGATTTTCTCCCTTAAAGAAGGAAAAGGCTGCTCCCATAGCCCTGGCAGCCCCCTCCAGCAGGGCTGGGTGAGGGCAGGGGGCTGCAGGTTGGGAAAAAGTGGCACCAGCCGGGCTAGGGGGTGGGGGCTATAGGTCAGGAGAGAAGAGCACCAGCAGGGACAGGGGGTTGTGGGTCGAGAGTGAGGGGCACTGGCAGGGCTGGGAGGGGGGCCGTGCCTTGGGAGGGGCAATGGCACAGGCAGGGCACCAGAATATCAGGATTGCTCAGCACCATAAAAGCACCAAGCAGGGACAGCTACAGTTCAACCCACATCCTGATGAGTGAAGGGGGTAGGGGGAGCTCTGATTTTCCATGATAAAATAAAACACCAAAATATATAGGTATTTAGAACTTATTTTATTATAATGATTGAGGTACTGATAGGCTTCCAAATTACTTTAAAATTGTGAATATATCAATAAAGCATTGTGCTCAACTGATACCTGCATCAGGTATGCAGTGCAGAAAAATGTAATTTGGGGTTTTTTAATCAGAGAATTTGGGATTTTTTAAACAAACAAACAAACAAACAAACAGGATCCCTGCTGATTGGAAAGATCCCAAAGTTCCACCCCAGCAATGGCATTACGTAGAAGACTCAAAGACTAGTTCTCTGATCATTTCACCTGCTCCCAGACTACAAATTGTATAAGGAAGAAAGTTGTTAAAAAAAAAAAAAAATGAAAGATGGATCTCATATAGAAATTTAAACTGTACATTTAATGATTTATATCAAGCACTTCATCATTTAATTTGCAGTAAATCAAATGGACTGAGGAAGTTTGGGTTCATGGTTAACAGCTGTACATTTGTTTCTAACCTCTGTCATATAGTAACAAAACTTCAAGGAGGAGCAGTGTGTTTTAGGTGAGGGTAAACCAATCATAATATTTACTAAAATCCAATTCCAACCTGAGCAGAGTTGCAAACAGAGATTGATCATGGCAACTATAAATGTAACATACTGCAAGAAAACAAGAAATATTGCAAACAAACTCTGAACAAAATACTATCGGGAGCTGTCCAGAACCCACAAAAACAAGCCCTCATTAAACTGAATAGGACCATAATGGCCATTTACAGTTTCTGATCAACTCTCTCTGAACTGGTGGTACTCTGAAAAAATGAAAGAAAATAAAACCTCCTAATTGATAACAGAGGAATGAGTTCAGAAAAAAAATCAGTTAAATCCAAATTCAGTTTATATCCAAATTTGTTCCAACTAATAAATAGCATATAGATTGCTTTTAATCCCTTTACTTTATTCTGCAACAGTTCCCTTCCTCCCCTTACTTACGCTAATCATGCAATATAACTCTTACCCACTGTCTTGCTCAAAATGTAAACTGCCTAATGAATTAGCTCTTTTCCTTGTGTATATTTGTTTCCTGGAAAAAGAGAGAGCGAGAGAGAGAGAGAGAAGACAAGAATCTATCTATCTAAAAGTTTTTTTCACAGACAGATGGAATTTTAGGAATATATTCCCCCAAACAGTAAGTCTGACACAAAAATTAGAAAGTGGTTTTGGACAATCATTATCCACAGCTCCTGTCCATGCAGACAGTGCTTTTTTATACGCCATCATATCTATTTGTATTGCTCCAAAACCATGTAAATGAAGGAAGCAACCAAGGAAGAGATTCAGTATCACGTGCTTAAAAGACTCAGTTAACAGAAATCATCTCCAGCAGTGTCTCAGTGATGACCTACCTGATGATCTTGACACCACTGATCACCAGGAGAGCCTCAAAAAAGCACCCATGAAGCATAGAAAGAAAAAAAAAAAAATTAAAACTAAAAAAAGAAAAGAAAAAGAAGAAAACAAAATTGGGACTGGTTTGAAGAGAATGGTAGGGAACTACAATCTCTCACTGCAGTAAAAAGGAGAGCCTTCAAAGCTTGGCAGAATAATGCGAACTCCAAACAGAAGCAAGATGTTTACTGCCATGTTAAAATTGAGGCCCAGAGGAAAATTCAAGAGTGAAAGAACTAGTGGTGGGAAGACAAAACAAAGAGATTCAACGGTTTGCCAATAGCCATAATACATGTAGGTTCTTGAGCACAACCAAAGCTATCTATGAGCCAAACACACAACTAGTGGTTCCTCTGAGGTCCAAGGATGCAAAAAACAATCATAAAAAACAGATCCATCACCAATGACCAGTGAAATAAGTACTTTCAAGAGCTCTTGAACTGAGATTCTAACGTCAAAGACACTACTACTGAAGTCATTCCACACCACCCCATTAAGCACTACTTTGACTCTGCAGATAGACCAGGTTGGTGACTGAAATCAAGGACAATAAGAAGTCCTTTAGGTATATAGAGAGCAGGAGGAAGACCAAGGAAAATGTGGGGCCTTTGCAGAATGCGATGGGACAACTGATACAGACAGTCAGGAGAAAGCTGAATTCTTTAATGAATACTTTGAGTCGGTGTTCCTGCATACAAATGGCGGTCGGCCTCCTGGTTGGATACTGGACGGATGCGCAGGGTGGGCGACTGCCAACCAATGGTCAGTGTCGAACTGGTGAGAAAGCACTTAGAGCAGCTGAATGTCTTCAGGTCAGCAGGACCAGATGGACTACACCAGAGAGAGCTGAGGGAATTGGATGGTGTCATTGTGGGACCATTGGCAAAGGTATCTAAAGACCTGTGGTGCTCAGGACAGGTCCCGGAAAACTGGAAAAGGGTCAATGTGGTGCCAATCTTTAAGAAGGGGAGGAGGGAGGATCTGGGAAAATATAGGTCAGTAAGTTTGACCTTGATACCAGGTGAAATTTTTGAAAAAAAAAAGTCCACTTGTGAGAGACTGACAGAAAGAGTGATGCTGAAGGACAGCCAACATGGTTTTGTTGTGGGCAGGTCATGTCTGACCAACCTCATCTCATTCTATGATCAAGTAATGAACCACCTAGATGTGGGAGACATGGTTGTCATATACTTGGATTTTAAAAAGGCCTTTGATATGGTCTCCCATGATGCTCTTATAAAAAAAACTGGGGGATTGTGGGCAGGCAGAGTCCACAGTCAGGTGAGCTGGGAACTGGCTAAGGGGTTGAACTCAGACAGCATTAGTAAACAGGTCTTAGCATGTTGGCGAGAGGTGGCCTTTGGTGTCCCACAAGGTTCGGTTCTTGGCCCTGTGCTGTTCAACATCTTTATCAACTATTTAGATGAGGATGTGGAAAGCATACTGGCCAAGTTTGTAGATGACACCAAGTTATGGGGAAAAGGGGTCATGCTCAGGGATAGGATGTGGATCCAAGCGAACCTGGACAAGCTGGAGCAGAACCAGGTGCACTTCAATAAAGATAAATGCAGAGTGCTTCATCTAGAGAGAAGTAACCAGCCCCATAAATATAGGTTAGGAAGAGATATCCTGGCCAGTACAATGGTTGAACGGGACCTCGGGGTTATGGCTCAATAGGATAAACATGAGCCGCCAGTGTGACGCAGTAGTCAACAGAGCTAACAGCATACTGGGATGCATTAGCCCAGTGGTCTCCAACCTTTTTAAGTAGGAGATCACCTTTGGCATTTAAAAGCAACCCAAGATCTACCATGCGCTGCCACTGCTACCCCCCACCCAGAAGGTAATTCGGGGGGGGCACAGATCAAGGCAGAGGGAGAAAAAATGGGGGGGGGGGGGGGGAGAGAAGAAATGTGCGATTCCACCAATAGTCTTTAGCACCTACTTCAGTTATTACACATCTCATTGCTGACAGATTTTCATCTGGAGTCAGCATCCAATATTGCATGGACAGGAATCTCTTTAACATTAACAGGTTACATTCTAAATCCAAAAAAAAAACTCAACACCTCCATTACTGATCTTCAATACACTGGTTATTGTCTTGTGTGTGCCCACTTAACTGAAGAGCTCCAGGTCACTCCTGATTGTTTCTGCGAAGCATGAGAAATATTTGGACTCACTATCAGCTTCACAAAAACTAAGATCCTTTACCAACCGACTACAAACCAACCAGACTGTCACTCAGATATTAGGAGGACTGCTGATAACAATCCCTGTGCACAAGTATGACATCATCACATCATCTCTTTATATTTCACAATAAATAAAAGCTAACACTTTTTATCTTCTACACACTTTATAATTATTAATGAATGAGTCCTTCCAATGGCTCTGAGCAAGTAAAGTACTATAATCCCTATTTAATTGATGGCAAATCAGACACAGGGAGAGGTACAATAGTTTGCATAAGGCTATTGAGTGAACAATGGGAGAATTGGGATTAGAATTCAGAACAGTTCCTAGCTCCCAAACCATGATTCTTCCTGCCTTCTCATTTAAAAGAACAGACTGCTAAATGCCTAGTATCAGCAGATCATGGTGAAAGAAAGGGGAAAAATACCAATAGTAAATATATGTTTCTCCTTTTTTAAGTAAATAACACAGGCTTCTGCAAAACTGTAGTTTGTTGCCTAATTTCACAATCAACTACCTCCTTCAGTCCAAATGCTGAGCTTTGTGGGCAACTGGACTACCTGAGCACTTTAATGTTATTTAGTAAACAAACTGCAGACATCAATTTAACTTTAAATTAGCCTTGTCACCATTAAAGAGCTGTTGAGTACCACATCTGGACAACCAGATCATTTTCCTTCAAACTTGGGTCACTTGAGAAGACCTGACAGTCAAACTTCTAGTTATAGACACATCTTTTCAGGTTAAACTACCTAGGTATTCCCTCTGGAAAGTCATCCCTATGATACATATTATGTTCTCACCATTTCAGTGCGTGTCAATATGTATATGGTGTTACATCTTACAGTTCATTTTATTAAAATGCTTTTCTACTCTTAGTCAGTTGTTCCAATACTAGTAGAATTTACCTGTTATTTGGGTGGAAAGGGGACAAAAGAATATGACTTCACTGCACAATTAGTTTGAGAGATCAGCATCTAGCTTTAAGAAGTCCAGGAACGAACAGCCACATTGAATGCCATACCAAAATTACTGTGTATGTATTGGCACTTCGCTCTTTATGAGCATGTTTCTGGGGCATATCACAGGATACTTTTGTGCTGCAATAAATTGAGTCACTACAATTTTTTCCCAGACCATTCTAGAAGTTTTCTGTCCATGTAGGCACATGTGGGGAAGCTTTGGAGGACTATCAGCTAGGTCTATCTCCTCATTGCAATATGGATTTGTTACCACAATGAGTGAGAGGAGAACCTGGGCTCTTAGCCACATTCCCAGCTGTGCCAATTAGCCTGGGTTGAAAGCACAGTTTAACTTGGCTGGGAGGTTTGTATGTGTGGATAGAAGAGGGGTTAGAGGCAACATCTGAATAAAAGCTCAGGCTGGCTCTGCAGTGAAGACATACCTCAAGAGAATAATCACATTTCTCTTTCAGTGTTCTTACAGGCAGCTTGGCCTTTGAGAAAGTTTACTTTGACAAGAAGGTGGGGGATTTTTCAAAGATCTGTTTGTTCTAAAAAACACACATCTTAAAATTAAGAAGGTTCACTACAATAAGCTGCATATACTTTTCAGCCACTCAAGGATTTTCAAGTGGTTGAAGGTACATAGTGCCTAAACTATGGACAAGCCCAGAAATACATGTATGTTGTGGCTTGTTCTTAAGCAATATACTAATGTTAACTAGCTTTTGCCATAAAAAAAAAAAAAGAAATAATAGTAATCCATTGGAAAAGAGAAAGGGAATGTTAATAAGCTCAAGTATTCAGTATGACATATGATAAAGCCAGATGCAACCACACCTTCTATTCCTGCTTTCCCTCCAGTCTTCTTCCCTTTGTGTGTGTGCCCACATCTAAGTATATGTCCTTCATTCAGTTCACACAAATCAGTGAACTGCAAGAGCATATACCTATGCCCACAGCAGGGGGTTTAATTAACTGTAGAGAGGACAAAGATAGCTCTGGAACCATCTTTCCTGTGTATAAGGGGCATCAACGAGGCTAATATTTAAAGAAAATCATGTATGAATACAGTAAGTTTTCCATCCATCCTCAAAAAAAAAAGGGATCAATAAAGAAAATACAGGCTTAAGAGGCAACATTAGATTGGTGCGATTAAGTAGGCCTCATATCAAATATTGATGCTGAAACACTGAAATTATATTTCTGTTTAGGACTTGCTTTCCAGATGGAGAAATTAGACTCCAAAGCTGCTTCTATACAAAGAATATTCTAAAATTCCCACTGCTCTGTAACACCAGGGTAGTTCCTATACAGTTACCAATGCTTGGGTGCACCTGCGAAGATTGGAAGTTTGTTTTTATTTAAGCAGAATTTATTGACAATACTTTAAAACACTATTTATTTACTGTTACAACTCCACTGCTGTTAGGATCTGTGGGTACATCTAAACATGAAATTAAGGAGAAACAAACTTCAGAGCTGTTTGAGCCAGAGTAAACTGCTCCCAGACACAGTGTCTACACATGCGCCAGGGAGAGTAGCAATTTGAGCCAGGGCAGAGCAGAGCCAAACTGGCAGAGGGCACAGGGGGTCAGCTCTGGGTGGCAGCGTCAGGTGGTGGAGAGGCTGGCTGGGGCACAATGATGCTGACCCTGTGGAGCCCTGAGGGTGGCTAAGCAGCAGGCAGGAGTCTGGCCCCTGCCTGGTTACCAGTACTATCTTATCGCAAAATTAATTAGTTTACTGCACCGTAATACCAGCATACATGTAGATGGTGATGCTTTACAGTGGAGCCAATTAGTTTACTCAGCAGTAAAGTGCACGCATAGATGCACCTAGTGGTGTTATAACAGCAGTAAATACAACTGGGAAATTTTTTAAAATGCTAATACAGATAAGGATTTCAGAAGCGGTTCTAAAAGCAGAGAAGGAGAAATCTTTTCTTGGCTGAAAAATAAATGAACTTATTGAGACTTATGGCGCACACTCATGCAAACTGAAACTTTATGTACAGTGTTAATGGACATACTGAATCCCTGGCATTTTCATTCAAAAAACTAGTTAATATTAATATATTGACTTTTGGCAAAAGCTGATAGTAATATGCATTCAGGAAACATACATACATCCACCAGTCTCTAGCAAAGGCTAATGGTTCGTAGGTGTGTATCACTGAACGCAGGTATGCTATAAACTGAAACCAATGCTACATGCGATTCACAGACGTATATCATGACCACTTATTTCTGCATCTCTCAAAACAGTCCTCTAATAATATTCTCCTTACAGTATACACAACATGAGGAGTACACAATTCCAGTGAAACAAGGAATGAGAGTAGTAATAAAAGTGGGCAAAAAGAAAAGGAGTGTCCTTGGAGTTTATAACCAACATTCCCTGGTAAAGAGGTATGCAAAAGGAACATGAGAAAAGGGAACAGAAAATTCTGGGGAAAAAAACAGGTCTGATCCAGAATTAATTATGCAAAGGCTTCTGAATTTGGCTCCATGTTAAGAGGGCCTATTCAGAGGAGAGATTAATTTGCCACACAAGACCTACCCAAACTTATTGCATAGCCAGTAAGTGAAAAGCAACCAAAGGTGTGAAGAGTCTCCATCTCCCATGTTTCAATAATTTTGTTTCTTACTGCTATCAGGCCATCATTCACATCTAAGAGTTAATATGCCATGGGAATTTATCCGGCTCAAAAGATGTAATCAATCTGCTATGTAAAATGAGGAACACTGGACCCAACCTATGGCCTAACTTGTGTTTAAGAAGTTACCTAGGAAGTCTAAGCTAATAAGTACTACCACACAACATTTCCTATTTACTCCATGTTGAGAAGATGTCAAAACATATTGGAAGCCTCTCCCTGTCTCTCTCTCACTCCTTAGGATTTTTGGAAGGGGGGGGGGGGGGTGGAAATGGAAGATAACTTCCCCTCCCTCTTGACTGGCAGTTTTGTTTTTTAAATTTTCAAGGCTGTGGTTCGTTTCTTCCTCTGCCTGGCTTAACCTCCAGAACAGAACTGTCAGCTAATGACAACCCAATACTGCTGGGCAACTGCCCCTTTAAAATTCTTCTTGGCTGACAGACTGCCTGGGAAGGACCTGTCCCATATTGGTATGCAGGGAAGAACTTACTGAGCATGCTCTGTGAAGTTTCTCTGACAGCTTTCCCTGGAGCTCCTCTGTTATATAAAGCAACAAAGCTGGGCAAAAGGGGAGCCTCCACTCTTGGGAAGAGAAAAAAAATTCAAAGAACATTATGAAGTCCTGCCTGGGATGATGCTTGATGTATTGGATCTATATCCAAGAGATGCTCCATGCTTCTGTCATTGTTTTTTTTACATTGGCAATACTTGTACAACTTGTTCTAGCATTAAAGTGTTTTGGAAAACGAATAAAGCAGAATGCTTAATTTACACAGCTGGTACAGAAGGACAATTCTGCCCCAAAGTATGAAGTAGCCCCTGCAACTTCGAGCCCAAACAGACTTTAGAGTTTCTGATTCAGAGTGCAATTTCTGCTAAACAACACAGCTCACTTTCTGAACCTAATTTAGTTCTACTCTGAAAAGTGACTACAATAAAGCAAATCATTTTTCAAACATATCTGTCCTCACGTGCATTTCAAGTCTAAAGTCTACTGACTTGAGTGAGAAAAAAATCGTTATTACTATTTCTTTCTTGTGTTACACATGCAAAGCTGATGCAACTCAGAGGGAAGGAACTGAATTCTTTCTGACTCATGCATAATCAGCAAATTTTTTAACCAAGTTCCAAATGTGGAGCAAATTCTGCCCTTGATTACCCCTCTATGACCCAATTAAACACAACAGCAGATATGCCAGATACAATCTTTCCCTGAAGGCTTTTGGCCCTTTCTACAGAGAAAGTCCTCTTGTTCTGCTAAGGTCTCGCACCATGAGTAAATTTAAGATGAAATTAGAGAGAGGTTTTGAGAAACAGTTTTGTTCAAGGGTGGGCAAATATATAACCTGTGGACCAGATCCGACTTGCAGCAGGTCCCTTGGTCATGTCTGGCCCATGGTGCATCCTGTTGCCCTTGGGTGCGCAGGGGAGCTGGGGGAGCTCTGTGGCTGCACTGCACTTCCAAGCAGCCCAGGCAGCGGCTCCATCCAACTGGTCACAGCCCCATGGTACTGGTGGGGACCTGCACACACAGTCCCAACCCCAGACTGCTCCGGACTCAGCCCAGCTGAAAGGGATCAGCTGGAACCTGGGCGCACAGTCCTGACCCTAGCCCACCCCACACCTGCTCAGAACCACCCACCCATGCTAAGTAGCAGCTGGGCAAAAGCTGCTGCTAGGCGTAGAGAAAAAGCAGCTGCCTCCCACTCACCACTGCCGGACCCTTCTTGCTTCAGTCTCCTGGAGCCCATGCCCAGGATGCCCTGCAGCTCCTCTCTGCCATCCCTGCCACATCTAGGCCATCCAGAGGGGCAGCAGTGGCACTGGAGAAGTGCTGCAGGGCAGCCCAGACGCAGGCTCTGAGCAGCTGCAGCAAGAAGGGCCCAGTAGCGGTGAGGAGGAGGCAGACATTTTTCCCCCCCTGTGCCCAGCAGCAGCTTCTGCCCAGCTGCCACTGCTCAGCATGGGCAGGTGGTCTGGAGGAGGCATGTGGTGGGCTAGGGTTGGGGCTGAGTGCGTGGGTTCCAGCTGGTCTGGAGCTGGTCCACTCCAGCTGGGGCAAGTCCAGAGCAGGCATGGGCCAGGCCGGGAGCAGGACTGGGGCTGTGCATCTCCTCAGC
Organism: Alligator mississippiensis; assembly: GCF_030867095.1. Taxonomy (NCBI): domain Eukaryota; kingdom Metazoa; phylum Chordata; order Crocodylia; family Alligatoridae; genus Alligator; species Alligator mississippiensis. Next base: position 226,729,063 of record NC_081825.1, read on the forward strand.
TGGTGGTGTGGAGGAGCAACGGGGTGCACAGGCTGTTGCTGACCAGCCCACGACAGCTCACCAGAACTGTCTATGTGGCCCATGGACCCAAATAATTGCCTGCCCCTGGTCTTGATCATTAGCATGGTCTACACCAAGGTGGTAAGCCCTGCTTAGGCTCCAGAGAATGCACTACCCACCCATGCCTACAGGCACACTCCAAGCCCAGAAGTAAGCCAGTGAGTCTGCTCTCAGGTCATCCCCAGTGACCTCTCTCAATCACAGTGGAGACCCAAGTCCCAAGAGCATCTACAGAGAGACCCCCTGAAGTGGCCTGATTGGCATGCCTGCTGGTGTAGGTAGGCAGGGTGTGCTGGCACACACTACCACTGTGAAACAGACAAGCCCTCAAAAATTTCTTCCCTTACACAAACACAGAACATAAGAACTGTCATTTACTGGGTCAGATCATAGGTCAGGGCTGGCAACATTTTTGGGCAGAGTGCCAAAACACCGGCAACCTTGATTTGTAAGATGTTAGTGTGCCAAAGTCAAACAGTGCAGGAGCTGCAAGGGGCCTGATCCCTGTTGTGGCAATGCAGCCCCAGCCCCCTCCTTACCATCTGCCCTGAGGGATGCATGCCAAGAAAAATCTGTGCGCCATGCTCTGGCACCTATGTCAGTGGTTGCCTACCCCTGGCATAGGTTCATCTTGCCCAGTATCCTGCAATACAGTTATGCTCTGCTCAGTGTCCCCCTCCAAATCTCTTGTTTTTAACCTATGACCTCATTCCACTTCCTGTTTTCTTCATTGTTGTCCCAAGAACTTAGCTGATGTGTCCCCAGTGGCCTCCCTTCTTAAGGGGAACTTACAGAATCCATGATGGGCTATGAGCCACGATCTTTTCTTGGTACATCAAATAGGTCTGTGTCGCACAGTGGCAAATTGTGGATGCTGAAAGGGAGACTCAACAAGGTACAAACAAGGGTGTTCCCCCATGTTTCTCTCTCACTTGCAGCCTCAAGCATTCAAGATACAGGAAGTTCTAATTCAGAGGTTGTACCCCTAACTCCCATGCTCGATAGCTACTGATGCACCCTTTCTTACAAGAATTTGTCCAATCCCTTTTTGAATCTGGTTCAACTGTCAGCTTCCAGCATCTCGTGACAATGAATTCCATAGTTTGGGCATTTTGACATGTGCTCCAGCAGTAGGGGTAGGGGAGAGCCATGCCAATTAAAGCACCACAGCATCTTGTGCATCAGCGTTCCCATGATTCAAAATGGCAATGGGGGTGCTTTAACTAAAGCCCACTGAATGAGCTTTAGTTAAAGGGCCCCTGCCTTGATTTTGAAGCACAGGGATGCTGATACACAAGATGTGAAAGCTGGCTGGAATGTGCTAATTAGCATGTTCTGGCAGACGATTCATTGAGTCTGCTCTGATGCGCTGTAATAGCAGTGCATCAGAGTAGCCTCCCAGTATGTCTATAGGCACCCTTTAATTCTATGCTGTGTTGAAAAGAACTTCTTTTTGTTAGTTTTAAAACTTACTACCTACTAGTTTCATTTTGCAAACCCCACTTGTACTGTATTGTGAGACAATAAATTCCTATTTACTTCACCATTTAGTATTTTGTCAGCCCTTGTGCATCTCCCCTCCACACATTTTTTCCAAACTGAATAGGCCTAACCTCATTAGTCTTTCTTCATACGAGTGCCCCTCCATATCACTAATCATTCTTGTTACACTTCTCTAGTATAACTCAGTTCTTTTTCTGAGAATTTTTCTTGCGTGCTTTACCTATTTTAAGTATTTATATTTACATACATTTGCATTCTTCGGATTCATTAGTTCAGTTTGGAATTTGCTATGAGAAGCAATTAAAGACTTGGAATTTCAGGTTGTACCCATTATCAAAAAGCACACACTTTTCAAAAAACCTTTATTTTCTGTGCCCTGCCCTCTTTATTACAAGCTTAAAGTTTGTACCAGTTTACCACTTCTTCAAATGAATTCCGTGTGAAAACTGTTTCAAATAGCTTGCCTTTTGGTGTTTCCCTTTGACATTTTTGTGTTGAATTAATCCTACTCTTTATTTTAATTTAATCTCCTTTATTGTTTTACAGCTTGAAAAAAAACGATGAAAAAACCCCATAGGAATAGCGTTAAAAATATACCAGTACATCAGACGTCGTGTTTTTAATGAGATTACCTGTATTTATATATTGCCTAATAAACCATAAAGTGTCTTTGAATTTTATGTTCTTGGCCATACATACATTTTCTCTCATTTATATGTGCACTGCATCCCCTCCAAAAAACCCCACCTACATCAACGGAATACCAGAGAAGTTAAAAATTCAAGCACACAAATTAGAAAATGTTACATTTAGAATGCTTGAACAGCCTTAGTTCTATGCATCTGTACATATGTCTAGTAACATTTAATAAGAAAATTTGTTCCTGTAGGGGAAAAAAAAAAAAAAAAGTATACAATCAAGTAATTAAAGACAACAGCAAAATACATAGATACAAAGGGGAAAAAATACAGTTCTACAGACAACCATAAATCTGGTATTTTCAAACTTTAGAGTCCTTGACTTAATCTAAATGTATTTTAAATAGGAGTTATTTGTAATTTTCCTAAAAGATTTTTTTTTTAACAAAGAAAGATAAAACACAAATTTTATCATGTTCACCTGTAATGATTGCAACACTCTAGGAAGGCTTGAACCCCGAATCTTCAGGACTACTACACAATTGCCGCCATGTGAGCCTAACAAATATATCAGTAAGTAGCAGGAGACAGTTATTATCCTATGTGGGGGGAAGGTGGAGGGTAAAATCTGTCCTAAATATATACAACTCCTCACACTGCATCACTAGGACTCAAGAGCACTTTTGCCCTTAAAAGCATCCCTGGAAAGGAGAAAGAATTCCTGATTCTATATGTGGGATCTGAGTAGATTTATAGGGAGAGAAAAAAAAAACTGGTTCCCATTTTCCCCACCATGCAAGACCACTCCTGTTTCTTTTAGTGACCCTGGGAGTTGGGAGGCCTAGGCCAAGGATGCTGAATTTGTAGCCTGCAACCCACAAGGGATTAATTTATTGGCCCCCAGGCTCCTGCCCATCCATTACTCCCACACTGCTCTGGTTGCTGGCTGCTATCTAGAAATCTGTACTAGGTGGCTTTGTTCCTAGGAGATACAAATTCCCATGGGAATGGAAATCAGAGCCCACAGCACACAGTGCTATGGAGGGGGTCAAGGGCCTATGCACACAGTGCAGTACAGCAGCAGGGGGAATAGTGTTCCCACGTAGCATGGTGCAGCACAGCACAGGGAGGGGTGTGCCCATAAGGCCTGTAGCCCTGGGAGGTACCTGGCCCATGCTGGTGTGGCCTACGCAGTTTGCAGCCGCCAGCTGCTTGCAAGTTGGACAGTGCTGGTGTAGGCAATTCAAACTATGCCACAGGGCAAGTAAGAATGGAAGGGAGAAACAGCCTAGCTCACCTCACTTTCACACAAATGCTCTTGCAGCTCCCTCTAGCAGCACCTATTTCTAGTACAAGGTGGTGGCATAAGCCCAACTTGAAACGTTCCCGTTTTGTTTTTTGTTTTGCTTTGTCATGTCGCCTAAGTTTTCCCAAGGAATGTAAGCAAGAGAGCAGAAAATGACCATTTTAAAGTTTCTCAAACAAAGAAAAAAGCATTTTGTCTAGCCTGAGGGCTCTCTCTCTGCTGACTATCAAATGTCTGCTGCAAACAATGGACGTATGAAAGCTGTTTAAGAGCAGTTTAGACACTGTACCACTCACAGGTTGAAGAGGTCCAGGACTGGATCCAGGGGGGAGTTTAAGGGTGCAGCTGCACAGACAGTGCAGTTGATTCCTAATCCACTGAAGTTAAAAAAAGCAACTAACGGAAAGGGACAGCCACATTTCAATCCAGGTGGAGCTGAGTGAGACAAATGACTTCATGGATGTTTACTCTCTACTTGATTTCTGCTAATCTCTTCACTATTCGGGTGTTAACAGCCCTTGATCTTCTTCTAATCAAGTTAGCCTTTCTTCTACAATTATCCTGTCTGTTATCAACTCCTGGTAATGTTTCTCTGCTCACCCTCGCAGCATGTCCAATAAAGGGGTGCTCTTACCTAGGAAGCTTTACTAAGTGACTTTGTTCCTAGGGTACTCAAGCTCAAAAGAAATCAGAGAGGGAAGAGAGAGGTAGGGCTAAAAGTAGGCTGAGCTGTGCAGTGGCATAACAGTCAAAGGCAGGAGGGATTTGCAAAGGCAAGGTGCAGAAGTAAGTAAAGAAATCTCTTCCTGGGGTTTTCATTGCAGCAGATAAGAGAGGCTACGGAAGGCTGAACCAGTGGTGCAACCAGGGTGGCATAAAGCGGAGCATGAGTGGATGTGAGAGTTGGTCTTCCCACATAGAAGTGCTGGCAATAGCTAATGCAAATTCTTCACCTGACCCCAAATGTTTGTATCTGTACGATGAGGGTGGAAGACACTGGAGGCCACCTATAAACATGCTGGTGGGGGGAGAGAAGGGGAGAAGCAGCTACAGCCCTGCCCCAACTACCCCATGGTCAAGGGCTATGAGGGGCAGAAGGAACTGTTATACAGGAGTTTTGTGGGGAAGGGATGGGACACCTGGGGGCCCCAGGAGGCCAGATTAGATATCAAAGGTACCATGGGGCAGGGGGGGAGGGGAACCTGTGGAGCAGAAGGGTGTGGGAAGAGAAGGGGTTGGGGCATGAGGGAGGTTGGAAGCAAGAGAAATTGTAGGCAAGGAGTGTGAGGGGCTTCAGTAAAGGGGCAGGGGAGGAATGCTCAGAAGAGCAAGAGAGAGCTCAGTAGGGTGCAAGGGGGATGAGTCTGAGAAGGATGCAATGGGATTCATGAGGGCAGTGAGGCAGCAAAGTAGGACAGTGGACCACGAGGGGAACAGTGGGGTCTGATAGCTATGAGGCACAATGGGGTGGGGCTAAGCAAGGGGCTATGTAGAATAACAGGGGATAGAGTAGAACCAGGGGTTATTTTAGGTGGCAAGGGCAATTACATAGGGATCTACCAAAATCATGTTTTCACTATTTTCACAGAAAATGTGAAATCAGGTTTTTCCCGGGGGGGGGGGGGGGGGGGGGGATCAGAGAAATCCATGAAAAAAAGGGAGACCCGCAATAAAGCAAGGGAAAAAAGCGGGGCTCTGTGTAGAAGTAAAAGGATTTTTTCTTTCCCGGGAGCAACAGCTGCCCCCGTTCCTGGCTGCTGATTGGGCAAGAAGGCTGCCCTTATGCAGTATCTCAGCCCTCCTTTTTTTCCCCACCCCCCTCAGCAACCACAGCAGCCTGGCCTCAATTTGGCCCCAGGCTCTGCAATTTGAGTATATCCCTAGCAATACACAAAGGGCAGTGAAGGGTACTTTGGGGCAACAGTAGAGTGTCTGAGGAACTCCTGTCTGGGGAGTAAGGGTGGGGGAAGAAGGCAGCTGTACTCCCCAGCACCACGTGCCTGCTGGCAGTCAGCTCAGCCCCACGGACTCAGTATAGTGTTTCTGCTTAGATCATAAACTGATTAATAGAGCCCTAGCCCCCTAGCATATTAGTAAAGCTTCTAGGGATGTACCAATAGAGATTTTGGGGGCCGATACCAATAGCTGATTTTTAAGGAAGCATATCGGCCGATACCAATCCAATTTCCAATGCAGCTGCATCCAGCTGGTAAGTCTGTTGTGGTGGAAGGGGAGGGAAGAGAGGGGAGGAGGGAAGGGGTGTGGGGGGGGGGGCCAGATCAACACCCCCCACAGTGAGGGAGCGGGGCTGGGACAGATGCTGCCCAGCAGGGGCAGGGCAGGGTGCGGGATGGAGCCACAGCTCATCTGGGGGGCACAGGGGGCACTCCCACCACTGCATATACCCAGGCAGGACATGGGGGTGGGGAGGGGTGGGCATGAGCCCCCTGGATCAGCACTGGGCAGGCAGGCTACAGTTGCAGGCTGGAGCTACAGCTGCACCAGGCTCCTCTCAGCAGGGGCTGGGCTTGGGGCGGACAGCGGCAGCAGGAGGGGGCTACAGGGGAGGCTGCAGGCACCCCACATTTCACTGTAGACACCCCAAAACCTCCTCCCAGCGCCACCACCACCCACCTGGCACAGCCCCGGCTCAACCCCTGCTTACACCCACACGCTAGGAAGAGCTGGGGCTGCGCTGGGTGGACAGCAGCCATGCTGGGAAGGGGGCTATGGAAAAATTTGGGGTGGCTGCAGCCCATAGCCCCTCCAGCGCCACTGCCACCCACCCCAAACCCAACCCCCCACCAAAAGGAGCCTGGCGCAGCCCCAGCTCCAGCCTACCCACCCCACGCAGATCTGGGAGGCGCACACACACTGCCCCCTGATGAGCTGCGGCTCTATCCTACGTCCTGCCTCAGCACAGCAGCGCCTGCCCCAGCCCCTGCCCCACTCCCTCCCTCACTGCTGGGGCCCTGATCTGCCCCCCCCACACCCCTCACATCCCACCACAACAGACTTAGCTGCACACAGGACTCCAAGCTGCCATGCTGTGCTTGCTGCCTGCATGCTGTGCTGTGTCTGCACACATGCACGAGCATTTATTGGCCAAATTATCAGTCACATGGGGCCAATTTCTGGTGCAACCAATTTCCTTTATATCTGCGTTGATCCAATATCAGACCAATGTATTGGTACACTTCCAAAAGCTTTTAGGTTTCTTTTTAATTGGAGAAACATATGCACTGTGTTAGGGAATGATGCACCACAACATACCACCTGCACCCTATCCCTCTTGTCAAAATCCTAGATTCATCCATGAAGAGGTCCACTCTCTCTTGGGGACAGAAATAAGCACTTACCACCGGGGAGATATTGTGCATTTAGCATGTAGGCCTGCTTTGCCAAAAATATGGAGTCGTAAGGTCTCCTAAGGTGAACTCAAGCACACACCAAAAAAACCCAAAAAAAACCAACACATCTAAGCTGCACCATTATTCAGAAAGCAAAATGTGCTTCTGTAGCTAATCAGCTGTACAGGGCAGCATGAGGTGTGGTTAGGCCATTTCCCAGCTCATTTCTCTTATTCTCTTATGTCCTAGGAAAAGAGAACCTTTCCTCCAGGAAAGAGAAAAACTAAAGGAGAACAAAGGGGACATACAGCAAGGTGGACAGAACTATTCCTTAGTGGAATGTATGAAACAAAAATGATTCTTGAAGAAAGATCATAAGTAAAGCCAAAATTAAAAGGGCAACCAGCAGTAAAACTATTAACAATAGTTTGACTTGGGTGTTTCGGTATACAGTTGCTCTTCTCATTCTAATTGCACATATCATAGGCAAGTATTTTTTTCTGACATAAACAGATTATGTGTTATGACTTCTTCAAAATAAGAGATTAAGGTACAGTTAGCAATACAACTGCTGCCTTCTACTCCTCCTGTAGAGATACAGACAAAAGGAACCAATTGTAAATGGTCCAAGCCCCTACCCAACCGCTGCCCTCCCTCCCCAAAGGCATACTCAAATGCAGCCGTATAGAAATTCACCCCCATTCCAGTGGTCTGGCTTTATTTAATAACACAAACCCTGTACATAGATCTTGGCCTCAGCTTCTCCTCAAAGCTAACTGAAGAGATATGGCTTTCTTTCAGGAATGCCTCAGTCCTGCTTCTTGTTCCTTTTGGCTCCAAGATGCACTCCATTTCTATTCTAATCAAAGTTAATTGAATCAATCTTTCAGCATGACACAGCAGTAATTTCCCTGAATTTTTGGGTATGGACACACACATTTGGAGCCATTTCAAAAGGGGAGTGTTTCAAAAGGGCAGCAGCTGCCAGTTCAAAAATTGTTACTTCCAGCATGCCAGGAACAATACAAGTGTACAACAGTACAAGTGTAAAGGCACTCCAACTTTAATACTAGATGAAGCAGTGTTAAAGTTGAAGCAATTTTGCTCCATTTTTTTTTTTTTTTTTAAATCATTCTCTGCTTGTCCCCACATAACAATTAGAACATAGCAGCTGCTGCCCTTTTGAAATGCTCCCCTTTTGAAGCTGCTCCAAATATACATATGTCCATACCCTTAGTAAAAAGTTTTGGAAACCAAGCCTAGAAGATCTGAAAGGAAACCTACATTTCAAAACAGGGTCCCAAACTCGGTCACCATTTTTATAACTGCAAAGGGCAGGGAAGTATTTACCTGAACACATTTAATCCACTGGTTTCCAAAATACATTCATAAAAAGGAAATGCTAGGTCACTGGACACTACGAGATCACTGATGAACATCCTGTATCAAATGTGGGGAGGAAATACAATGAGTAAGATTTTTTTTTTTTATTGGATTTTCAACTCCTATGTATACATACACCCCCCCAAACAAAACAAAATGACATCTAAAAACAAAACAGCAAGTAAGAAATAATTCACTTAACAGGTGTGATTATATATTTAAATACACACACGTACACACACACACACACGTGCATGCATGGACAGAGTCCCCTGTGGTTCAGTGGTCGAATCCTTGTCTACCACACAGGAAACCTGGGTTAGATTCTCAGACACTTATACAACTACAGCCAGGAGGCACCAAACATCTGGACTCACTCTGGCCTTTGGATTCCGTCTCAGTGGCCTAAAGTGAGGATGGAAGGTCTGGGCAGCCTCCACTAGTCCAAAAATTCCTGCCCAGGCATACGCATCGAAGGTCTGGTCTCATGCATACACCATGATCCAGGAGGATCAACAGTTGACACCACCATATTATACACACACAGACACTCATACGAGAAAGAAAAGAGATCCAAAGGCGAAGGCTAAAACGTCAAACTGGGTAAAATTACCTTTGGTACTCTAAAGGATACTGTGAAGTTCTCTGTGCTATATTAGCCCAGCACTTTGGATGTACTAGGACCTGTAGGTAGTATGTGGGACCCTTTGCATACCTCACATACACTTTGGAAAAGGTCTTTGTGCCAGCCCTAGAGTCTGAAGAACAGTAAGCAAAGTGGATAAGCAAGAGCCCATTTTCACAGTAGTCCTAAAATCAGAGGAAAAAACAAAAAAAGTGTCAGATGTTGTGTTAAGTTATGGCTACTCCTCCAGCCTATGGGCTGGACTGAAAAATACACAAGACTGGTATCGTAGTCCTGAGTTCCAACCTGGGTTTTATAGCTTAAATTCAGTCCCACTCTCCTTTTGCCCATGCAGTTTGATTTACTCATATTTTATGTAAGTGAAAATTTCACCTTGTGGATCTTACTGTATTTAATATAGTTAGACTTTTTTTAATTACACATAAAAAATGTATTAAAAAAAATGAACCCTCAGTCTGAATTTTCTATGACTGCATCTGATGCAGTGAGCTTCAGCTTACAAAAGCTTGTGCTATAGATAGAGAGCGAGCGAGCGAGCGAGCAAGCAAGCAAGTCTACTTTGATTAGTCTATAAGGTGCAAAACTACTCTGCCTCAATTTCCTACCTTTAATCAGTGTATCACGTGAGCAGAACATTAATATTTTAAAAGATAAATAAAGAATGTGATGAATTTAAGACATCTGACCTGCTAAAATATTTTTGAAAGCTAAATGCTGGAAATGATTACATACAAGTCAATTAAATTGGTCTCTTTATAACTCAAAAGAGGGCAGGAAGGGAAGCCAACTCTGTCTGCTAAGTGCTACAAACCATTCATTAACTTTAAAAATAACTTCATGAGGAAGAGTAGTTTAATGAAGAAAAATTACCAAAACAACTGCCTTTTAAAGCACAAATATTCGTGTGTGTGTGTGTGTGTGGGGAGGGAAACGGGAGGAGGAAAAGGGAAATCTTTCATATGTAAGGTTTCAAGCAGGTTAGCAACTGTTATGTAAAACAATTTTATATAGATCTGCACCTGTGATGATTCCAGAATAAATGCTTCTTTGCATTTCATTGTGAATGAATGGCCAACTATGCTTTTCTAGAATAAAATAAAATAAAACCTTGTATATCACTATACCACGCTAAATACACTATCTGAAAAAGAAAGAATGCAGACATACCGTTTACTTATTTTTTGCTTCCTATATATGCAGCGTTGAGCTTTATTTTATTTGTATTTTAGTGGTACCTAGACGTTTCAATTGAGATCATGCTTCATTGCGTTAGGGGCTGTACTAATGTATAGCAAAAATAACTCCCAAAGAGCTATAAACTTTTTTATTTTTGGAATACCAAGGTAAAAATGTGAAGTCAGAGGTACTACACTAGTAAGAGATCTGCCCCTAAGTGTTTTTAATATTTGATAAATAAAAGAATGCAACGTGTTATTTGGAGTCTTTGGAAGACTATCTATGCATTGGTGCTAGGCTATTATGGAGCTGGACTCCATCAAGCCTTGGCTGCCATCTTCCTTCTCGCTGCAAGAGAGAACAGCCACATGCCAGTCCTTCATTTATTAAAAGAATCCTGTACTTACATGTGGCTTAGCTATAGAAAAAGCACTGTGGGAGCATTAGCAAATTGGATCAGATATGTTAAAAATTTATTTTGCAAGTAAACTAAAACTTATAACACTGTCACCCATTAACTTCCTGTCACTTATAAAAATTAAACCACTGGGCTTTTAATAAAGTGTTTTAGTTTTGTAATTAATGTTACAACTAAGTACAATAATTTTAAGAGGTTTGTGAAAAAAATGTGTTAAATCTAAAGAATTTCCCAGCTGTGGGTTTTTGTTAAAGGGACCTTTTTGTTGTCTGAGGACAGTGAATTTTGTTTGATAGATGGCAATGTATCACTAACATTTACATTAAAAATCTGTTTACATAGAAAGCATTAATTGGATTATAATGTGATGTGAAAGAGTATCCAGATTATTACGTTAAAAAGAAAGTAAGCATTGGTCAACAAAATTATAATGGCTGCTATCTCATTTAGGATCTGATCCAAAGAACAAAGCCAATTGCAAGATGCTCACCAATTCTGATAATCAGCAAAACTCATCTAAGATAGCTACACATGCATACAAAGATGTAACAAAAGCAGGTGGATATTTTAAAAACTGCAAAAATAAAACACTCCTCTGTTTTCAAAGGTATTTTTCTGCCAAACAATTTTCAAAACCATAAATTGCAGAGTGCTCAAAGATGTTTTTACATTTGAAGGTAGGTATAATCCCTAACTGCAGAGGGATTACCATGTCTCTTAATTTAGTTCTACAAAAGAAACTTCTTATAAATCTCCCCCAACCACTCCTATGATAGTAATGGTTTGGCTGGTGACTTCTTAAAAGAAATTACTAACACATATTAAGCAGACTTAAAAAAACCCCAACAAAACAAAACAAAATTTTACAAATAGGAATTACTCCAATTTGCTTTTGAAGTAGCAGTCCCAGTCTTGATAAAAATTAAACTGCTTTATTTAAGCATTAAACCCTCAAATTAGGGGCATCCAACTCAGACTCCATGGACCAGATGAGGTGCAGGGCCAGTCTGCAGGATGGACAGGGCTCACAGACCACACCCACGTGCTGGATCCAGCGGGCAGGATTGGTCCTCTGTGGATGCCACATGCAGCACCTACCCTGAACTAGCTGTGTGTTGCTTGCAGCAAGCGCATTGATTCCAACCCCACACGTAGCATGTGCCAACCCTGGCCCTGTACTCAGCATGCAGCACATGGGGTCAGTCCAGGGCACGCTCTACATGTACAGCATGCAAGGTTGGTCTGGGACATGTGCTTCTTTGAGGCACCCGTGCTGGACCAGCCCCATGTGCCCAAACGGATGTGCGGAGCTGGTAGATAGGCTCAATCTGAACCAGCCCAGAGCCAGTATACAGAGCCAGTATGACGCAGCAGTTGCATGCAGTGTACACCTCAGATTGGCCCTTGGCCCCTGCCCCCCCCACTCGTCTCTCACCCCCATCCTGCAGGCTTTACCAGATGGGCTCAGCACACAGCATAAGGGATTGAGGCCAGCAGGTAACGGCTGTGGCAGGCAGCACAGCAGGCCAGATGCTATAGCCCCACAGGCCAAATATCTTTGACACCCCTGCTTTAAAGTTACTTTTCATTACTAAAACTAGCAACTGCTGAAAGTGACAGCACCTAACAGATAGCCAGAAAATAGAAACTAAGAATAGGAGTTCAAACAGGGAAACAATTCTCTAAAGTCAGACATTAAAAAAATGGGCGTTCACTTATTTAACACAGATGGCCCCTGAAGGAGACCACTGTCAACTTAATAGATCAAGTTTTAAGTTCTTGTCTATGCCTACAGATAGAATTCCAACAGTTAGGATACAGCAGACTATTTCTCTCTCCATCCTTTTGCAAATGAGTTTCGATTGTTTAAAACAGGGGTAGGCAATTATTTCAGTTGGCGGACCACTTAACGGAGTTTTGGTGAGCTGTCAAGGGCTGCACACAAAAATATCATTTTAACCAATTATAGATGAAAACAAAATTGTATACTAAATACCAAACATCCACTATAACATATTTTAATTTTTTTTTAATTGTTCTGATTTATGTTTATTTTGAGTTGCATACCTAGATATGATTACATAATAGCTCAAAATAAAGTCTTACTCTTGTATATCGTGCAGAGCAGGTATGGTGGGGGAAGAGAGGGATGTGGGGTGGGTGTGCAAGGGCAAAGGCACATGCGTGTAGGGGGCTGTCCATGCACTAGATCCTGGGAGCTGGCTGGGGTGGGAAAGAGGGTAGGGAAGCACATGCAGCAGGGCTCGCCCAGGCATCGCAGCATAGGTGTGTCACAACCCAAAGTTGTGGTTTTTGTTTGTGTGCGCGCTTCGGCACCGCTAAATTATTTTCCCGCCATTTGTCGCTTTCTTTGCACGGTAGAGTTCTCTGCTGCGAGAGAGAACTCTGGTGCAACGGTGGATTTCCCACCAAATTACAGCTTCTTTGCAGGGTGCATTTCTTTTGCATACTAGTGATACACGCTGCAAAGGAGTTCCCGCCATTTGTATTCGGATTCGCGCCACATTATTGGCCAATTCTGAATGTAGGCACACGTGGCAGCTAGCTATTGGCTTGCTAGCCGTACAAAAGGCTTGGGTAGCTTCCGCCCAAGTCGGAGGAGGGAGGGAGAGAGAGAGAGAGAGAGACTCAGTGTGAAGATCTCCAAGCGCTGCGGACCCTCGCGGACCCAACGCGCCTCTCCTAAGCAGGCAATAGAAGCGATAGAACTGAACCTACGGAGCTTTCACTTCTAGCCTCTCCCCGTCGCCGATCGCAATCCCAGACGTATCCCTTTCCTGTAACTTCGAACCCACGGAGTCTCAATTCCGGGGAATCCTTCGAACCCAACCGAACCGGACCCGCCGAGCCTAAACAACTCCGTGGGAGCAATCGAATTTGTCGTGTTCCTCTAGCGAGGATCTAAGCGGGAGCTGCGCCTGGAAATCTGTCCAGCCTACACCAATACCATCTTTGGGTGTAAGTAAACAATTGTTTCAATCAGCCATTACGCCTCCGTAACTAATTCTAGCTCGCGCGTACCAAACCACCCCGCGGTTCTCTCCAGCCCTGCATGCCCGGGCTGCTGGCCACAGCCCGCATGCGCGAAGACAGGCCCGGCTCGCCCCCGGCCCGCACAAGGTGCAGATGCAGTCTGCCCCCGCACCTCCTCCCCCATCTAGCCTGCAACTGCCCCTGCGGTGCTCTGCATGGGGTCGAACCCTACTCCTGCCCACACCCGATGGCACTGCCCAGGCTCTGGCCCCAGCCCTGGCACGAGCCAGCACACATAGCTTCCCAGTGGGGCTGCTCTTGCTGATGTTGCAGCTGCCCAGGTACTGCTCAGCTTTTCCCACCTCCAGTGGATCCTCTTCTTCCTCCTGCCCCTGCTGTGCTGCTCCAGGCAGAGAGAAAGCTGCAGCTGTGCAGTTCCTGCCCCAGAGTGCAGAGCTGCAGCTTCAGCTCCCAGCCGCCTTCTACCCAGGTGGACGGAGTCAGTGGAAGGCAGCCAGGAGCTGGAGCCCTGTGCACTGGGGCATATGCCACCTTACTGTATCTGCAAGTGTCCAGTGTTTAATCTTGGAAGCCCAAGGTTCTAGTTTGTTGCAAAAAGATCTACTAAGAAATAAGCAAATCCCACACACTGCCTCAAATACCTACTATTTCAGTGTTTTTTAGTGGGCCCACCTGATGACTAGGAAAAAGGCATGGCATGGTAGCACTTCAAGAGTTAGGTCTGCAAGGTGCCACCCTGCTGTGCCTTCTGGCTGACTTCAGACTATATAGCTAACTCTCTCTACTCCAGGGGCCAGCAATTATTTCAGGCGGAAGGCCACTTACTGAGTTCTGGCAAGCCATCAAGGGCTGCATGACAGGCAGCCAGGGGCAGATGAATATTAATTTTCTAAATTTTTTTAGGGGTCCCATGGGCTGGATAGAATGGCCTGGTGGGCTGCATCTAGCCCACGGACCGCATTTTGCCCACCCCTGCTCTACTCTCTGATAATTAGAAGCTCATAATGGACACAAGATCCATTGGCTATGTGGAACAGACAGATTTCCTTGTTGTTCCCTCCCCTCTCCAATACCTTTTGCTCGATGATACATGTAGCCATGATATTTATTTTGACAAAAATCAGACCTTTGCCAAGTGGCAGTCTCAATGCTTATTGCACAAGGGTGTTGAGGAGCTCTGTTTCCTGAACCAGAGGTCCTAAATTGACTTGGCAAGAACTGTACTGCATCTCCCTACAGTCTAGCATCAGAGGGAATATGCAAAATAAATTAAGACCTTGTAGAAGCATTCCAATTCCCAAATTTTCAGCAACTTTAGCAAAAGACAACACTGGTATCTGGACTACATGACCAACAGCATAAAGGAGATTGTGACACCCAGCAGGTGAAGATCAAATTGGGCCATATATTAAATCATTTATTTTTTCTGACACCTTCACTGGACATTCTATTCCTTAATCACATCTTCTCACTAGCCTCAGAAGTGTATCATTCATAGGTAGGAGCAAAATTTTTCTAAAACACCTCTCGGAACATTCAGCTCAAATATATTCAACTCAAGTGAGCACCATCAACTCCTACTATAGTTTGCATATAAGCCAGAAACTTCTCATTGTTAACAATATCAAAGGTAACTGACAGATATTTTATCAGCATACACATCCCATTTTTTCCAACTCAAGTCAGACTGATGATTTGAACGATCAGCATCCATGTGACAGCCTGGACGAAGAGCTATTTCAGTTCTGTGACCAGACAAAACTGCTCTATCTCCTTTGTGTGTATGAATACAGGAAATTCTTATAAAATGTTCCTCTCCTGGCACTGGAGAACTGAATTCCAAGCAGGTGAATAGTGACTGCCTCAGCAAATCTTGCCTCTCAGATACAATAAGAAAACAGGACAAATACATGTCTATGAGATTTAGGCAGTAGTCAGATGAGGTCAAAATGGTAATACCTGTATGTCTCCTGCAGCTTGTTTCTGCTACTGAAGATAATACAGTCCACTTTCATGTAAGATAGTGAAGCAGTGAAGAAAAACATGGCAATCTAGACTCTAGCATCAAAAAGGATGATAATAAGTATTCTTATTTGTTGGGGGCCTACAGGCTAGGATCTTTGAAATAAAAAATAAAAAAAAAAAGACACTGATGAAAACAAGTCAGTATGGCAATCTCTGTGAGCATGACAGAATGCATCTGTCTTCAAACTGTCACTAGTTGTATACAACTGAATCAAGAGCTTTCTTTAAAAAATGCATATATTTGCAAAGAGGAAACTAGCCTTCGTTTATGTTAAAATTCTCCCAGATTAGAACTCTCCTTTCCATTAACCATTAAAAAGTGCAAGTTCAGGGTCACTGAATTTAGAAATGCATAGACCAGACATTAAAATGAAGGCTCTTTCAGTACCTCTTTGTTCATCTTCTTCTGAAGCTCGTTAGAGTTAATGCCCAGTATCCATAATAAAAGATATCAAATTCACCCAAGGAACCTTGTCTGCCTATGTACTTAGACCAACACAGCTTCAACCTACACCCCTGCCCAGTATCCACACACTTGGTAGCTTAGAACAGTGTTGAGATGGAATTTATTGTTCAAAGTCATGCATATTCCAGAAACTGGACCTCAGATTCTAACTGTATAAAGCATTTAACAGACCTTTTCTTGTGTACATAACAACTGTTTAAAATGACAAAGGGAATGCCAAGTCTATGCGCACTGGAAATTCCCATAATAAAACCAGGGGTTTGGGTTGTAGCCGTGTTGGTCTAAGGACATAGGTAGACAAGGTTCCTTGGGTGAATTTGATATCTTTTATTAGACCAACCCAAATGGTTGGAGAATAGTTATTAAGCAAGCTTTCGGGTTCAAAAACCCTTCGTAAATTTCTGTCCAGAAAAACACCCTAATAAAATACTTCAATGTGGAGAACTAGAAGAATTCTTCCGACGCCTGCGCCTCAAAGAATATTTCCACGACCAAACTGAACCCACTCCCAACAACGCATCCTCTGAGAACATTCAGGAAAGGATCAATGCCAAAAAGCCCAAAAAAACATCAGATTGGACACCTTGCAGTGGACGAAACCCTAACCTTGACTGCTACATTGACTGCTTCAGGGAAAGAATGAACAACGAAATAATCAGCAACACACGCCACCACAACAACCTCTCTCTACCAGAGAAAAAGGCCATAGAATCTTTAAGATCTAACCACCAAACAGTAATAAAACCAGCAAATAAAGGAGGAGCCATAGTCATCCTAAACTGTGAGGATTACATAAAGGAAGCCAAGAGACAGCTCTGACACCACCTACTACAAAGAACTACAAGAAAATCCTACTCCCCTTTTCACCAAAAAAAAACTCAACAATACGATCAAATCATTTCCATCAAGACTACAAGAAAAACTACAGACCTTGATCCCCCCGCTACCTAACCCGGGGACTTTTTACATGCTCTCTAAAATCCACAAACAAGGGAACCCTGGCAGACCTATCATATCCAACCATGGGACCCTAACTGAGGAAATATCATGTTTCGTCAAATCAATCCTAAAACCACTTGCCACCCAGAGAGCAAGTTTTGTACAAGACACTACAGACTTTCTACAGAAACTTAAAAACATAGACCACCTTCCCAGCAACACACTCCTAGCCACCATGGACGTTACCAGCCTATACACCAACATCCCACACCAGGATGGCATCCATGCCTGCCTTACATATCTACAGGAACAAGATTACAACCCAGAATACAGACCCAAAGATATTACTGACCTTATACACTTCATCCTCACACACAACAATTTCACTTTTAATAATCAACACTTCCTCCAAATGATGGGAACAGCTATGGGCACTAAAATGGCCCCACAGTATGCCAACCTTTTTATGAACCACTTGGAAGAAGACTTCCTTAAGACCTGCACCATCAAACCCTTGCTGTACTTATGATACATCAATGACATCTTCATCATTTGGACTAAGAACCTGCAATCTCTGATTGAGTTCCACCAGAAATTCAACAGTCACCATCCCTCCATCCGATTTTCTTTAGAATACTCCAGCACCAACATCTCCTTTTTAGACACAATGATCAGTATCCAGAAGAGTAAAATACAGACCACAGTATACAAGAAACCCACAGACCAACATACATATCTGCACAGAACCAGCAATCACCCCAAACACACCAAAAAAAGCTGTGATATACAGCCAAGCCCTCAGATACCACCGCATTTGCACTGAAGAGAACACCCAGGATTGCCACCTCACCAATCTTAAAAAGGCTTTCACCCAGCAAGGACACTCCTGCAGAGAGGTAGATCGCATGTTTGAAAGAGCCACCTGGATACCACATGAAGAACTGCTGCAGTACAGAACAAAAACACCCACAAATCGCACACCGCTGGTTATGACATATCACCCCTCCCTTGAACCTGTACGGAAAATCCTCAAACAATTGCAACCCATATTGGAAAGAGACCCTATTCTTAAAAAGATCTTCCCAGAGCCACCCATCCTAGCTTTCAAACAAGCACCGAATCAGGCTAACCTCATCACCAGAAGCAAACTTCCTCAAGCCCAGAACACACCGAAAGGATCCAGACCATGCCAGGACAAGAAATGCAAAACCTGCCAACACATCTGGAAAATTTTCCACGGAAAATCTGAAAATCTTTCAAAGCGGAAAATTTTACAGTGCTTTATTTTTTTGTGGGAAGTTTTCCATTTCTAAAAATTCATAGTTTCATAAAATTTATTAATAATAATGAATGGATGCCAGTACAATATTAGGCAAGCTTGGGAGTTTCAAAGTTGTAATTAATGTTTTTCAGGTGATTATCCCTAGGAAGTGAGAGAGTACATATATGTTTTACTGATTTGTAAACAGGAGGGTAATACACTCACATAATAATCCAAAACCAAAAATCAAGTTATGAATTCACCTAATTGGCTGCGCAGGTCAAATGAAAGCTAAATGAACGCACCACTAAGCTTGTTTCTATTTCTCAAAATCTCTTGCTTCTGGACAATCAGTCAGAAGCACAATTAATGAAGATGCAGTGTGATGATAAGTTGCCCTTGCCCATGGACTCATTGGTAAAACCATCCTTTAGCAAAAGAGAATGTGGTTCTGAATCAGATTTGCCTCAATCTGATTCTGAAATGGAACTAGTAAGCAGTGCAAGTGATTCTACAGATAGTGACAGTGAAACTGGAGGCGCCACAATGTGCTCAGTGGAAGCCACCATGGCATATCATGCATAGTTCTTTGGGTGTGCTAAAATTAGCGTGTCAACAGTTTTCAGTGCCTTCGGGGCGGGGGGGGGGGGGGTCTTTAAATTGAAACAATGTAAGAGAAGTAAATGCTACTGTGCATTGTCTTTACATTTTAAGAAGTATTTCAATAAAAATAATTTCTTTCCACATAAAGCTTTGAATGTGTTTGAATATAACATTTAAACCATATTAAGTGTGCTGTATTTAATTGTTTTCCTAATCAAATATTTCAGTTCAAATACTTGTGGCTATTGGGACATAACATTAACATGGGGGTACTTTTTAGTTTTGTTTACTAAACACAAGTCAAATAAACATGTTCAGATCACACTGTATTTAGGGCATTGGAAAATTTTCCGGAAAACCCACATCTCCGAATAAAACAGACTTACACAACTTCAAAATCTGTGAACTACATTAAGGTGATCAAGTTTTACATGATATCCTAAAGGTTCTTTAAGACAGAATGAATGCTTGCTCTACATTCCATCCAGAAAGAGCACATACCAACTGCTGAAACTTCCTTAGCCTGACGAAGGGTTTTTGAACCCAAAAGCTTGCTTAATAACTATTCTCCAACTATTTGGGTTGGTCTAATAAAAGATATCAAAAATTCACCCAAGGAACCTTGTCTGCTCTACATTAATCATTTTCTTTGAAGCGTTGAAGTCATTGCGACTATCACAGTAAGTATGCAAGATTGGATTTTTCTGAAGTACAGTGTCCATTAGCCTCCTCATACAAAGGGTAAAGAAAGGGTAAGGCAACTGTGACCCTCAGTGAGCTCCCACAATTCAAAACCTATGGAAAACAGGAATGGAGGGAACATCAACACTGACCTCAAGACTGCAAGCACAAGAATATATACTGTGCAGTATTACTTTCCTCTTAACAGGGATCCAGGTTTTCCATTTCCCGTGGAAAGACAGAAAAAACTGCAGATTTTACCCTATACCAGAGGAAAACAGGGATTTTTCATTTTAAAAATCAGAGAAACCTGCGGCAGGGGACATGCGTAGGGAATGCATGCAGGTGCACATGCACCCCCTGAGCATGGCTGGAACTCTCGCCACCCTGCTGCTCCCCTGCTTACCACCGCCACGCTCCCGCCACTGCTGTGCCCCCAGATGTGGGAGGCACGTGTCATTCATGGCTGTGGATTTTGCAGTTTTGCAATAGTTCCAGCCTGCAAGGGGCTGGGAAGTAGCAGGACAGCAGTCAAGCAGGGGGCGCCATGTGCACGTACATGAACATGGCTGCCAGGCAGCCTGGAGAGCAGCTCCCGCAGGTAAGTGAGAGGGAGAATTGAGGCCCCTGTAGGGAGGGAGAGGGAATTGGGCAGGATTGAAGCTGGGGCTGCTGCCCAGGCAGGCAGTGCATGAGGCTTGTGGGGGGCTGCACTGCACAACTTCAGGGCCCTGGCAGGGGGGTGTGGGATGGGGCCACGGGCAGCCTGGCCTGTGGGTGGGGTGGAGGGACTGGCTCCCTGCCACTGCATGCACTCCCAGGGCAGCAGGGGGAACCTGTGCCCACCAGATCTGTGTGTAGGGCGGGGAGTGGCTGCCCACTGCAGGCTTGGGCTCTCACCCTGCTGCCATCCCCCTGGGCTTCCGCAGCCCACTGGGTGCAACCCAGCACTGCAGGGGACAGCGAGGCCTCACAGCATTCTCATTGCCACTGTGAGCTCCACACTACCCCGGCAAAGCATCCCCTGCGCACACGGCAACAGCAGGGGTGGCAGTGCAGGGCTGTGCCCCTCACTGCTGCCGTGTGTGCCGGGGATGCTTTGCCGGGGTAGTGTGGTGGGGAGCCACCCTCCCACCCCCACCCAAGTCTGCAGCAGGCAGGCAGCAGGGTGGGGAGTCAAGCTCCACTCTGCTGCAGCAGCCAGGGGCAAGGGGCTGTGGACCCAGGTCCCTGGCCCCATAGTCCTGGCAGCTGGGAGCCCCCCCTCCAGCAGGGTTGGGGGTGACAGGAAGCTGTGGGTGGGGGTGGCCTTTCATTTTAATCACGGAATTCGGGGTTTTTAATCAAAGAATCTACAATTTTTTAGCAGAGAAAACCAGGATCTCTGATCACACTCTAGATAACTGGAAAGGGCAAGCTAAAAAGTCAGTTAGAGTCCATTTTTGCACCCCGCATCTCTCAGAGATGGGAACATTTCTGAAGCAGACAGAAGATGCTACTTGCATACTAGTGGGTAATATTGGGAGGCAAAGACTCACCACTTAATTGAAAGGAAATGGATGGAACTTTGACAACCAGGCTCCAGATGATCCAGAAACAGCTCCAAGAGAGACATGGAAACAGCAAGTGAAATTCTTATAAAGAAAAATTATTGGATAGGTCCAAAGCAGATAGCCTTCCCCTCCTGCATTTTCAAATGCACCTTTGAGGAAAAGATTGACAGTGTGACTGACTGACTCAAGTGGAAGTTCCAAACCACTTCAAGTTTGAATTCTGTGTAATCTGCACCTTGCTCTTATGCAAGAATATCTAAAACAGTCTGGCCATTAGGGTCCAACATCAGTGGCTCTGTGGTGAAATGATGATAGTCTTCACGGTATACGATTTGAAGAGAGATTTGAATTTCTTGAGGAGAACGTTGAATTCACTCAAGTCAGGTTTCTAACCAAAGAGTTAGCATAAAATGAGGCTGATAAGGAATGTTGATAATCACCACACGCAAGAAGATAAAGTATGACTGTCCCAGGGCAGGTCTCAAATAACCACTGCTAGGCAGCTCCTGAATACATTGAAAACTTGCCTCATCTATTCCAAGGAGCAACATCTAATCAAGGATCTTTGATATCAGCAGTTCCTCTGAATCCATCTCGCTTTGGGCTGTGTGTATGAAGAGTCTTCTCCATCTTGGTAAAAACATCTTACTGGTAGAAGATTTCTCAATTATCTGAACTAGGGCTCTCCAACAGGCCCTCACCCACCTGCCACTCCCCATCACTTCAACTGTGACAGAATCCAGACTCCTCCTCCTTCAGCTGCTGCTTCCAGAGGCAGAGCATCATGGGAATGAGAAGAAATAGCATGCACACAAGGCAGTGGCACATGTGTGTGAGGGGGTGGGGAGGGAGCTGGACCATGGAGCTTGCACGTTGACTAACTGGACCTTAGAGCTTGTCTCTTAAATCTGATAAGAATAACATGCTTGTTTCAGAAAATGTAGCTTCAACTCTTGCATTGTAAAAACACTTACCTAAATTGCTCTCAACTAGAATACACACACTGAACAACTGCTCAGCATTAGGTGATTTATAAAAAGTTTAGCCAAAGCTGAACCTAGCACAAACACTCTCTATGTTCCATCTCTCTGCCATGGACAGAACATGGCCATAGAGACAGGGACACAATCAGCCCACTCTCTCACATGCAAGATTTTGATGAATACAGATACAGGCAGTCCTCAACTTACAACGTTTCACACTTACAGCGTTTATAAATTGACACTCTGTTTCAACTTTATGATGTCAGTTTCGACTTTACAACTCTTGATCCCATGTGATGCCACGCCAGCAAACAAGTTCACTGTGTCGCTCATCTCCCCAGAGAACATCTGTGCAAATTTCCTTGGACATTTTCTTTAAGAAAGCAGACAAGACTCCAGAAAAACCTGCAGCCAAGACTCCTGAGACAACTCCAGCCAAGAACCCTTCAAAAAGTCCAACCAAACGCCTTTCAAAAAGTCCTGCAAAGTCACCTCAAAAGAAGTCCTTCCAAATCAATATGATTGCCATTTACAATGTAAATACATTAATGTAGCTATATTACTCATCTATAATTGATCAAGTACAAAATTCTGGGGTCTTTTTGGTGAAAATAGGGTAATCGGGCCTTGGTTCAGGTACCAATCCCACATTTGTAACATTGTTTATGAGAAAATTGGTTCTGAGTTACAACATTTGACTTAAGACACAGTTTTCAGGAACCAACTGTGTCATAAGTCTGAGGACCGCCTGTATTCAAGACTTTTTTTTTTGTTTTTGGAATGCAAGCAGCTCAGGCCTAACTATTGTGGGAACCATATAGACCTACAGATGAAGAAATGTTCCATAACCAAGCAAGTTAGTATAGTCCAGGTTTTCTATGGGCTTTTTTCCTGCAAGATATCAGCAGCTACCTTGCCTGACTTAGAATATGCAAGGGTTCAGCCAGGACACAGGCAGTCAGGCCTGTGGTAGGCCACTAGAGGCAACCTAGGGGTCACCACGGCGAGGTCACCGGAACTGAGAAGGGAGATCCAAGAGACACTGTTCAAGTCTTAAGCCAAGGTCAGGAGACAGAAACGGTGCTGAGTTCCAAGGAAGATCCAAGGCCAGAGTCAAGGAAGCCAAGCCAAGTCAGTATGCTGGGGAAACCAGGGAGCAGGACTAGTGCTGAGATTCAGGTGAGATCCAAGGTCAGGGTCAGAGAAAGCCAAGGCAAAGTCAGGAGAACCAGACAGCAGTGAATGTGAGGCTTGCCAGAACAGATTGAGGCTGTATGAAGACACGCGCCTGCAGCCTGAGGAAGCAGGCATGCTTACAGGGATAAACAGAGAACTGGCTCCCGGCTGTGGAAGGGCCACCTGGCGCCAGCGTCGGTATGTGGGGCAGTGACTGCGGCGCCTGCTGCCGTTGCCGGAGAAGAGCCAGGGGGAAGAACCCGGGCAGGACCTGCCGTCACTTCTTCCGGCAGCCTCACCTCAGCCCAGGGCAGGAGCTGGCTGCTGTGGGTGGGGCCGGGGGCCCTGGGACCACCACGCTCCTGCCCTGCCCTACCAGCTGCTCCTTGCAGCTATGAGGCCAAAAGTGCCATGTGCCTCTGAAAGGCCTGGGCGGCTGGGCTCCGGCTAACAGACCCCAGCCCCGGAGCCTGCTAGCTGCCACTGGTCAAGGGCCACCTGAGCCAGGCTTGTAATCAGGAAGAGAAAACTAAACCCCTCCAGCTGCCCCCGAGCAGACAGCTCTGCCCACACAGGGCGGCGGGCTGCCTTGCGCCAACTCGGCTGCCTTGCAGCTGCACTCCCGGCCCGGAGCCACCAAACACCGCAGGTGGAGGCCATCTCTCTCCCAGCCTGTACGGGCACAGCCGAGGGGGAACAGAGGCCCAAAAAGTAAAAATTAATACAAGGTTGCACTAGAGAGGGCTTAGCTGGAGGAGGCTAGAGAACAATACAGGGAAGCCAGGGGCATCCCTGACCTTTCGTCTCCCCCTCCAAGGCAGTGTCCACAGCCACCAGGGCAGCAGAACGGGCACCCTTCTGTCTCAGACGCCTTGTGTGGTACAGGCGAGAGGTCTCAGCCACCTCCACCTTTAAAAAATAATAGGATGAAAAACTGAGGAACTCAGGCCAAGGCACCCAGAAGGGGATGGGGTATGGCCTGCTGAGCCCCTGATTCCAGCCTGTTTCTTTCCAAGCAGTGAGCGTCTGGGAGGGTGGATTTGGGCAAAATGTGGCTGGGGCACCAAGCAGCACCCAAGACCTGGCTCCTTTCCCTGCAAAACTGCCAGGCTGACAAGGGAGGAGTGCCAAAATAGCTTGTTGCTGTAACCTGTTTATTTTAGTCAAGTGTTTGGTATTATTTCATTGTTGCTTTTATACTGTTTTTATTTTGGATTTTAAACCACATTTCCAGACCCATTTCATTGTCACTTCTTGCAACTTCATTGGTGTCAAAGGTCACGTGACATCACTTCCTGATGTGATACTGCTTCCTGTGAGGTCTTTGAATATGGCTTGCCAGCCCACTGGGTGATAAAAAGATCATGATCTGGCCCCACATTCAAAAAGGTTGGACACCCCTGTGCTAGACCATAAGCTTCCAAAGCAGCAACCTTTTATTATGCATTAGGAATGGTGCAATTAGACCACGTATCTAGAAGTCCCAGGTGAAATACATACGCCTTCTCATTTTAAAATTATGCAATGCTGTTATTAAAACACATTCTAGCTTGCACTTGTGTCAACTTTCATGAAATTAAGCCTAGGGGTTGATTCTGCTCTCTTCCTCCCTGCCTCAATAATTAAAACACCTTCGTTTGTACACAATGTGCAAACATTAAGAGCAAGATGGAATCCTTAATTCTGAAGTTTGCCTATTCTGGTTTCTAGCCCGTTTCTGATCTTTTGAGCGTAAAACCCACAAAAGTACATCTCTGAAATAATTACTGAAGCATGATCCAACTCAGCAAGTTAAAACTTTCAGGGACATCCAATAGCCAACTCTCAGAAGCAACATGTGATTTTCACAAAGGTATTACTACTGTAGATGAACTGCCCAGAATCTATCTACACCTGCTTTTCAAATAGGGCAGACTGTTTTGGAGATTTACTCTGGCTTATATGAACACAGAAGATGCCTCCAACTAGATTCAGTTAACAAGTTCCCCAACTGCATCCAAACCTGGCTTAAATATAATTCAGATTCAAGACTGAAAAGTGGATCCAGAGAACAACTGCTGGAAGAAAAAAAGGTGAACAGATTTATTTTAAAAACGTGATTCAATGGTCACTTGGAACTCCTAAATGAAGCAGCTATGGCATTAGCATTTCTTTAAGCAACATATTAGGAACAACAAGGTAAAAAAAAAAAAAAAAAAAAAAAAAAAAAAAACAACTCAGAACACAAGTTCTGGATATCTTGGCACAGCAGGCAGCAAAGCTGGAAAACCCAAAACCAAAAAGTTCACATCAATATTGTATTCTCCAAGTTCATATGTTTAAGCATTCCAACCGGGATCCAGAGGAGTTTGACATCTTAATTTCCACATCCATGTAATTATAATATAAGCTGCAGCAAATGGGTTAAGCAGAAATGAGAGAGAAGAGATGTGCATTTCCACTGTCATCTGAACCCATAATGACAATCCATTTGAGTCAATGTGTCCTGACGGTTTAGGAGAGCACTTTCTTAGGAAATGAAGGAGCAAATTCCTGTAAAACGACGAAGGAGGGAGACACTGGCTAGGCTGGTTTCTTCTGGTGTTTGTAGGGGACAGTAAAGGTCTGAAGAAAGCAAAAGAGTCTTCCTAAACAAAAGAAGAGCTATGATTCTTGCAACTCAGAGAACCTTTGTTTTCACCAAATCAGAACCGTCTTTCTCTGTGGAGGATCTCGGGATTACAACACAACTCAGTGACAAACAGCTCTTAGAGAGTGACAAAAGCATAAGGCACAAGAGATCACACAGTAGAGGAAGATATTGCACAAAGTCACTGCCACTGCCTTTTCTGATTCCTTCCATGACTAAAGTTTAGTTGAAAAGTAAGAGGCAGGAGTGTAACTACTTCAGCACCAATCGCACATCAACTCCTGGCAAAGCAACAAATATCTCTTCCATCCAGCTCCCCAGATAAGGGCACAAAGAGTCTACCCCAAAACTAGCTATCAATCACTTTTGCCCAATTCATTACATGCATGCTATTATTCAGTGTCTGGACATAAACTAAATGTGTACAAAAAGACTAAACACTAAATTTAGACAAAAAGATTACTGTTTCTTTTGCCCCCCATCTAATGACCTAGTTCAAGCAATTAAAAAACCACAACTGCCTCCTTACAGCCACTAAGAAGCCTCTTCCAGCTAGAAAGGGCAAACTTAAACAGCTGTATTTAAACTTGTTCCAAGGGTTGCCACATTCGGGTCACTGGTAGATTGGGAAGTCTCTCAGAACTGCACACCTTATCTGACAACATACTACATTTTCCTCCACGAGTTGAATCCTGGGGACATAATGAAAGCATTCTGGTTGATTGTAAGGGCCATCATGGGCCTAAGGGAAAAGATTATTTGAAGGCAGAATATCAAACATGGAATCTAGAGGATAAAACTGATTACATTTTGATGATCAAAAATCTGCTGAAATCAAAGAGTGAGTGTAATTAAGATATACTGCTTTCTGTAACCAAAAAACACACTAGGTTGTGAGGTAGCTTGCATCACATGTGGCTGTCTTGGAATCCCCACCACAAGTGACCAAGGACCTGTTTACAGCTGGGTCAACTGGGGATAGCTGTTGGCCAAAGTCCAGAGCAGGGTTTAAACTCACACATCTACAACTGTGGTACAGCTGTCAAGATGGTTTTGCTATGGTAGCTTCCCAAGTCACAGTAAAGACATAAATAAATAAAATACTGATATGTATATACACACCAGCCTTCCCTTTTAGGAGCCTTTTTTTTTGTTTTGATTTTTTACATACATGCTCACCCCCACCCACCATTCCCTTTTAGGAACTCATTTTCCTGCCAACGTGAATTACATTAATACAACTCTGTTTTAAAATCATACTTCTAACATTTTTTAAGTGAAGTTACAACTGAAAAACTGGATTAACACTTCAATTTTAACACACTTACACACCTCACAATGATGTGAATTAATATGCCAAGATACCTAATGTCACTGGTATCATACAACTTCTAACTGATTTTGCTGGGGAAAAGCAGAGCACCAAGAATGGAAATGTCAAACACAAGTAGCTTGTAATTAAAGGGATTCTGCTGTTGGCTGTATGTTTGTCAGTTCTTTCTATAAGGAGGAATGTCAAGAGGCAGATGGAGGATTAGGTTTGCTCCTGTCACTGTGCTTAGTACTGTGCTGGAAGGTGAGGAAAAGAGGAAGCTCATCTTTAGAAGTAACATCTTCCCTCAAAATATCTTGATAGTGAGTTCCCACCTTTCCATCTCCTCTGTTCTAAGGGAGGAAACATTATGTTAAGCACGATGAATTAAAGCAAAGGCATGCATCTCCAACAGACTTCCTTCCTACCTGTGAAGTCAGCCTTTCCTCAAGACAGGTGAATATGGGGTGGGCATGTCATATTCACCTATTTGAAAGCAAATATTCTAAAGCCTTGGGCCTTATTTTCACTTAGCCTAGAGTCTTTTCTCTAAAGGATGATCATATTTTTTCTTTTGGTAACAAGTTTAAAAAACACACTGATGAGAAAATCATCAAAAGCCACAAGGGTGCTGTGCATGAAACCAATTTCTACCTGCTTGCCAAGCAGATGATTGCAAATAGGACCGCTCAGCTCTTATTTCTAGATCCAGGTGCTCACAGTCTAAGCCTAGCTTTAGAATAGGGGTGGGCAATTATTTCGGCTGCCGGGCCAGTTAACAGGTTTTGGTGAGCTGTAGAGGGCCACAAAAAAATCTTTCAGAAAATACCATTTTAACAAGCTACAGATAATAAAAAAAAATACAAATCATGTACTAAAAATCAAGCATCTACTATAACATATATAGTAAAGGGAAGGCTTTCATCCAGGTTCACTGAGGGATGGAGACCAAAGCCCTGAGGTAAGTGGGTGACCTGGAGGAATCATACAGGAGGGGGCAACAGGGGAAGCACTCTCATTCTTCCTGACAAAGTAAAGCAATTGGCTAGTTACCTCAGGTGTCTATACACGAATGCACAAAGCCTGGGAAACTAGCAGGAAGAATTGGAAGTTCTTACACAGTCGAAGAACTATGATGTGTTTGGAATAACAGAGACTTGGTGGGATATCTTGCATGACTAGAACACTGTCATGGATAGGTATAAACTGTTCAGGAACGACAGGCAGGGAAAAAGAGGAAGAACAGTTGTGCTTTATGTAAAAGAGCTGTACGATTGCTCAGAGCTCCAGTATGAAAATGGAGATAGGCCTACTGAAAGCCTCTAGGTTAGGGTCTGAGGAGAGAGCACCAAGGGTGATGTTGTGGTACATGGGTGCTATAGACCGCCAGACCAGGAGGAAGTGGTGAGTTAGACTTTCTTGAAACAGCTAGTGGAAGTTTCCCCAATCACAGCCCCTGGTTCTCATGGGGGGGCTTCAAATCATCTTGACATCTACTGGGAAGGCAATACAGCAATGTACAGGCAATCCAGAATGTTTTTGGAGAGGGTTGGGGACAATTTCCTGATGCAAGTGTTGGAGAAATCAGTTAGAGGCCATGCTCTTCTTGACCTTCTTCTCAAACAAGGAAGAATTGATGGAGAAATATAGTAGATGGCAACTTGGGCAGCAGCAACAAGATGACTGAGTTCAGGATCCTGAAGAAAGGAAGGAGAACAGCAGAGTGCAGACCCTGGACTTCAGAAAAGCAGACTTCAACTCATCTAGGGAACTGATGGGTGGAATTCTCCAGGAGGCCAGTTTGAGGTGGAAGGGGGTCCAGGAGAGCTGGCTGTCCTTTAAAGAAACCTTACTGAGGATGCAGGAACACACCACCCCAATGTGCAGGAAGACTAGCAAGTACAGCAGAAGACCAGTGTGGCCTAGCAGGGAACTCTTTAGTGAGCTAATACATAAAGAGGAAGCTTATAAGAAGTGGAACTTTGGACAAACAACTAGAGATGAGTATATGAGTATTGCTCAGGCATGCTGGGATAAAAATCAGGAAGGCCAAAGTACAACTGGAGCTGCATCTAGCAAGGGATGTGAAGAGTAAAAACAAGGAATTCTACAAGTTTATCAGCAACAAGAGGAAGACCAGGTAAAGGACCCACACTTTCCTAAATGGGGGAGGCAACCTAGTGACAGACAATGCAGAAAAAGCTGAAGTACTTAATGCCTTTTTCACCTCAGTCTTCACAGACAAGGTCAGCTCCCAGACTACAGCATCTGACAGCACAGTCTGGGGAGAAAATGAGTAGCCAACAGTGACAAAAGAACAGGTTAGGGACAATTTAGAAAAGCTGGATGTGTAAAGAAGTCCATGGGGCCAAACACTGTGCACCTGAGGGTGCTGGCCTATGTTATTGCAGAGCCGCTGGCCATCATCTCTGAAAATTCATGGTGGTCAGGAGAGATCCTAGATGATTGGAAAAAGGGCAAATATAGTGCCCATTTTTTAAAAATGGGAAGCAGGAGGATCTGGGGAAACTACAGACTGGTCAGCCTCACAGGGGTCCCTGGAAATATCACTGAACAGGTCCTCAAGGAATCTGTTTTAAGCACTTGGAGAAGGCGATTAGGAACAGTCAGCATAGATTCACCAAGGGCAAGTCATGCCTGACCAACCTGATTGCCTTCTATGATGAGATGACCGGTTTTGTGGATGCAGGAGAGCAGTGTATGCGATACAACTTGACTTTAGCAAGGCTTTCGAAATAGTCTCCCACAACATTCTTGCAAGCAAGCTAAGGAAGTACAGGTTGGATGAATGGACTGTAGGATGGATAGAAAACTGGCTGGATCGATGGGCTCAGAGTATAGTAGTCAATGGCTCGATGTCTAGTTGGCAGCCGGTATCAAGTGGAGTGATCCAGAGGTCAGTCCTTGGGCCAGTTTTGTTCACTGTCTTCATCAACGACTTGGAAGACAGGATGGAGTGCACCCACAGCAAGTCTGCAGATGACACCAAGCTGAGGGGAGTAGTGGATACACTGGAATGTAGGGCTGGGATTCACAGAGACCTAGAGAAATTAGAGGATTAAACCAAAAGAAATCTCATGAGGTTCAATAAGGACAAGTGCAAAGTCCTGCCCTTAGGATGGAACAAATCCCCACTCCCCACACTCCCATGGCTGGGAGACTGCAGTTGCTGCGATGAACCCTCCAACTGAGGGGGGAGAATGCATGGGGCCCCTCCAATAGGAGCTATCAGCTGGAAACTTCCAGGCTCAGGGGCACATGTGGACACCCCCCAACCAAACTGGGAGCTCTGCTCCCAGCCATAGGGGACCCTGGCCACACACTGTTAATGGCACGATAGGAAGCAGCTACAAAGCTATTCCACATTTGTGGAATAACTTTGTAACTTATTCTTCCTTTTATGATACCATTCACTGATTGAACATGTGGCCAGGTGACAGTCTAAGACATGATTAACTGGTTAATCACACCTGAAGTGCAACATATAGATGAAGCCTATGTGGGTCCAAGCATTATTCATTCTGATCCTTCTCCTCAGTGTAGGATCTACAAAGCCCCCACATGAAAAAGCAGAAATCATCATTCAATGTGACAAAAGTGGTATAGAAAGCTTCAATGTAATCAAAAGTAAAGAGCTCAAAAGTTCCAACAGTATTTTCTGCTGTTTTTTTTCTTATGCTTACCAGCCTCACGATCCAAGCATACCACTTGTAACACAATACTTTCCATCAGCAACTGATCGGATTCAAGGGTAGCATCAACTATAGACAGGAACATGCTACATGGTATGAAGACAAAAAATAGGTGGGAGGAGGTGGTGCAGTTCCCAGGAAAAAGTCAGTTACCAAGTTGGAGTCTAGCAAAGACAACAAACAGGCACTGAACTCTCAAATGTTACCCAGGGACCCTGGCACATGTCATGAAAGATCACAAGGCATATTTCCGAAAGCTAACTCTTATATTTTTTAAAGATAGCTAGTGGCTTCACATTAAAAACTGAGAAGCTTTTAACATTATCTCCTTAATCACAAAAGCATATTCAGGATTCAACTTTGGAAATCCAAAGATTCTTTCAACTAGATACTTTACCTTCACAAAAAAAGAAATTACTCCATCTTTACTAGAAGCATCTCTCTTAACAACTCTTTAGCTACCACTGAAAGCTACAGCAGAGAGATCCTTTTCATAAGGGCCTCTCCCAGCATCCTCCTTGAATAGCCAGTCCTTAAAACTTAGAGCTACAGGTATGTCTTTGCTAAAATGAACAACTGGTATCTGACTACTGATTATTCTTCCCTCCCAACTGGTAGATATTTCTATTTAAGGTTTACCTTAAAAAGGAACCAGTTTCTTCAATTGCATTTTTCTCCCAGTTTTGGGACAGGACTGGGGAGGAGCAGGGAAGGAAGTGTTTTTAACAACTTCCAGGATAGTGTATTATTCAGTATCTATGTGGCTGCAATTGCTGCAATAACAGCTTGACAGTATTTGCCAAGAACCCCCACCCTACTAGCAGGTGTTGATCATGCCAGCAAAACTGTTAAAAGGAGTCTTTTGATCCACTAAATGTAGGTAACTCATCAGTCCACCTGGATATAAAGAAAGTTGAAGTCTCTCTGAAAATAGAGATGCTTAGGCTGAGCAGTTATAAAGACAGAAGCATGGTAGCAACACCAGAGAGGTTTGAACCAAATTATTTTTGCTGTGTGCATGTGTGTGTGTGTGTGTGTTATGTTGAAACCAAACCTCAGAAAATACATGACTTTGAAGTTGTCATGCTGCTTGTACTATATTTGTAAATCAGACTGAAAAAAGGTGCAATTGTAAATGACAGGTTAACTGGTATGTCATTGCCCTTTATATTCTTTAGTCAGATGGGGATGATCTGGGCTTGATAGTAGAAGTAGCAGCAGTCCCAGATGACTGACTGACTAACACACACACACACACCCTCCTCCCATACTCTTTTCTAATATAACAACTATTTGTTACTGTACCAATAAAATAATTCTTTTAACGTACACTTGGACAGGGCTTGGGATCACTTTTTTGGATACTCCACACAAGATTTAGAGAGGGAGTGGTCTGATCTTTCAAGATATTTTGAACACAGAGATTCCTATGGTCTTCAGTGGTATTTCAAAGGGCTCGGAAGCTCTGAAAAAATAGTTTTTATTTAGGGTCCAAATTAAAGATAAGCTCCTACTATTTTCAACCTCCTGCTCATTTTGTGCAGTTCAGGGGCAAAACTGGAGGGGGTAACAAACAAGTCTGAGTTGTACAGAAGAGCCACCTTGAGTTCCTTTAAACCCTAAACAACACAGGAGAGGAACTATCTGAAAGTAAATTTTCCAGTCTTTAGAACACCAAGCAGGCTACCTTGCTTTTACATTGTTATTACCTAGGTTCTGAAATTCTGTGGTATCTTAACTTCTCTCCACAGCAGAACTTGTCAAAGTTTCTTCAGTGGGGGAGGGGAAAATGCATAGCTTGGCATCATTCAACTACTGTGTGGTACTTTTTAAATATAAAGTGCCCTCAGAACTTCTATACAGGGATGATACATGCATGATACACAATACCCATGATATTTATCATCTGAGATCGTGGCTGCCCATTTCCAGCACTTATGATAGAAAAGTTAAAGGATTCTTGAAGCTTAATGTAAATGTAGTCTCAGGTGTCTATACACATGCATCAAGACTGTTTGGGGCAGACTCAATTAATTAAGTCTACTGGAGCATAGTAATTATCAGGCTCCAGCTACTGCACTCCAGCAGACTCCAGCATCCTGTGCATCAGCATCCCCACACTGAAAAATGGTAGTGGGGGCACTTTAACTAAATCTTATCTAATGAGCTTTCATTAAAGTGCCCCCACCACCATTTTTCAGTGTGGGGATGCTGATATACACATGATGCTCCGGGCCCCGTATTTAGAGAGGTTCTCGGAGTCGCTCAAATTAAAGCACTCCTTCCCCTAATCCTCACCCCCCAATCCCGTCCCAGAGCATGTGTATAAACACCCTTAATTCCTTCCACATCTGGTCACTGAAAATACAGTGAAGTGCAACACAAGAAAGAATAACTTAATTTCATTGCCATTTAATTAGAGAAAAAGTATGCTCCAACTTGTTCCTATTTAAGTATTAGGGACCCAGCAGATTTCTGCTGGCAAAATTTAGTATAGACCATATTACATTCTTATTTAGCACAATAGCACTCAACCTCATAGCCCTGCAGGCCAGATAAAAGGCCTGCGGCTGATTCATGAGCCAGACTGGGCCTGCACACCTGGATCAGGCCTCATGTGGTCTTAGCTGGTCTCCACACATTGGGATCGAGCCCCATGCTACCCTGCACAATTAGGATCAAGCCCCATGCCAGGATTGGGCCAAGGCCCTGACTCTACATGCTAGGACCAGGCCCCATGCCATCCTGCATGCTTAACTCAGCATGCAAGGCCATGCTATCTGGCCTGCAGGGCTCCCCACACATCCAGAAATTTAGCAGCAAGGCAGTGGTGCCACTGCTCCCCTGCCACTGAAATTTTGGGCCCATCAGGAGCTCCAACGGCCAGATAACATGGGACCGGGGGCTGAATCGAATCTATGAGCCAAGAGTTGAGCATGCCCAATATAGAAGAATTAGCCAAGATGGGGTTTGGAACATGCAGAAATAAGGAATAAAGTAATACAAGAAAATAAATAGCCAGAGAGCACAGACAGAGTGCCAAGAACAAGCGTCATGAATGATGTAGCAGCGCTGCAGAACAACTAGTATTTTTGAACTGTCTAATTTGCTTAGCAACTGTTTGTCCTTATAAAGCAGGTAATCCAAACTGGTACTGCCACTGCAAGCCAATATTTTTTGGTTAACTAGGCACACTTAAAAATACATTACAGTGCATCAGGCATAAAGTAGCACATTCAAGCTCTGGATGGGAAGACAAACAAACAGGTCCTGTAGCCTGTACATTCATCCGAGGTAAATTGTTCACTGTCAGTCTCCCTTTGACTTCAGCTAGGTCACTTAACCTTTGGGTCTCGGGTCACTATTCATGCTATGGGAAATATTACCCTTCCTCAGGAGGTAAGAAAGAATAAATTTACATGAAGTACTACCACTACGTCAGGAGAATCTGTTCCTTAAAGCTTTTATTTCTGTTGCATTCAGAGGCAGAATTAGTGTTCCAATATTTCCAAGAACTTGGGTTTAAGTAAATAGGGATGACTAGGTAATCTACACAGAGAAGTTGCTATATAGTACAACCGTGATGTTCAACTGCCAGCCCATGGATCACACGCCTCCTGTGAGGGCTTAGTTTGCAGCCCCCAGATTCCTCATGGATGCTGCTCCCCTCATTACTCTAACAATGCAGCAGTCAAGGTCTCCAGGCTCTCCCTCCCCTCTCTGAAGGGAACAGGGCAAAGCATTGCAGCACAGACTGTGGTGCCAGGAGAGACCACAGCAGGAGGTGGAGTGGAGGGGCTTCCCACCCACTTGCCTGGTATACTGGTTGGGAAGGGGGCACCCTCCCAGTGCCCACCTGCCTGATGCTAAGGGAGTTTGTAGCTGGGGAGTTTGATTGGGGGGGGGGGGGGGGGGGGGGGGGGGGGAAGAGAGACAGGATGGGCCCTACTCGGTGCAGCCCCAAAACTGCTAAGAAGTTGGACAATCCTGTATTACAAGATGAAGGATACAAGAAGATGGGTATGATACAACTATACATGTCAGAGGCATAAAGCCACCCGTGTTACAAAGCTGGCCAACAGATTTTCTGCCTACCCGTTCTTTCCTGTCTATTCAGTGAAGTAAAAATTAACTATTCCTTGTAACTGAAAGCAGTCTTGTATATGCTCAGTGACAGCATATCAGTGGCAGGGTAGTACCACTTGAATGCGATTGAGAGAGCAGTGGATGGTAACTTATTTTTATAGTTTTCACAAAATTTATTTTGCTAGATTTTTCTGATGGTTCAATCACTAATTCTATACCTTTTCACTTTAAAAGACACATTTTTCAAAACCGGGATCTGGCCACCTGTTCCTTACCAGGGTTAACAGAAAATCACAGGTAACCACCCTTGAAAGTTTTGTTCTGTGGTAAAGTTTAAATCTCTCTCTTATAAACACAAAATAAAAAGACACAAAACAACTGTTAAAATTGAACTGTGATGAAAACACAAGATATAATAAAAATAATTTTTAGAAGGGAAGTTAGATATACTTGACAGTAAAGCTTAGTTTCAAAAACTAGGCTTTTTGTCCCCTCCCCCCAAAAACCTCCTTTCCTTGTAATATTTACAACTCTAAACAGTGAAGTACAGACATCAAACTTAAAAAAGTGAAAATGATTTCACTTATTTTATTGTCCTAAAATAAAAGAACAAAAACATTATTAAAACACTAAATTTAAAAACTGAAGGTTATTAGTGAAAGGAAAAGAATTGTTTAAAAGGATTTAAGTTTACTGCCACTTTAAAATTAAACTCATGTTCAAAAGAAGTTTCTTTCCCCCCACCTTTTTAAAAAGCTGCCTTTCATGCAAGACAATACAACCTGCAGCGTACTCTGCATAAATACCTCAAGCGACACAAATCAAAGCATTTGCTTTCACTGCTTTTTTTACATTTTCAACAGCTGTATGGATATGGCATGCTTTTTACTGTACATTTTAACTCTGCATCAGCTAACAAATTTCTTTAAATTTAAGCCTACACATGACACAACCTACTTGCCTTCTCCTTGTAGATTGCCAGACTTCTTCAGTTTCCCAAACTTCTGAACAGAGCTCTCATTATTAATTCTCAGCAAGAAGCCCAAGCCACTATGAATCATTGCAGCGACAGACAGCAAACTCCTGCACATTAGCACTACTCCCACAATACTTCAGAATAGGAGAGAAGTCCCTACAGCAACTGAAAGCCTCAGCTAAACTGTTAAGAGTTGGTGCTCATACTAAGAACCCTCATGCATCTTCACCAGGAGAAAACAGAAAAAAAGAGTCTGCTAGCCTAGTTTATGATACTCCAACACCACCAAATATTCTGCTTTTTCTGAACACTAGTGTATCAATCCGTCCTCAGAATGACTGAGGGACAGTGTGCAGGTCGGAACCTTAAACTCCCCACTTCAGGAAAAGTGAATTAAATGAAAGCTGTGGATAACCATCCACAAATTAGAAACTTAAGTTGGAGTTTAAAAAAACTGCCCTATGAACCTGTGTAGTGGGCAATTAGAGTTTATAACCCTTAATTCTAGGGTTTGCAAAAGCTGAGCATGCTGACTCAATCTAACCCAAACTTGTAGCTAAACACATGCTGCATGCAATACACCCCTTTGCTAAGGGAAGCTAACAGCATACTGTATGGAGGAATATTATAGAAATATACAAAAGGTATCAGAGAATGCACCCATTTGCTCAGTGAACTAGTCTGGAAGTAAGTGCCCAACCAAAAGCATCAATTATTTTTGCTACACAGGAAAAAACACAATGATAGTGAAAACAAAAGTAAAGCCTTCATCAGAAATCACAGTGTTTAGTCTCCAAATGGGATGCATCTCTTTGTTCTGCAAAAAACTGCAGTTCCCCATGCAAACTCCTGAAAATAGCCAGCAAAAAGAAAGCTACATACATATGAATTTCTCTTATGTGTAAAAAAAATCTCTTAACCCTAATGTGCTGCAATGCTCATTACAACAGCTATTCTTTTTTAAAAGGGTTCTCTTTTAGGGCACTAGCAGCTCACTGGCCTCATAACTGGGATGATAAAGCAGCTTAAGTCCTGCTTTAAAATTCTGATGATCAGAGAACTCGCTGTATAACTACAACCATATGACTATAAAAGGAGGAAAGTATAAAAGCAGTTTGAGACTTAATATTAAACCATTTCCTTCTCATGACCACTGACAGCAGACCATACAAATTCTATTTAATTAAAAAAATTAAAATTCACTCATGCCTTATCATAAACGGAAAAGTTCTTTAGTGTTTGTTTAAAATAGCATCTTGAAATTGCACAAAGATGCAGCTTTTTCTTTCATTTCCCACAAACATTGCCTCAAACAACCCACCTTTCACCTGCCACCCCTTCCACCTAAATGTACAACATATTTCAGAACGTTAATTATATTTAATTGCTTGTTTAGTTCTTATGATGTAACTTTATATACGTTCAAATTCCAATTATATAGTTACTATAAGAGACATTTTTCTCAACTTTGAAGTTATCAACCTTTTAGCTCTCTGTCACACCATCTGTCCCTACAAGAACATACTAAATGGCAGTCAAAGAGACTCACCTTCTGAAATCCAGGAAAAAACTAGCCCTGAAACCTTCAAGGGCCTTCTGAGCCTGCTCAGACAACCACATACAGAGGATCGTTCCAAATTTTAAAGAACAAGCCCTATCACATGAGATGCATACCAATACAAACAGGAAACATTTAGCTTTAGTTGAATTAATCTTCCAACTTGACTGTTTTATAGAGTCTCCTTGATTCACTGTCCAGCTGCTAAAACACAGCTTAGCATTTCAGTAAGCAAAATTCCACGATGAATGTTAATAAACTCCTTTAGAAAGTACACAGTTCATGGAAGCAGGTATTTAAATCTGGTTTCCCACTGCAGGGAACCCTACATTTTTAAGGGTCATCCATTAGAATTGTTTTCTACTGCTATAGAAAGTCCAGTAGAGTAATCATTTATCAACCAATAGCTACTTTAAATCCACGTATGGAGCAATCCCCACCAAATAGCTAACGTTATTATAGTAGTCAGCTATGGGAAACAAAGGCCACTAAAGATCAGTTGTACAAGCAACTTCAGAATTATTGAGCAGTTATCCCCAAAAAATACTGGGCTGATACAGGCTCAGACTTTATATGTTTGTAGGAAAAAAATTTAGAAAACCGTGTTCAAGCCATACTGAGTAAAAAAAAGACTATGCATTGTCTAAATAAGGATTTATTGGTTTAAACCAAACAAGCAAGTCTCAAAATAACTCATCTCCAATCATATCACTGTGACAAATCCCCAGTCTCGTCCCACCTCTATTTTATTTAAAGGTAAAAACTTATAGTTTAAATACCACAGAAGATTTATTATCAGACTTTTCCATCAACATAGGTGACTGGTTCTATCAGTCGACTGTTTGATGAGCTCCACTTATTCATCTCTATTTTGTTTTGTTAGAGAAATCAAACAAAATCCAAAACAACTAGCTGCCCACACTTATTTTCACACATAAAGAAATTTAGCAGCTCTCTTGGAAGCTGGGAGCAGACATATCTT
Source organism: Alligator mississippiensis (assembly GCF_030867095.1). NCBI lineage: Eukaryota > Metazoa > Chordata > Crocodylia > Alligatoridae > Alligator > Alligator mississippiensis. The sequence goes on from NC_081825.1 coordinate 226,767,501, forward strand.
TAGAACATGATGTTAAATATATCCTCATTTCCCTACCTGTTTCTCACTCAAAGCTGTGATTTTGGCTTGGAGTTCATGAAGCTGTTTCTTCAAATCAGCGTTCTGATTAGAAAGAAAAAATATCTGTGAGAGAGATATTCCATTTGTTAAAACACAGAATAGTAGAAGGATGACTCTTTGCATAACATATTACAGATAAGAAAGCACCTCTGGACATACAACCAATCAGATTCTTCAAGAAGACTAATACAGCCTTATTCAAAAGTAATTTGGTACAACAATCTTTAGCAAATCTTTCTAGTAGTCAGAAAGATTTCAGAGGAAGAAAAATTTGAAAGGACTTAATTAAAACATCCACAGGTGCTATATACAAAATAATTATGTTACAGTTATCATTGAAATTTCAAAATCAGATAAAATGAGAGAAGAAAACGTTTTAGTGTTGTCTATGGGATGCATAATGTGCTAACTAAAGCACCTTCCGACATTTGGGCTAAGTATAGACATTTGGGGGCATTAGGGAGACAGTAAATCAATTCAAAACAGCTGCCTGATATCAAGTAAGTCAGGATTGGGGTAATAAGCTAGCCAAGGCATTGGGGATCCAGGGGTCCTCCAGGGGATGGGGGGAGCTGCGAGCCACAGGTGGGGTGGAGGAGAAACAGGTGTGAGCACCCCGGGGCTGGGGCCAGTAGCTGGGTTTTCCCAGGCTTAGGGCTATGCAGGGGAAGTGGACAGAAGCTCCATGCCCCAGTTTGACCTAAAATTGAATGAGTCTGATTAAACATAGATACAGGTTTATCTTAAACCTGGTTCTACAATTTTTAGACCAGTCTGTGTGCATGGAAGTTCTGTTCAGTTACAGGTTTATACTGATTGCCAGTCACTGATACCGGATCTGTAAAGTGTAAGGTCGGTACTAGGACCAGCTATGTTTAAATCAGGCAGCCATTTTGAATCTCCTGAATGTCTGTACTTAGCCTTGCTGCTTACACACAAGCCTTAAAAGCAGACATTTGATTGCATAGGACATCAGTGGCTACATGCATTAATAGTTAACTAACATACACATGCAAAGAGGAATGGAATATATCTATTTTATCCTCTCTCAATTTCTCTTTGGGCTTTAGCCTACATTTAGAAGGGCTGTAGCTGCCTTAACATATTGCTAATGTTAGCACTTTACCTACAAGGGCATTTTCTCAAGTCTAAGATTTTTGAGAGCCATAAAAACAGCTCACTGTACAAGATGTGATAGGGAACTCAATTTTTACTTACTAAGAATTTTTTTTTTTTTTTTAAAGTAAAAAGCATTCCATCTCAGAAGCTTATTGAGCAAAATCTCATTTTGTGAGAAGGAGACTAGCAAACGTACACATTTTCCCTTTCTTCATTTTTGTGATCTTTTACCTAAACCCAAACCCTTGGATCTGGGGCCTACATACTGTCCCTCTACAAAAGTAGTACCCTGCACAACCATGGTGTTTTAATACTTTTATATAGCACCAATCTCTAATATCACTATAGAAACAACATGCTCAATATACCTTTCACACAACTTTGAAATGCATTCTAGTCCTGATCTACATTCCCTTACCTCCTACTGTACTCCTAGGATAACACAAAGCTGCAACAAGTCCAAATTTGGAGCTGGATCCCTCCTTTGCTCTTCCTGTTCTGGGCTCTCTGGACAGCTCTGCAAATGCCTCTCAATCTTAACCTGAAGCATTTATGGCTGTGTTGAGATGGGTAAGAGTTTCTTAACAGAAACCTCTCACCCTTCTATCTAAGCACTGAGCATAGTAAGATGATATGAACACTACATAAGATAACATAAGTGTATTCACTTAAATACAATCAAAATGGGGGGGGGGGAGGGGGAAAAGCCTCTCCTTACATTCACGTACGTGGAAACCTCACTAAATACACTCCGTCATTAAAACTGCTGCTAAAAAACAGTATGGGCTCATCCAGATGAGCGCGGCCATGCAGTCTGTGGCACTGCAAAAATTTGCAGTGTCATATACCGCACAGTCCAGTGTTCTCCGCGCTGCAAGGGCGCGTTGCCCAAGCATGTGCTGTGCCGGATTTTTTCCCCGCATGTTTTTTTGACCCCTGGATAAAAAGGAGGGGGGGGAGAGAAAGAGTAAGAGGAGTGGTAACCTGGAATACACACATACTGAGCAGTGCTGAGCTGTAGGACCACCATGTCTTGAAACGCTGTTGACTGTGGTGTGGCTCAGCCCAATGAACTATGTGATAAGTCATGAGAATTTTGGTTCTTGACTAATATCATGTATAGTTTGTACTACGTATAAGTAGGTACTGTCATGACCCAAAGGTATGATTTTGTGTGTGCTTCGACACTAGAATTATCCCCGTGGGATTACAGCTTCATTGCACAGTGGAGTTTTGCTGCACAGAGAACCCGCGTGCAAAGGAGAGAGTTCCCGCCACTTTGCAGCCGTCTTTGCAGGGTGCATTTTCTTTGCAGCACAGAAACGCACGGTGCAAAGAGTTCCCGCTATTCGAATGCAAATTTGTTTCCCACTATTGGCTAGTTCTAAATTATTCCCATGTGGCAGCTAGCGATTGGCCTGCTAGCCGTATAAGAGGCTTGAGCGGTTTCCGCCCAAGCCGAAGAGGACTCCACATCCATCTCGTGGGGACTCTGGGTACACGGCAGGGTAATAGAAACCCTGTGAGAGATCCAGAGGAGTTTGGCGGCCTGATCCACCGCCCACCTCTTCCTGTCTTCGTGCGGTAACCTTCCTTAAAGACGTATCTACGAGTTTTCTGCTTTGTGGCGCGCTTGTCCAGGACATCCGGAGTTCTGTTTGCGTGGAGCCTAGCAAACTCCACATGATTGTTCGTGTTCTTTCTGTTTGTAACCGCAACTCAAGCAAGCTTTCAGCCTGCACCGCGACCATCTCGGTGTAAGTAAACAATCTTAAAATCTACCATTAAGCGTCTGTGCCTAATTCTAGCTCGGCGCCCGCCCTCTCCAACCCGGCGTGCCCGGGCTGCCGGCCACAGCCCACGTGCAGCGCAACAAGGGCCGCGGGTTCGCACCCGGCCCGCACAGGTACTGCTTAAAAGTGTATTTATGGAGTACCCGTGCTAAAACCTGCAGCAGTTTCCAAAAACAGAAAAATCAACTGTGGATGAACTAAGTCTATGGGCACTATAAGCAAGTTACTACAGGTATGTTTATTTCAAGGTCAGTGTTTTCAAGTTTGTCCCTCACACCCATGTGCTCAGGGAGAGCAGGGTGTGACAGTAAGGAAAAGGGGAAGGGGCTGCAGAGGGAAAAAATTGGGGAGGGCAAGGGGGCTACCTAACCCTCCAGATTTAAATTTTCCCTGCTGTAGCAGTGGAAGGACAAATTCAAGGCTAACTTCCAATAATTAGATGCTATACGTGGAAAGTTATTATTACAAATGTATAAGTGTTCTATATACAGAACCTAATTATTGAGGGGGTGTCTAATATTCAGGGTAATCTTACATTTGAGTAAATATGGTACATTATAAATTTAGAATTTGTGATTTTTCTAATACAGGGTAACTTTTTGGGCCTCTTAATCATAATGGTGTCCCTTAACAAATGGTAACAGGGGCTGCTTTATTCTACAGGTGACTTCTGAGCCATTAATTCAAAACTAGCCTCCAATAATTAGATTCTATACCTGGAAAATTATAACAAATTTATAAAATTTTCCATATATAGACTAATTACTTGGGGGGGGGGAAAAAGAGAGGTCATCTTATGTTCTGGGTCATCTTATATTCAAGAAAATATAGTACTTGGCCCAACTTTGAGACCTAGCACAAAAAAGATTCCATAATTTAAAGCACCGAAAGGAAAATGTTTTTACCAATAAATGAAGCACTGACTTGCTTTCCCTAAATGATTTTTTAGTCACTTTCAAGGCTACACATGATTCCTTCCACTCTTATTATCTTACCTTCTTGTGCCTTTAATATCTATGAAAAACAACTCCTCACTTCATGTTCTTGTACCTCAGGTTTCCTCCCACACTACACCGATGCCTGGAACACTTTTATGAAAAACCCTATATGTCAAATATAGAATTCTCCTATGGTTACTTTGGGCCAAATTCTAATACCTTTTAGGCAGCCAAAATGGCAGTTCTCTAGCCATGGCATTTATATATAATCTGTGATTCGATTACCTATGCAGTGTGAATGCATAAGCATCCATGCAGCTATTGAGCACGCAAATCAGGTTGCACAGTATCATTTGGGAATGGAAAGGATAATGAAAATTGGCCCTTAGTAAAGATTGTATTCCATTCAGGCAAGTTCCTTCAAATAGGAACAGGTCTCCTTGCTTGCACAGTCCTGAGCCTGTTGTCAATAAGTGGCTCGTTTGTTTAAAGTACTAACAAGTATGGTTATAGTAATGATGTGAAACAGGTATTCACTACACATCAAGACCCCAAAAAACGTCATGAATCAGGTCAAAAACTTGACACAAACTCACAGCTATTACTAAACGGGCTCAATTTAAAATCACTGGAGGCATAGCCATAGAGGCAATATGCTCATTTACCAACTATTAATTCCTCAGCTAACCAATGCTCATTATAATGCTTATTTGTGTGCTCTCACTCTCTTTAAAATGTATGTGACATCTCTAAGAGTAGTATTTTCTGAGCAAACACCCAATGTTACATACAACTTACTGGACACGGTACATCATATCAGTTCTTACATTTTAACTTTAACGGTAAAATGAGCAGTGTAAAAACAAATTCCATTCTTACCTGTGGATCTTGCTTCATTTGGGCAACCAGTTTCTAGAGAGAAAGAAAGATGCATTGATACATCATAAGGTTCTCAATCAAAGCCATTTATTAGACAGTTTGTGCAATGGTCTTCGTTAGAAACTGAGCATGCTGTCTTTTTAACAAACAGGATTAAGTCATTTTTTTTTTCAAATTTACAGAAATATGGTAATTAATGTAAGGAGACCTCTCTATTAATACTACAGTCAGCCTATTAACTTTTACATTGAGCTGAAGGATGCTATTACAGTTCTTCCTTTTCAAAACAGTTCTTCAAAAAAAGGATTCTTTTTAAGGACAGTTTAAGCCAGCTGGATAACCTAAGAGCTGTGTGTCCTCTAAAATTGCTGCCTTCTTTGCCCACAGCCACAGAGAACACAGAACAGAGAGAACTACTTCGGATACAAAAGCTGTTTGTTTTTATAATCAAGCACAGCACATTTCAAGTACTATGGAATCGCCTGTGTATTAGCTTGGCTGGTACCACATGAGAGACCATGTTTAGAAGCTTCTTTGCCACTTTTATCCCCAAAGTCAGAGTGATTAAGATCATCATGGAAGAGATACCCTCCACATGCAAGGGGAAGCAGGCTGATGGCTACCATTCATTGCTCTTCCTCCTTTAGTTCCTTCAAGCAGCTGCAGGATGGTACCGTCTGTATAGCTAAGCTAGAAGAAAGTTTCCAGGATTTTGTTAAAGGAATCCAAAAGTCCAGAATGGAGAGACAAGGTCAATGCAACAATCTTATTTTTTGTTTTGGTGGTAACATCACAAGATTTAGCTTTGGATCTGAAAAGGGCATACTAAAATTCCATGCTTGCTTCCCTATCCCCTTATTGCAAAGGAAAAAAAGAAGGGTGGGGGGCCAAATTACAAGAACAGGGGGAAATTACAAGAATATAAATAAGGTAAATTGCTGTATTCTAATTTCACACAAATGAATGCTGCTTGAAGAAAAAAAAAGAATTGTGAACTAGTGTTGCTTATAGAATTTACCCATTTCATATATAAATTATAAAATTCTTTTCACACCACAGTTTGGGCATGGATAACAGAGGAACTGTGATCTTCAAAATTTATATCCTTGTCCCATTTATATCAGTCCCTCAGTGCTTGCAATCTGGACATATGCCAAGACAAATCTCTGTGTGTGCGTGAATTTAAGTGTGTAGAAATTAAAAATTGTTCTGTCATAGGGCAACCTGAAGTCAATTTGACTATAAATTGCTCTTCCTACAGTATTAAGCTTTAGCAAATAAAAAAGTTCAGTGATCACAACATTGTTCCATGCTCCCAGTAGGCAAGAATTCAATGGTTAGGCAGAACAGAAACAGAAGCTTGGTTTGGGATGCTTAAAATTTGTTTTGTTCTTTCCAGTCTTGCAAAAAAGTGATACTCCAGTTTCTCCCTATTTTTCAGCCCCCAGGAGACTAAGTATGAACCTATTCTATTACAAGGAGAGCCAAATGCAACTTCTTTTAAAACCTTTCATTTTAATTCCTGGATTTACAACGATGACAAGTACTTTGACACAGAAATTGAGGAACTATGCAAGTAATATTCCAGGTCTCTTCCAGGTCAAAGTGAGGTACAGAGGTTGCTCTTATCACCAGCTTATGAGAAGTTATGGTATCCAATAGCTAGTCCAGTCCACTACTTATTTCTGGAAGAACTTTTTGAACAACAAAAAATTAGATGTACAATAGTACAGGAAAATCTAGTTTGATTCACTGCACCAAGTGGACTCATAAATGATGACCAATTATTAATGAGTGAATTATTTATCAGTAGTTAACCAGTTTAAAAACTTTTATTTTTACAAAGCTTTTCGGTTTCTTTGTTTTTTGGGGGGTTTTTGTTTTTTTGTGTTTTTTGTTTTGTTTTTTTTTTGTTTTTTGTTTTTTTTTTTATCATTCATGGTGAAGAAAAATACACTTAAAACCTCTGAATGCAAACTACGTACTCTGGCTTGCTATATACAAACTGTGATTATAGAAATAAATACTTAATGTACAATTTCTCACTACAAAATAATAAGAGTGATAATTTGCGAGAATTGCAAAATCACAATGTCAAAGATCCCTGGCTTTGCATTCTTACATGCACTCATTACCAAAATAAAAGATGGAATGGTTGACTATGGCTAGTTAAGCCATGCAAAGCTGAAGAGCATCCAATGTTTTATGAAAATCAGCTGGATTGATCATTGCAATGGAGGGCATAGGTTAGTACCTCCCCTAAGCCAACTAATTATCAGGAACAAATTCCACTGCGATTTATTATGGGTGTACATTAGAAATGACCAATTACACTGTAAACAGATGATGAATTAGCCAGAGGGTTGTGTGTATAAACCAATAGGGTTCTGGCAAAGATTCAGTGCACCAATTAAAGAAGACCATAGTAAAAAATTATACCAGAGACTAATATGGCAGACTTCACTTTATGTCTACTTTCCAAATGATGCTTTGAGTTTCTTGGTAGTTTGTACCTCCAAACTCCAAGCTAATCTCATTATGTAAATTTAAACTACGGCCATATAAATATGCAATATCAAAAATAAAAGATAATTCCACAGAGAGCACAAAAACTCTCATGTAACCTGAATATATCAGAATAGTGAGGGACACAGCAACCGAGTTAAAAAATTCTGCGTATGGCAGATGACCATCACCTTAAGAGTTTTTTCCATCTTCTCTCAACTGTCACAATATTTTTCCATATAACCAGAGTATCACAGAAAGTGAGGGTTGGAAGGGACTTCAGGAGGTCATCTAGTGCAACCCCCTGCTCAAAGCAGGACCATCCCCAGCTAGATCATCTCAGCTCTTTGTCTAATCCATCTTTTAAAAACCTCCAAGGATGGAGATTCCACAATCTCTGAGTAATCTGTTCCAGTGTTTTACTACCTTTCTAGTGAGAAAAGATTTTCCTAATATCTAATCTGAACTTCCCTTGTTTCACCTCCAAACTATTGCTCTGTGTTCTGTCATGTCACTACTGAAAACAGTCTAGCTTCACCTTCTTTGGAGCCACCCTTCAGATAGTTGAAGGCTGCTATTAAAATTTCCCCCTTAGTCTTCTCCAGACTAAATAAACCCAGTTCCCTCAGCCTCTCCTCATAAGCCATGTGCCCCATCCCCCTATTATGCCAATTCAAACAAGGATAATTTTTTTTAACCATTTTCCCTCCAGCATTGCAGGATGCACCATTTCCAGGTCTTTCCACTGCTTTGCTCCATGGAGAAATTTCCAACCCCCACCATGAACTCCATTACCTGGGGGGAGAGGGGTGCTAGCATCTCCCTCCCCCAGGGGTTGCAACCCCAGTAGACCCTGAGCACCCAGGTACAGCTCCCCAGTTTGCTGCCTGCTCTAACACTCTTGTGCAAACAGCAACAGTAATCCTACTTACTACCTATCTCCGTGAAAATGATGAGTCAGAGAATGGAAACCACCAGATGGGTCTCAGCTCTGCCCCAGTATGGCATGCACAGAGCAAGCCCACTGAGTCTCAGCTCTGCCCTGGCGTGAGCATTAATGCAACTCCTGTTCTGGTGTGGCACACAGTGAGCTTGCTGGTCTCAGCTCTGCCCTACTGCAAGTGCTAACCCAACTCCTTCCCACCCCCTCCCCGCCACACAATCCCAATTCACCAAAACGCATGCAAGATTTTAGCCTTTTGTTTTTAATTACTTTTTCTTCATTTCTGCCTGTTCATTTCAAACAGTTCTTTTAAAGGACTTTCCCCCTCCTACCCACAGCTCTTCCCATGGGGGTTTCCTACCTCCAAGCTGTATGCCACACTCCCCCAACCTCTTCCACTCCTGAGGAGAGAGAGTCCTGGCTCCTGTCCACAACGTTGCTCACTAGGCTCTCTAGTGGTTGCCACAGGGCACTAAGGTGTGCCTGCTCCTTTAAGGGCTGAAACTGCCCAAAGAGAGGGCCCTAGGAGCCAGGCAGAACCCCCACAGGTGCAGGTTGCCATGGCAGCAGGCTATGGAGGGAATTAGCCTGCACCTGCACCCAGTCAGCTGACCAGAAGGAGGCATGGCCCTGGGCACATATAAACCCCAAGGCTGGGACTACAGGGTTAGTTCTGTGGCAGCAGCCAAGAGGAAAGGAGCTCTTGTAGAGATAGCTACTTGGAGATGCTTGACTGTCTGTTCTGATGCTGGTAGGATGAAGGGGCTATAGGAGCTCATAAATGCTGGTGGGGAAGAGGCACACTGGATTGGAGAGAGAAGCTTGCTTTCTTAAAAGGGACAGATGGTGGACCCTAGGTTATTGTTGTGTTGTAGCCCAGGGGCTTGTTTTCTGTTGTTATTTATGCTGGTAGACTGGGATGAGGCTACTGGGGAGGAGGTGGCCTCATTGGGGCACACTACTATGTAGTGCCCCAGCATCAGAGGTGCTGAGACAGGGCTTGCAGAGAGCCTAGCACCAGAGGGTGCAGTTACTGAGGCTAAGGGTCCAGTGACAACAAATGGCTGAACTAGACTGAGGCCTCATCACAAGAGACAGTGTCTAAATCCTATCTGTGGGGCATGGTAAAGTGGAGGTTTTGGAGCCACACATATAGCTCATAGGGCTTGGAGGATATCATAAGGCACCTCCTGAGTGTGGGACCCAGTAAGGGGTCCAACAACCCACAGGGTTTAGAGGAGTCTGTCAGGACTGTGACCGAGCAGCAACCTGAGGGCAGCCTCCCAATTCAACATTTAAAGCAGCAACACGTGGCAGGTGAGACTAGCAGGCACCCACAGGGTGGAGACGGCACAGTTATGGTGCCTTAGGGACATCACGGCCATCCCTGGGGAGGCCATATTCTGACAGAGGCAAGTCATGGTTGTGCAGGTCTAAGACGACATTAAGCCTTAACCTACGTCTGCTCTGAAACTGTTCTGGCTCCAAGTCTGGAATGCTGTCCTGTCATAAAATGTTTTAAAACATACCTGCAACAACCACCTTCAATCCAAGGTCCATTAAAATTTTTAAACCCCCCCTGCAACACACACAAAAACTACACACCTTGCCTCCTAAGGACTTCCCAAGTCATGAATAAGAATGTGTCAAGTTTCAGCTGTCATAGAAGTACTAGTATGTCTGGATGATTTGTGGAGAGTCTGGCCTACATACATAGGGAAAACAGATGCCACTGTATAAGTGAAAGCAGTATTCTAAACACTGTATACCACTTGGGCACCAGCACTTCAGTACAGTGCCTTGGGCCATTTAGAAAGCATTCATAGCCTCAAAACAAACTTTATGAGTTTCACACAAAAGATAAGGAATTCCTGAAAAACAAGACACTAATCTGCAGTTCTGGAAGCTCATCTTCAGCTTTGTTTTAAAAAAAAAAAAAAAAAAAAAAAACCTCCTTTCTCCAGCAAGCTCCTCATGATCTAAAGAACACACAGAAGACTAAAAGAAAAAAAAAAAAAAAAGGAGAAAAAGAAATGGAGGATATCTGGAATTTTGTTACAAGTGCTTCCTCGCTGGCCTTCATACTTAGCAACTTTTATTTCAATACAGCTCATAACATCCCTGTGTGCCAGCGAAATATAATTATTCCCCTTTTACTGGCATGTGCATCTAAATTTTGTTGTATTCATCAACCTGGTAGCTGAGGCACGAACAGGAAAACCTATTTGAGTACAGAAAGTCAGTGTCAAAACTAGGAATGCAACTGAAATAAACCACATCATCCCACAGCCCTCATTTCACGTGTTCAACAAGAATGGTGATTTCAAGTGCTCCATATATTCAAGTAGTTTGTTGTTCTTATATAAATACAACACTTTTGGGTGTCTCTATAGCTAAGGTGTCTCACTATGGATTCAGAAACATTATTTCAAGCTTTGTTCAACACTTACAGCTTCAATGGCCTTCAATGCAAATGGATAACTGGCCATTTGGGCCAAGTTGTCAAAGGTGGCTGAAATGATGCTAACCATATCATTCCTGTGTCCCTTTGGGCTACAGGAACTGGAGCACTTTACTCCAGCTAGCACAAGTGGTCATTTAAGCTCACGCAAACCTTCCACCTTTTGAAAAGCCAATATTATATTATAGTAAATATCCCATAGTTATGGTTGAATTCCACACATGCTCTAAAGTTTGTCAAATCTATACCAGTCTCATAACACATGAATAACATCTCAGTGTTACAATACAGAGAAGCCACTAGAGGACTCAACAAATTGGGTGATGTGGACATCATCTATTCCAGTTCAACTGCAAAGGAATTTCAAACAGAGTGCCACATGAAGCCAGCTCACTACTGCCAGTCCTTACTCTTTTGTTGCACCCATCAAATAATCAGGAAGCAGTTTAAAAAAAATGAACAAAAAGGAAAATGTTCTCCACCCCCAGCCTACCCCACCCCAAAAGTAATATACAGAGCTTGCTGCCACAGGTTGTTGTGCAGGCCAGTAACATAACTGGTTTGAAAAGGGAATTAAATAAATTAGAGGATATGTCTACCAGGAGAGATCAAACAGTAGTTAGCAACATAACCTACTGCTGGTGACTGGGAGGGTAAGACAAGCAATAAAGATTTCTAAGTTTCCTCTAAAGTATCAGCTACTTGTAACTGTTGGAGACTGGATATTAGGCTAACTGCACTTTTGATTATTTTTGACAGGATTATTTTTATATTATGCTAATACACCTAAAAAAAAGTCTCCTGGGTATTATAATGGAATAGTGATAGAATCACAATTAGCCATTTAGGATTTGGCAAGGGGGTAAGAATCCCAACTTTAGGGGGGAAAACAGATTTTAAACATCAAAATTACTACCTGGAATCAGACCTCACAGTCTACCTGACTCTGAGGCTTTCATTTTCGACTGTGAGGTCATTTTCAACATGAAGAGATGTGGGCAGTGGGGTTCCCCAGGGCTTGGTCCTCGGGCCTGCACTGTTCAATATCTTCATCAGCAATTTGGACAAAGGGGTGAAAAGCACCTTGTTCAAGTTTGCAGATGACACTAAGATGTGGGGAGAAGTGAGCATGCTAGTAGAGAGGGACAGGCTACAACTAGATCGACAGGTTACAGAGGTGGGCGGATGAGAATAGGATGGGTGTCAATACGGACAAGTGCAAGGTGTTGCACCTGGGAAGGAAGAACCAGCAGTATATCTACAGGCTGGGGAACTCCCTTGTCGTCAGCACAGAGGCAGAGAAGGATCTTGGAGTCATTATTGATTCCAAGATAAACATGGGCCGCCAATGTGGGGATGCAGTCAGGAAGGCTAACCGCACTCTGTCATGCATCCATAGATGCATCATGAGCAGGTCCAAGGAGGTGATCCTCCCCCTCTATGCAACACTAGTCAGGCCGCAGTTGGAGTAGTGAGTCCAGTTCTGGGCACTGCATTTCAGGAGGGATGTGGACAGCATCGAGAGGGTCCAGGAGGGTCTGTTCAGCCTCCACAAAAGAAGACCGAGAGGGGATCTGGTGGCCATCTGTAAACTTGCCAAGGGGGACCAGCAGGCAGTGGGAGAGTGCCTGTTCCCCCGAGCACTAACGGGGATAACAAGGAACAACGGCCATATGTTGACTGAGAGTAGATTCAGGCTAGATATCAGGAGGCACTACTTCACTGTCAGGGTAGCTAGGAGCTAAAACCAACTTCCAAGCAAAGTGGTGCTTGCCCCTACCCTGGGGGTCTTCAAAAGGAGGCTAGACAGCCACCTAGCTGGGGTCATTTGACCCCAGCATCCTTTCCTGCCCATGGCAGGGGGTCAGACTAGATGATCTGCTTGGGTCCCTTCTGACCCTACCAACTATGAAACTAATTACAGAATTTTGTGCTTTTGCAACCATAAATCCTGGTTTCCATTTTTTAAAAACTGCTAGGGTTGCTATTAGCAAAAAGTATCTAAACACCAGAGAAATCAGTTTATTTAGCATTCTACAAGTTCTCACTGAAACACCAGGATTTAAAAGATTATTTTTCTTAACTGTTCTGAGAATCATGATAACCATGTGATTTTGGGACAAAATGGACATAGTTAACTGAAAATCCATTGCTATGTGGATAAACCACATGTAAAAAAAAAAAAAAAGACACATGGATTTATCAGGTATTTATTAGCAAACAAATACATTAAAAAAAATTAAATATCTCGTCATTGACTATTGCTATCTTTGAAGAAACCATTACTTGCAAGCAAACATATGAGAAAAAGCCAAGAAATATAGAATACCACTAACCTGGTGAACCTGAATTTCCACTTTTAGAGCCTCCTGTAGAGTCTGCAACTCCATTCTCTACCTTCTCCACTTTCTCTAGCTGTCTCTTTGCTAATTCCAGTGCCTTTCGTCTGGTTTCCAAAAACAAGATTTCTTCTCCTTTCACAACAATGCTGTAGAATAAATAATGTATTCGATAGTTAGTAGAATTTAAGTTTGCTTATGAAAAAACACATTATAATGTAGGGGGAAAACACTTAAACAACTAGACCATATTTTTTACAATATCCTAGTTTAATATAGAGACGATGCTTGAAAAAGGAGATACCTATTTGTGCCCCAAAAGGAGGGCTTTACTTAGGATCCTTTAATCCAATGGTTTCCAAAATTCCTGAAGTCAAAAACCCTTTCAATATCACTTCTGCTGCAGAACTTCTACCCCTAGCTCCATGAACCATGTGAGCCAACATGGAGCCAGACAATCTGGCTCAACAATGGCAATACACCACTTACTAGCCCATTCCACCATTACCCCTAGTCTTTTCACAGAACCCCCTAATGACCTATTATAGAACAGTTTGAAAAAAAAAAAAAAAAACAAAACAACAAAACACCACACTGCTTTAACCCAACTTTAAAACTTTCTGAATGCCTAAAATTGGCATTTTTTTTCCCTGTGTTTGTTTGCAGGCATTTTCCTAGTAATGTTCTATTGACTTACACATTAAAACTAGAATTTATAAAAAGGATACAACTTCACAGTGCTGCGTGATGTAGAAAAATCGTGTATTTCCATTATGCTGTCCACCTAAATCCCCCATGCAGGCCTCGCATACAGGTGGTAACAGTACCAATTCAGCATGTCTGACACTGAATTGGTGATAAACAGAAGCAAAGTCAAGTTTTGCAGTGATGAGCCAACAGGGTCTCAAGCGGGAGTAAATCCTCATTAGTTTAATTGGTGGAAATGAGTTTACCCTATTCTGTACTTGCAGTCAGACCCAGAAAAACCTACACTAAAAATGCAAGACATGGATGCTTGAAAGCAACGTTATTCCCATGCTCAGAGTGAGCCACAATCTCAAATGGATAAGATGGTCACATTCTCTTGTCCCAAAATATTTTGGAACAAGGTTGTTTAACTTCACTGCAGCCAGGGTTCACATCCAACACCAGCATGTGACCCCCTAGGCTGCATACTGTGCAGCCCATATGCTACACAGGCAGACTTACAGAATCCCCTCTCCACCCCACTCCATCCACATGAGCAGCAGCAGCGGCAACATATGGCTCCCCAAGATCCCTGAGAATCCCCCATTACTACTGTACATGGGCGGGGAGGGGGGTACACTGCCTCCACCCAGGCCCTTCCCTGCCACAAAGCAATGGAAAAGGCAGTTACGGGGCGTGGGCTGCATGATGGCCCCTTGCAGGCCATCAATTTGCACTGTTAAGCAAAGGTAGATGCAGGGATATTCTACACACAGATTGGTGAAATAATTTAGCCTCATATTTGTAACAAATTAATACAACATTATATGAAGACCATTAATAAATTACTACATATCTAGCTGAATGGTTGTGGCAAGGGGAAAAGTTTTCTTTAGTAGATTCTAAATGCAATGCCCCAAAGCAGTTTTGTGGAAGTACAAATGATATGTAAAGATCATTAATTTTAAGGTCCTCTTCGGAGACTAGACAGAATTTATTATTTTATTTATTTTTGTTATCAATAATAATGTTTACCATCTTCAAAGCACATTACAAAGTAATATTCACCTACCTTACAGGAATTGGGATAGCAATTATCCATATTTTTTATAGGCAGGAATTGGACAGAAGGCGGCAGTTTAAAGTAAGATAAAGCCTCCAGTTCTGAGCCAGGATTTAAATTCCAGGCTCCTATCCCATGTTCAGTTTTAAAATCACATTTATAAAACTAGTTTGCAAGTATGTACTTTAACAATCTTCAGAACTCACTGTGTATCCAACTTCTCTAGTCATTAGTGCCACATCAGGCATTTCACACTATAGAATTACTATGATATTAAGAGAGATGAGATTTTTTTATTTTTTTTTTAAATGTTCAAAATTTTAATACACAACGTTGCATTTTCAATATGTGTATTACCTGACTACCCGAATTTCTTAAAGGGACTCGGGCTCAGATTATGAAAATAATTCTTTGATGTTTCTGTTAATCAATGAGTTATATGTTAATATTCCCATAGTGGTAAACTAGAAAATGATGACTTGTGCATCAGACCCAATAATAAGAACAACTGACTAAAAATAAAGGAAGTCTACCATCCTAGCTTTGCTGTCCAAACACAATCAAAATCACAAAACCCGCACAAATTTGCAAGCGAGTATTGGATTTTATTCCATTCAGTTTTAAATGCATTAGTCATCACTAATGGCAGTAAGATCTTTGGAAAAAGTGGATACCACGACATAACTTCTAGACAATATATGGAGGGACCTTCTGTGTGGGGAACTCTTCATCTTCTACTGCAGGGGTGGAGCAACTAGTTGCCTCTGCAACACCACACTATCACAGGTCACTGGTCCTATAGTTCCTTTGGACTATATATGTTCCAAGGAAACAAAGTTAGGGGGATGGATGCTGAAGGACAGAGCCAGTGCAGAGGCACTGGGTTTTACAAAGGGGCTGGGCAATACTCCAGGTCTGAAATCAGACCTGACAGTCTATTCTATGGGTAGAAGCAGATGAATCCTTAACACCTGCCAAGAGGATGACATGAAGAGTCTCTCTACATGAGAATCCTCCTGGATATCCCCTCTGATACAGCCTCCTGGCTTGTATATGGTTACAAGACAGGAAACACTTCAATATCATGTTTCTTTCATCAATGTCTTAAATAATTAGGGACTAAAATTAAGTAGTATCCTGTAATTTATTTTTAAAAAGTCTTATCTTATGAGTTCTAAAAATGAAAATATACATATATAATACACACACACAGTTTACCTATATTCCACCCTCAATGAACCAATCATATATATTAAATGTTACCTTATTTATCCTTCCAGAATGGCACTGTTTGAATATCTTTAAGCCAAAATAAAAAGGAAAATTTGGACAGAGGTGAGGGGGAGGTTGCTTGTTTGTTTTTTAAAGACTTCAACTGCCTGCTTCCTGCCTGGGAAGAATTATTAAAAATAAGAAAGGGAGTAATACTGAAAGCACTGGGAGGCCTTTCACTCTAATGTTGGTTTATTATTGCAGCTAGCACCCCAAACTGTTATGCAATTAATTACAAACACTGCAGTAACTTCAAAACTGAAAACAATTTTTCACCCTTCCCCACCCCACAAACACACTAAACAACTGCAAAAGTAACATCAAGTGTTATGTATACATTTGAAAATGATGTCCAACAAGATGAAGAAACTATAAACCACCACTAATGAGAGGCTGACAGCTGTACATCTAACCTGCCAAATTAGTGAGCCATGGAAAATGCCAGCTCTGTGTTAAACATTTTTACAAACAAGGTAAATTTTCAAAGTTAATTTAAAAATTAAGTTTATATCTGCTTATATCTAAGAATGAAAAGCTTGTGCCATTTTAAATCTGTATGTTCACACCAGGGGCGGGCAATTATTTTGGGCAGAGGGCTGCTTACCCAGTTTTGGCAGGCTGTCGAGGGCCACATGGGTAGCCACGCCCCTTGACAGGTGCCCTGCCCCTTGGTCACCATCTTGGGACCAATGTCCCAGGGCCAGCACCCATGGGGCCCAAAGCAGAGCACAGGCTGGCAGGGGTCTGTGGAGCTGGGCTGGGCTGCACCACGCTCAGCTTTTCCCTGGGCTCCTTCCCTGCTTGGGGACCTCCCCTGCACCCCCCCTCCCCAACCTGCGGTTCCAGCGCAGGGCAGCCATGTGCTCCCAGTTCAGAAGTCCCAGCTGGAGTTTCTGACTGGGGGGGCAGGGCCAGGTGGGCCCTGCTGTTGTGGGAGCCCACCAGGCTTCCCCGGGTCTTATTGCCCTTGGTTACTGTCATTTTTAACAGGATCCAAAAGACAGAGAAATATTATTTTTCTAAATGTTTTAGGGGCCCGCAGGCCAGATAGAATGGCCTTGTGGGCCGGATCCAGCCCGCGGGCCATATTTTGCCCACCCCTGCTTTAGACACAAGACTGTACAGTCCATTGTTTCCCTATCCACACCAAGTGACTGATAACTAGGTGTTCATTACAGAGATATTGGTACATGACTTAGGCATGAGGTGGCAGGCATATGATCAAAGACAGTGACCAAAAACTAACCCCACTTTTAGACAGGTAAAGTAGATCTTATGCAGGTAACTTCAGCTGCATACATGAGTTTCAGACCACACGTGAATTTTAGATCCAATTTCCCAGTAAGCTGCCCAACACCTTGCAAGTCGCACAAAATCAGGAGCTGTCCAAAGATGACAACTTTCCCATCTTTTAACATAAAGGCACAACTGTTAGTGGAAGTAACTAGACTAGGTTCTAGGCTTGCCTCAGGCCTAGGGGGTTTTTGCACATGCATCTCTTCCCCAAAGACAATATCCTTATCTTCAGGCTAGCTGAGGCCAAAAGCACCCTCCACCCTGTGCCTCTGAGAAAGCTATCCCACTGAGATGGGGCAAAAGAATAGAAAGCCAGCAGCAGCTCAGTGAGATGGGTACTGCCCTGAAAGGAA